>NW_015090811.1:1265080-1319260 GCF_001431845.1 Calidris pugnax | reverse complement strand
CCCTTTTTTTTTTTTTTTTTTTTTTTTTTTTTTTTTTTAATATAGATGTCTGACAACTGTTTCTATCTTGCTAATATCCTGGAATTTAGGTCCTTGGGCATGGGAAATTCAAGATCAAATCTCTGCTCAGGTGCATTCAGCTGAGGGTTGTAATTCCAGTTCTCACACACGTGAGCTGTCTCAAGCACTGTGCTATTTAAAGCAGCAGCATTCTTGGGATTTGGGTAAATAACAGACTAAGAAGCAGAGACAGTGGAAGGAATGGTCTAAGTTCATCTGATCCTTCACCAAACTTTGGTGCTGACAACTGCAGATTTTCTAAAATTTTATTTTGGTTGAAGCTTCCTAACCAACAACTTCCTAACCAACTCTAAACATTCAACTAGTATTTTAAAAGGTGGCCACTATTTTTTTCAGTTCTTCAGAGATAAAAAATTCCCGTAACTTTGCCTGGAGCCATAGTGAAGAAGGTGACCTCAGCTTTTCTGAAAATCAGCTTTATGTCTCATGTTCGCAAACAGAATTACTGTCTGCGATCACTTTTTAAAATGTAGACCTTGGAAGTCTTCCCTTTTTAGTACTAGTGAAATGAAATAGTCAAAACATTGAGAGTTTGGAGAACAAGTGAATATTGTGTTCAAAATTCCACATAGTGCCTGGACTGGTCCACATGGACATGTAATCTGCAAGATCAAGAGATGCTTCAGCCCTTCTGCTGACACTTGAAAAAACCATTACAAGGCTTAAGGAGGAAAACAAAGTAATGGAAACATCCGCTTGAAAGGAACGTTTCCAATCACTGGTACTCCATTCATTACAGGCCTGAGTGGTTCCAGAGACAACCGAAAACTATGCATTGTTGCGATGCCAAGAACAAGAGAGGCAATATGGATGTTGTGTTGCTTCTCACTCATGGCAATCTGAACACTTTCATGCCATTCCCATCTTTCCCGGCTGCGTTCATCAGCCAGGAGGTTACTGCCATTGTCTCACTTGTGGCTGAACTGGGGGTGGTGGAACGTTTCGGGGCCCTTCCAGCCAGACGCAGGTTGGGTTGGGGCACTGCCACTGGAGCTGTGTCTGCTTGCACAGCCCCATGAACAACATAAGGCACTCGCTCAAGAGCAGGTAGACACTGGGCAGGATTTCTGCCTAATGCACTGTCAAGCTAAAAAGCTTTTATGGGAGGTAATGTTTTTTATGGGAGGTAAAAACACAGCAGTCATTTAATTAACAGTACCTTAAAGCCTTTCCTTTAGAGAGCCACATGGCTGAAGTTTTCCCAGGCCCACTGTGATAAACTTGTTAAAATTGGACAATATTATTTAATCTTTGCTCTCTAAGCCAGACTTCTGCAATTTCCCCAGTGTCACTGCAGCGTGGCAGTTGCCTATATTAAAACACGGGCTCTCCAGCATGGCAATATTTGAAAATGTCACCATATGTTAGAGGTATCTCAACAGCAATTTGGAAAACTTCATCCCAAGGCCCAGGAAGACACCCAAAATAAGATAGTGCTGTGGTCTTTTTCAGAAAGTGAAGCAGCAGCCCTTCATCAGAGCTTGCGTCTAACCCATGTCTAACAGAGAAGAAGATGCACCATTTTCAATTAGTACCCAAGGGGCTTCCGCTCAAAATACTCACTACTTCACCAGAAATTGTGAAATTCACCAACATTACCTGTGATTAGGTCAATGGGCTGAAAGACAGTAACCAGGAGTGGGACATCAGCTGCCACAGCACGGTGTAAAGTCCATCGCCGTCTACTGGCATCATCGACTTCTGTTGAGTTTTGATCAAGCCAGAATGGGTTAAAAAATGGGTATTTGTGGTGAAATTGTGCAACTTGTATTGTTTTGGCACTACATATATTCTAAACTAATGATCTTGGCTGGGATAGGCTTTTTTTTGATCTTTCCTTTTTGGCCTCTTGTAACTTAAGCTTACCCAAAAATTTATGGAAAGAATACATATCCGCTTTATGCCAATCGGCAAAGATTAGTATTCGCAAAGACTATTTTTGTCGTGCTCTTTTACGTCTTGGTGCAGTTTTCTAGATCTCTTAAATGTAAAAGTAAACAAACATCCATACATCTGGGAGCAGATTTCCAGGCAGAGCTCAGCGCCAGCTTTTTTCCCTTTCCGAGTGCTCAGCACCCACAACGGGGCCAGATTTTAAAGCCAGTTCAGCTAAACCAGGGCCAGGTTTCCACAGAAACACGGAGATCTGGAGGCTCCCATCGTGACAAATATGCACAGATTCATCGTTTAACTCATCCTCCCACCCAGGAATGATAAAATGACATAGTAATATAGCAGTAATAACATCAGCTATTGATAACAGCAGCAACGACCCTATGATGGACGCATAAACAGCTGGGAGGAATGTTGGCCACGGAGGGCGATTGCTCAAGTCCCCAGTGAAGACCTGAGTGTTTGCTTATGTTCTTGCTTGGCAAGATACGGCGCTATCAAGATACTATTTAGTGTTTGAGTAAGAGTATCATTTCTGACATGCCACTGATTCCTTGAAACATAAGAAAGCCATTGGGAAGAGAGATATGCCGTTGGTAACGACTCTTCCTTGCCGATTTACTGGGCCTAACCCTGATTTATGAAGTGCAGCGCTGGACAGGATGTTGCCAGTTGAGGCTGTATATAGCATGTCAGCTGCAGAATTTAGGGATGACCTATGTCCTGCAGGGAAATGGCTCTGCACTGGATGGAAGATGATGTGAGCAGGTGTTTTCCATCTCCAGCTTCTATGGCGAATCGAGTCTTTCAGTTTGACGGCTGCCAAGTGCACATTTAATTGGATAGGAGAGATAGTTGGGTGAGCAAAGCAGGAAAGTCCTGCCCTTAGTCATACAAATAGCCTGATAAATTTCTTTCTGCTACAGTCCCTCCTGTTTTACGTTTCCTTTCCACAAACATTTGAGTGAACCAGATTAATGGAAAAGCAATTCCATGGTTTCATGCAAAACAGTTACTGGAAATCATTTTTGCACATACTTGTGCTGGTAATCAGGGGACAATAATGTCACGTGCCAGATAAGTTGCATGGTCATTTGTTGGGTATCTGATCGACATCTGAATATCAAACACAGGAGTAGCAAATAGTCATGCCAAAAATGATTTGTTGAGAAATTAGTGAGAAAAAAATCAATGTTTTGGAATAACAATTACATAGATCATCTGCCTTGTAAGAAATTATATAGTATATTGGGAGCACCATGCATTACATGTGGCTGCTTTGCCTGCCATGGCTTTTTCGTGAGGCTTTTTTTACCAGCATTGTTAAAAATAAAATTAAAAAAAAAGCCAAACCCACACTTATTTGCTCACTGTTTGTAACACTCTGCAACTTTAAAAATTCTTCCTCCCCAGTGCAAACATACTTCCTCAGAGAGGCAGCAGCAGAGCCCCGCTAAGATGCTTAAGAGGAGGTCAAGAGAAAAGCCATTTACCAGGGGAATCTCTCTCACTCCTTAATACATTTTTACTACTACCTATGCACACAGTGTTCTCTCAGAGGCTAGATGAATAAATATGCCTCTTTTGAGCAAACATTTATAATGCTATTTGAAAATGAGGGAAGAACAGTTTCAGCTTAAAAATGATACTAGCACCATGTTTACATTTTTTTTTCCCAAGCTGCAGTTAAAATGAAAATATCCAGACAGACATTCAGCATGAGGCTCGGGAAAGCATGTTTCTTTTGGCCACTTCCACTACAGAATTTCACCTAAAAATGAAATACAAAAGATTGGGCTTGGGGGGGCGGGGAGAGGGAGAGGGAAATGCAAAAGAAAGATTTGTTTGTAGATGAATTACTCTGTGCAAATCCATCCAAAAACATCAATGTAATTGTTCATTAATAATAGACTTGGAAGATACTTAGAAATGTTTCTCCTCCTTTGAACTTTCTGAAGGCAAACAGAGTCCTTGAGCTGGTGATGTACTTGTGCATTGCCTTCACTTGGAGCCAAGGGGTGCCCTTCACCTCCTCCTCCAGCACCCCAAGCCCAGCAGATAAGGTTTTGCCCATTTTTGGGGCACTTTGGACTCAGCCCTCCGTGGCAGATCTGCCCCTGGGTGAGGAGTTTTCTCCTGCTTTTTCACTTCTTCCCATCTAGATTTTAAATTCCCGAGGCTAGGGAGCAGCTCTCATTTTTTAAGAGGATGGAGGCATGAGCTGGACCTCTGGACACTCTCTCAGCAGCGTTAATAACGCCGGTTTCCAGAGGACTCCTCACATACTAAAAGTTAAGCAGTGCTTAAGGGCTTTCCTGGCCGGGGACCGAGGAGGGTAATTAGCCCCTGTAAGGATCCCCGTCCACCGAGCTGCGAGAAACTTCAAATCCCACTGACTTCACTGGCACTTCAGGGCACTCAGCACCTTCCAAGATTAATTCCTCAAGCAGGGAGAGGTCTAGCAACATATATATTAGAGCACTTTACATCTTCAGCTGCAGTAGGGCTCTTTCTGGTGAGCTTGACAAAGGACAGATTATATATTACGCCGTGCCATAAACTTCAGCAATCTAAGAATTCAGAAAATACCCCATTCTATTACTCTCCTTGCTTTGACATGAAATATTAAACACCGCTTACCAAAGTAACGTTATTGAACACAGATGTCCGCTATCACATTCAAATTGTTCAAGTCAATCTAGGTTTATATATTTTCTTTACTTAAGCGTTTGTATAAACCCAAGTGTGCCCTGACAGTAATGATTTCACAATATACTATATTCAATTAGAGAGACAAATATGCATTTACATTTTTACTGAACTTGTTTCACACACACACACAAGCTCCAGCTCAAACTTATTTTTGACATTTGGTGGAAAATAAAGGAATAGAAAGGGTGCCACCTACTGAGTCACTCGCACATTTGTGAGACCAAAAAGTGGTGCAAATTACCAATATGCTTGTTCCAGTTAACAATAAACAAACATTAAAGCTATATTTTTAAGCCTGTGGGAAGATAGCCATAGACAGTTTTCCTTATCAAATCACCTGGTTACTATAACACTTACCAGGGTGTAGGAGACCCCAGCTCCAGCTCCCACTTGCATCTCGGGAGGCTTGAATCCACCTATTCCCCTGGAAAACCCAAGCAAAATGACTCAGACTCTGTCATCCCAGTCCGAGAAGATCCTTTGCAAGCCATGGATGTGACACTCGACACGTGAGAATTGAGACGCGTTGCACCATCGACACCAACCCTTCCTCGGGACCTACATCATTTAGCAATCTGTCACTAATTGGAAATGTATGCTGTTAAATAGCTCGCACATAAAATGTATGAAACCGATGAGATTTAAGCAGACACCTGAATTTAAAAACCCACTGAAAAGCTGCATGAAGCCTGAAGACAATATTTGAATATACTTAAAGGATCAAGAATGAAGACTGGCTCTCATTACAACTTTTGAACTCCAGTGTCCCTTTTTGATATCAACCAACGTACAGCCCTGTCTTTAACGGGTATATTGAAAGAGTTGTGCTAGTGCTGTGATCTCCTCAGACTGGCTCTCATTACAACTTTTGAACTCCAATGTCCCTTTTTGATATCAACCGAGGTACAGCCCTGTCTTTAACAGGTATATTGAAAGAGTTGTGCTGTGGTCTCCTCGCTTGGAGAGGATAAACTAGCAAAATGAATTTCACCTTTGCCTTGATATCAGGCAGAGAAGCTGCCATTCTGAGTTCTTCAGTTGCAAAGGTACACAGCTTGGTCAGCCTTGACTTTCACAAGGGGAAGCCTACCACCATGCCTACCAAGAGCTCTGTAAATACATCTTGAAGTAGGATGCTCACATCTCTGGTAAGTTACGAGTTTGTACCTGGTCTGAACTGAAGCTGGTGATGAAGCAACACCTTCGGAGGGATGGGGCAAATACAAGAAATCCCTCCTGACTGCAGCTCTCCTCCAGTCTCTTTTTCAGCCTCTGTATTGAAAAGTTAGAATGTGTCACGAACAGTTTGTTACTTCACTTTTTTCCACGAAAGATGAGATCACTTGGAGAGGATAAACTAGCAAAATGAATTTCACTGTTGCCTTGATATCAGGCAGAGAAGCTGCCATTCAGAGTTCTTTAGTTGCAAAGGTACACAGCTTGGTCAGCCTTGACTTTCACAAGGGGAAGCCTACCACAAGCTCTGTAAATACACCTTGAAGTAGGATGCTCACATCTCTGGTAAATTATGAGTTTGTACCTGGTCTGAACTGAAGCTGGTGATGAAGCAACACCTTCGGAGGGATGGGGCAAATACAAGAAATCCCTCCTGACTGCAGCTCTCCTCCAGTCTCTTTTTCAGCCTCTGTATTGAAAAGTTAGAATATGTCACGAACAGTTTGTGGCTTCACTTTTTTCCACAAAAGACGAGAAACTCACATGGATTTTCTTTGAAATACTTGTACTCATGACTGACAAAGCCACAGCTTTTTATTCCTCCTGACTGAATACAGAGCAGGGGGGAGATGCTACATGGTGTGTCCCATGCCAGGGGAATGGCAGGAAAAGCATGAGTCTGAGATTTTTTTTTTCATCTCTAATGAAGTGGGCCAGCTTTGGGACTGAAAAAGGATAGATTAAAAATGAAGAATCACAAGGCTGGGCAAACAACTAACTCGACAACATTAGTTTTCTAATACTAAAGTAAGGAGGCACCAGAATAGGTTCTTTTTCATTTATGGACCACCATCTAGTCCTTAGTGCTGGTTCCCAAAGGACCCCAAGTGTGTGCCCAACACACCCCATTAATCCCTCCCTGCTGAGTGCAAGCTGAGCTTGACTGAGCCCTCACCAGGGCTGCAGATGCAGCTTTATCTTGGTCTCCGCAGACGCAGACAGACCAAAGGGCTTCACAGGTATCATGTGTATTTAATGTTTGCCAAAATTTCTTGTGTCGGGGACTGGCGTAGCAATAACATACTTGGGAAAATAATTGTGAAACATTAACAAGTCCTTATTGTTAACAGGTGTTTCTGGCAGAGATTCCTTCAGGGCAACTTGGACAACGCACCACAGTTGAGTTGGTAATGGCATTTTTCCCAGAGGGACCTTCAAAGTCTCTTGTGTGGTGCTTTGTATTCCTGGCAGCCCAGGCAGGAAGAAACCGAGTTTTCAACATCCTCCTTCATGCCTACTCAAAATAAAACATTCATTTATCAGCCCTAATGTTTTTCGCATCTCCCCTGACTTGGCACACGCTTATCACGTGACGGCTGTAGCGCAGGGCACTGAAGCACCATTTATGTACTCGAGATAACCAGGTGCTGTGGATTTGTCCCTTTTTCAATTCCTGAAGTGTTCGGGGGCTGTTTTCTGCTTGCACAAGCACTCACCGAGATATGCATTAAAAGGGATTTTTACTGCTGCCATGTTTAAGTGAAACCATTCTGTCCCAAACCCTTACAGGCCAATTTTGATTTGACCCAGGGCTGGCTCTCTAGAGGACCCTGTGTGTGTGTAGGGGTGGGGGCAGTGAGATGGGGGAGCTGCACCCCTGGGAGTAGCACTGTGGGGTTTAAAAAAAAAAAAAGGGGCAAAAAAAAAACCCAGGAAAAAAAAAAAAAGACAAGGCTTTTTCTTGGAGATAGAAATAAGAAAAAATGTACTTCAAATTCATCATGACAGTACACTTAAAAAAAAAAAAAAAGGATTTAAAAGCCTGGATGCACTGCCCCCAAGTCTCACGTCTCCGTTACCCCTCATAGAGAGGACATTATCAAACCAGTTGACACAGCACCACCAAATTAACTTGCAAAGCTTCCCAAGGGAAGGAAATCTCCAGCTACCACCCCACAGCAGAAGGGTTTGCAACAAGAAACCAAACCAAAACAACCCCCACCAACCCTCTTTTCAAAGGCGTAAAGATTTCCCAGGTGTTTGACATCCACCTTAACGTTTTAAGTAATACATATTGGAAAGAGGAGTCCTGTTGGATCAGAGGGGAGACTTTGCTACAACAATAGCTGTGCTGGCAAACCATCTCCTTTCAACACATTCCTGAGTTTGCATTTAAAGTGGTTTTGCCACATTGGCAGCCAAAAATAACTATTTTCTGATCAAATTCACTGGATCTTGTAAAAAAAAAAAAAAAGTTAACATGCTAAATACAACCGGGAACAGTTCTAATAGCCCTTCAAGGTGTCCGTTTCAAACCTCTTGCTTTTGAGAAGGTGGAGAAGGGCTCTGCAAGAGGCTCGAGCAGAGCCATGTCCTGGCCAGAGCGGCTCGTGGTGAGAGCTCCCATCCCTCATTACCCAGGAATACGGCCCGAATTTCACATGACGATGTTATGCTTGTTATTCTGTACTTCATATATACCCTTAAGGTTAAAGTAATAATTAAGTGCAGCCTTCTCCTGTGCCTAGGAGTGCAAGGCCAAGATCCACAATGACTACCACAACATAAATGTCAAACAGAAAAGGGAAAAAAGCAAACAGGCAGGCAGAAATCACCCCCACCTCGCCACCCCCCAGCCTCTGCTCACACCAACCTTATTCTTTTCGGATAACATACAGCAAGGAATCTCGGTGCGTTACCTTATAGGACATATAAATAATTCAAAACTGGATTTCTGGTTGGAAAAAAAAAATCTCCAGCTGCGAAACCCAGAGAATTTTCAGTAAGTCACTTTGTAAGTAATTTATAGCACTAAGACTTAGAAAATAACAAAGAAATGGCAGGGCAGTGTCTCGTTAACGAGAATGGAGACAACAGGGCAGCATCAGTGGGAACACGGAGCATGTTTCTGGATGAGCTAAGAAGGACTTGTAGGTAGAGAGAAAACATCGACGTGAAGCACAGAAACTTCTGCAAATTGGAAAGCTGCAGATTTTGTATTACTTTTGGTAAGAGGTCTGTGTAAGAAGCACTAAGGCCCCATGAACAGAGCTAGACCCCAGTTGCTGTGGAAGACCATGGTGGTCTTAGGGCAGGACCACCACCTTGCTACACTTAGGCAGCCTTTGCTCAGATGGGCCATGGTCTATGAGCGATCTTAGTAAGCTGTACTTTAACTATATTAATTAATTAGCTTTGACCTGTGAGCAGCAGCGAGCCTAACTCTTCCATGTCTTATACCAAGAAATCACAGACCTTGAAATAATTAATTAGTTTAATTATAATTAGGCCCTTGGAGTCACTAGAGGGAGACACGAGCACATGCCTTAAGACAAGATGTTACATCTGGACTGGAGAAAACACCCAGTAGATGATGGCATGAAGCATTTTAAACATTAACTATAACATCTACACCACATGCAGCTTCTCAAGATGTTTTGTTGTCATCAGCTTACTAAAAGATAAAGATTTATTGGGCTATTACTGAAAAGGAAGCTAGATACTGCCAAATGGCACGGACAGTTAGATGACTAGTTGCTGACATCTTTATTCATATATAAAACAACACAACTGAGTTGTATTTTTTTTTAACTACCGTGCTTGAAGAAATCAACAAAGCAGTGCCTTATCATACAGAACTTTTAAGTCATTTTAAAATAATTTACGGGCTTTGGACAGTTTTGTTTTTTTTTTTACTGTGTGCATACAGAATACTCTATTAGCACCCTGTGAACTTTTAGTGCTGACTAAAATAAGAGATAAGCAGTGTTGGTTACAGATTGGTTTAACAGTGTCTGAAGATGCTGAGGGGACCATACCACGGAACAGTGCTTCCTGGACCACGGTCACAAGATCACTTTTATTCCCATGCCATATATCTATTGCAGGCATACGTGAACTTTGCCAGATCAAATGGCTTCTCCACAGCTTTAAGACATAGAAAAATGCCAGCTCTGCCCAGGCTGAGGATATTAACCCAACACGTCTACTTTTTGATCATCTCTTAAAGGCAATGATTAGAACTGAAAGGTTAGCACAGAAACTTCTACAGTTTCTTTGAACAGTTTAAATATTTCTTCTAATAAATTACTGAATAAGTTGCAGTGCTTATAGAGCTACTTTTATAACGTATGTTAAAAAGATGACAAACCAAATGAACTTAATTATTCTACTCCTTGTTGAAAACTGTACGGACAATGAAGTAAATCACATATGACGAAGTCCCGCAGTACTAGAGCTCAACTTAAAAGGGTTTGCTCTAAAATTTAAAATAAGTTCAAGCCTGTAGAGCTGTTCTCCCAGAAGCTAGCTAGCTGTATCTGTCCACTTTTTCTCTGACAGCTTGATATACTGTCCCCCTTTGTTACACATTTTGAATTCAATTTAGCTTGCTACTTCCAATTAACCAGCACACACTTATTGCATTATTTGGCATTAAACAGGCACATGTGTTCCTTTAGCTCGTGCCAATGCGAGAAGACAATACCCCTAAGGTGAACTGAGCTATTTGTTCAGTGAGTATTAGGCTCTGGGAAGTGTCCAAGAAGGCTGATGGAAGCCCGCAGGTGTGCGGTTTCAAATGCCTTCAAAGTGCTTCATGCCCAAGTCTTCCAGAAATGTTACACTTCATAACCATCCTCTTCCAGCAAGATTTATGCTGTGTTTTGAATATTTCTAATACTCAGGAGTCTGAGTGCCAGAAACCTCTATTTATCAGGCTCGGTCACTGGACATGTTGCTCTGGTCAGGGATCATATATAAACCCATTTATGTACAGGCCATTATTTATTCTATACAAACTACTAAAAGCAGGTGTGATTTCAGCTTGTTTGTTCTGAATGTGAATTAGTTTAACAGAGTAAAGTTTCACCCACACCAGAAGCCTACTGCTTCAAGACTATCAATAAGGAGAAAACAAGTTTTAATGACATGTATATAGAAAAAAATAAATCAGTATCATTTCACTATGACACATGTACTACAGAAAGTCCAGGACAGTTTTGAGATACATCCCACACGTTCTTTGAAGAGGGGTTACAAATTTACAAAAAGACATAATATTGCTATGCAAGTGCTTATTAAAAGCAACAAAAAGTACAGAATAAACAATTTCTGCTCTACAAGTCTGAGCTTTGGTGTTTACCGCTGGAAATTGCTTTACACACGGTTAGAATTTAAAGCTTTGACCCTGCAAAAGAAATAGTAGGCACAGACACAGCTCATGCGTGGAGCTGCTGCCATCAGCCACAGGTCATTGTGCAGGAAAAGTCCTTCAAGAACTGGGGTCTGGGAAATTTTCTGGTCTAACAATTAAAAACATTACCATGGGGATGGGAGGATGGAGGTTTCTTGGTCCACCAGTTCTCTCAAGGACCCTTCCTAAGCTTTTCTTTGCTCTGATAAGAAGCTAAACACTAACAAACAGAAATGTTATTATTTGTCACTGTTACTGAAGGCACGATGGCTCCAAAATGTGTCTTTGGCTCTTCTGGGAAGGACATAAAGGTAAAATTTCCATGTTTGTCCCGTTGGCAACTCCTGATACTATGATGGTTATTACTTACACAAACAGAAATCTGCAGCCAATCAAAATAATACAGTTGGCAAGAAATCTGGGCAAACTTTAATAGCTATGGTTCTTCAACATAAAAAGGATAAAAGTAGAATAATAATTTTTGGCAGGGGAAGCGGGGAATTTTTTAAATTCTGATTGTTTTCCTATGAGGATAGTGTTATAAATACTGAAGTCTAACTTAAAACATGTTCTGGTTTCATGAAGTCGCACTGAGTAAGATTCTGCTGGACCCACTGAGTTACACTCAACTCATTCCCACTATTCTCAAACAGGAGTTATCTGGGACACACAACAAGGTAAGAGAGTGGGATTTGGCACAGAAACTGCACGGTCAAAATAATTTAAATGTCTTTCTGAAAGGAGTTATCTGTGCATGCAAGTGTGGTACAGTGGAATACACAGAGCGCTCCTTTCAAGAAAGCATAATTAACCTCAGCCTTCTGGGAACTGGAGAGCCAAGAAAGGCATTTACCAAGTGGAAGATGGACATAAATTTAAATATAAAAAACATTTTCACTGAAGTTTTCACTTTCATTTTCAACAAGCTCCAGTGCTATATTCAGGACAGTATCAGCCTGATAGTCTTTCACTGGAATCTGATGAAGCAAATAAGCAGAGTTATGTTATTTTAGTAGCAATTACACTCATTTGCCACAAAATTAATCTGTAGAAAACGTAATTTAGTCATTTTTCCATTAAAAAAGGACATCCTGACTAATAAAGACTATTTTGTAGGCACAGAATTAGGAAAATTTGTTAATCTGCAGTCAGGAGCAGAATAAAAAAATAGTAATGACATCATAAGCAAGTGAACTTCCTTAATTAATAGCTAACGATGTAAAGTTTTGGCTCTTCTAGAAAACAACATCCTGTAAATATTTTCCCTGCCTTGTGAAAAAAGTGAAAACATCGACAAATAGAGAACCAAGAAAAGACATTCAAAACTACCCCAATCAAAATTCATCCTTTAATATTATTGAAATATTTAATTTTGATTCTTACCTTTATATGATTGTACTTTGTTTTGGAACAAAAAGTCATATTGAGCCCAAAATGGGAACGATCTGTTTAATGGCACTGAAGAGAACTTTCTTCCACAAGGCAATAACATAAAGAAGCTAAGAAGTATTTTGAAGGAGGAATGAATAAGACAGACTATTGCAGGTGAATGGTTTTGTATGAACTGGCATTTTCTGATTTAAAAAAAAAAGTTTGCTGAAATATTTCTCAGATGGATCTACCTGGGCCTCTAATTCATTGGCACAGGCTCAGTATCAGTCACTTAAAATATGTGTTTCATCATGCACCTAAAATCGTGACATTCTTTAAAAATACTTAATACAAAAATCTTTTATTTCCTTTATACTACATATTTACAATTCTATTATCAAGGTCCTGTAGAAAATGTAAACAAGTATACACAGGTGTAAATAATATGGCTTGAGAAAGGTTTCCCCTTTGATTAGCTGCTCTAACGACACATCAGTATAGGTAGATAAGAAAAAAAACCAGTACCTTTTATAAGCTGCTGTGAAACAGCAAAATGTAAGCCCTTGGGGTTTATGCATTAGCTGCTGAGTAACTGTTCCAGTCATCGGGCATCTTTCCCTAAACTGAGATGTCTGACCTACTGAAACGGGGCAGTGGAGGGTCACCAAGGTAATTGGGGCTGAGGGAGCAGGGTTTGCTCTGTCTTCAGAAGAGAAGACCAAGGGGAGGTACTACTGCTGTCTTCAGCTACCCCATGGGGGCTGTAGATGAGATGAAGCCAAACCCTTCTCAGAGATGCACACTGAAAGGATGAGAAGCAGCAGACCAAAGTTGAAACTTAGGAAATTCTGATTAGAAACTATGAAAAAGAAAAAAATTGTGAGCATGAAATTTTCACTGGGACAGGGGCTTAAAGAGGTGATGGGATCTCCATTCTTGGAGATATTCAGAACTCAACTGGATGAATCTCTGAGCAGCCCCATTTAACTTGGAGGTTGACCAGGCTTTGAAGAGAAGCCTGGACCTCTACAGGTCTCTTACAATTTAACTTACTCTATGATTCCACAAAAAATCTCGAGTATAATGCAACGCTTGCATTACTATTGTAGTTTGGCTCTGTGATAAATACATAGTTAAGATCAAAATATGTCAATTGCTTAACTTGGATCATTCTTCTCCAGCTGTTGCTAAGATTATGTCTAATTGTCTCACACAAGATTTACCTTATCAGTTCCAGTTCAGTGAAATTGCCCAAATTCACATAATTGTAGGCTCAGACCCAGGCCATCAGGCCTCCAAAAGAACATTTAAAATGTCACAGCTGACAGTAAAACCCAGCTGAGAGCCACACATTTCTGAAGTTTTGGGACAACAGCAATTTTGTCACATTTACATTGAATAAACTTTCCAGCAACATTCATAGAGCTCTAAAGAAGAAATGCAAGGGATCAGCATCATCCCTCAAGATTTTCTGGCTGAAAGCACAGTTGCTAAATTGATTTTGACACATTCACAAGTATCTTTACTGTTTTTAGGATGACTTTCAATGCCTAACTGTAGCCCAGCTGTCCTAAAGAGGTTCCCAGAATGGAAATCATTACTGGTGTAAAAAAAAACAGGGGTTGACAGGCCAACAGAAAAGAGCTTGGGATCTGCTCAGGAAAGTTCCTGTCAGCGTCCTGGATCCACGCTATCTCCTGCCCCTCTCCACTGCACGGCTTGGCCGTCAGCGTGTGCCAGCACAGAGCCTTCACGTTGGAAATTGAAAATTAATCCATTTTATATATACTCTTATGTCTTACTCCGATTGCACACTTCTGCTGCCTCCTGGCAAATTAAACTCACCGAATGTCTCCCTCCCAAATACACATACATTTCATACCCAGGCTGATAAATTCTCTTTGCAATTTTTAAACGCGGTCAGAGCAACAGCATGAAGGAAAAGTTAGCAGCAGGTCACGAGGCAGGGTGCTAAATACGCTGTGAACAATGGCCCTCTCTCCCTCACCTCCCTAGAAAATACTGTAAATAATGGAGGCGCTGGCTTTCTCACCCAGGCACCATTAGGTAAATAAAAGTGCTGCCGAGCCCCGGCATCAGCTGCAGCCCCAACACGTGGGAGAACTCTCCCCGTGCGCTCCGAGCTTGGCCTTTTCAATTAGGGAATGTTATGAGAAAAGGTCTCCCCGAACACCTCTGGACCTGATTTTAATTTATGTAATACCACATTTTCATGTTAATAACAATGTGTATTTAAGACATCTGTTTGAAAGTCTGCAATGTTAATTTACTACAGAAAAAGAGCGCCCATAAAAGTCTGTTATATTCTCTCTCTCTCTTTTTTTTTTTTTTTTTTTTAATAAATTTTTTGTTTTTTACCTAAAGAGAGGTAAAAAGAGGCACTCTTGAAATCTTTTAGTCTGGTTAATGCAGAATATTAAAATAGAGAACAGTATTCCTTTATAATTACTTAGTCCTACACTAAATAACAATCTGTCTAAACAGACAAAATAGCACCAAAATGTCTTTGTTCTATTAAGTGACCAACAGCAGCTGTTGAATGGTGTCAGGATGTTTTAAAGCTGACAACTCAAACCACTGTGCAGTAAAGGCACGTCATAATTCCTTATATAAAGAACACAGAGAGTATCTCTAGGCATCTATCCTTGCTTAACATCTGCTTTCTCCATGCAAGATAAAACTCTTTTCTGCGTTAGAAAGTACTGTTTCATGAGAGCTGCTGCACAGTTTGACTTGACAAACCACTGAGAAACCCAGCTGACAAGATGGGAGAACGCAGAAAGCCAAAGAGCAGAAGACATCCTGCTCTTTGGAAGACACCCGGATGTAGCAAGATATAAACGGAGACCTTCCAATCAGTCAATCCACACTGGAAATGTGGCACATATTCTTAAATTAATTAACAACGTATTGAGGACTGTGACAGACTCTTCGGTTGCAAGTTTAAAATTAGATTGGACGCTTTTCTAGAACATATGATGTTATTCCAAGAGGAATTAATTTGGTGAATCCCACTAGTTTCTGTGGATTGTGACTTCGCAGTGGATCCATATTGGCTTCATAATCCTTGAAACACTCATCATATTTCACGCCGGTTGTCAAGCAGGTTTAGAAAGTCACTTGTACGTGGCGGGGCTCACTGCAAGTTGATACGTTACATACTACTTATCCTGATACTCTTTGGAACTGGTCTTACTAAAAACATGTCCAAGCTTTCAAACAATGAATTATATTCTATATATCAGAAAGAATGTCCAGAGCAGATTAATGGAGGGGTAAGAGGCTAGGAATAAATACGTGAAACAGATTCAACTTCTTAAAAGGATCCAGCTACTAAATGGCCTCTGTAGTCTTCCATAAGAAGTGTGAATACTTCAGTACAATTCAAGCCGAATTGAATAGCTGTTTTCATATCCAAATTCAAATACCGTCTGTGCATATAAAACAGTTCATTTATTAGTCCAAATGTTACTGTTGTAGAGCTCTTGGAAAAATATTCCCTCTTTCTTGAGTTTGTTCTTCATAAAAAGGAAGCTTTGGAGGGCCACCTAGAGAATTAAGTAGAAACACGGTTTCAGGTCTATATAACACAATACTGAAATATTATATAGATCATACAATTCACACTTAAATAATTCAGTAAATGGTACTCCTCAAAAGAAGGCAGAGACTTCTAGACTGATGTCCTCACAGAGGCAGAGAGCAGGCAACACAATAAAACACCTCTCAAATGGAAGGTTCCCAAAGTGTTTCCTAAACTAAATGCAGAATTGTATATCACCATCAAGCCAGTTGTGATTAGCCTGCAAGTGGGAAGAAATTTTTACTCAGTATTCTATCTCACGAAGAAGAGAAATTATCTAAATTTAAAAAAAAAACAAACAGGAAAACTCCCAACCCTTTTTTGACAGTACACTCACAAATCAATCCAAATCAATTTTCCAACGAAGAAGAGAAATTATCTAAATTTAAAAAAACCAAACAGGAAAACCCCAAACCCTTTTTTGATAGTGCAATGAGGGCTCTAGTACACTCACAAATCAATCCAAATCTATTTTCCAATTTTTTAGGATGACTTTCAATGCCTATGAAGTGATGAACAACAATAAGACTTCTGAGAAGCTTGAAAAATATCTACTAAACCTGTATTGTTTCAAATAGATCACAGTTTGAATTACGCTCCCAGGTGAGCAAGTGTCACTTGTTTTGTGCTGAACAGTTAATGACTCCAGATGTGTTTAAAACCTGATGTGAACCATGGAACCATGGGGTAAAACTGTTACTTCACCTACTCAGTAGCGAACCGTAACAAGAACCAACATCTTTGAAAAAATCACAAGTTGGCATCAATTATTGTCACTTTGTCTTTTCTAAGACAAAAATCTTCTCGTGCAGAGTTGTAATTTTTTATGGTGTGTGGATGGTAGGGTGAACACAAGAACTGGAACTGCTTGTACTACCACATCTACTGAGCCCACGGTCCTGAGGCCCTTTAATAAGTGCACTTTTGATACAATCAGACTCAAGAGGTTACTACATAGGTTTTGTAACTCCTAACCTAAAGAGAGGTAAAAAGAGGCACTCTTGAAATCTTTTAGTCTGGTTAATGCAGAATATTAAAATAGAGAACAGTATTCCTTTATAATTACTTAGTCCTACACTAAATAACAATCTGTCTAAACAGACAAAATAGCACCAAAATGTCTTTGTTCTATTAAGTGACCAACAGCAGCTGTTGAATGGTGTCAGGATGTTTTAAAGCTGACAACTCAAACCACTGTGCAGTAAAGGCACGTCATAATTCCTTATATAAAGAACACAGAGAGTATCTCTAGGCATCTATCCTTGCTTAACATCTGCTTTCTCCATGCAAGATAAAACTCTTTTCTGCGTTAGAAAGTACTGTTTCATGAGAGCTGCTGCACAGTTTGACTTGACAAACCACTGAGAAACCCAGCTGACAAGATGGGAGAACGCAGAAAGCCAAAGAGCAGAAGACATCCTGCTCTTTGGAAGACACCCGGATGTAGCAAGATATAAACGGAGACCTTCCAATCAGTCAATCCACACTGGAAATGTGGCACATATTCTTAAATTAATTAACAACGTATTGAGGACTGTGACAGACTCTTCGGTTGCAAGTTTAAAATTAGATTGGACGCTTTTCTAGAACATATGATGTTATTCCAAGAGGAATTAATTTGGTGAATCCCACTAGTTTCTGTGGATTGTGACTTCGCAGTGGATCCATATTGGCTTCATAATCCTTGAAACACTCATCATATTTCACGCCGGTTGTCAAGCAGGTTTAGAAAGTCACTTGTACGTGGCGGGGCTCACTGCAAGTTGATACGTTACATACTACTTATCCTGATACTCTTTGGAACTGGTCTTACTAAAAACATGTCCAAGCTTTCAAACAATGAATTATATTCTATATATCAGAAAGAATGTCCAGAGCAGATTAATGGAGGGGTAAGAGGCTAGGAATAAATACGTGAAACAGATTCAACTTCTTAAAAGGATCCAGCTACTAAATGGCCTCTGTAGTCTTCCATAAGAAGTGTGAATACTTCAGTACAATTCAAGCCGAATTGAATAGCTGTTTTCATATCCAAATTCAAATACCGTCTGTGCATATAAAACAGTTCATTTATTAGTCCAAATGTTACTGTTGTAGAGCTCTTGGAAAAATATTCCCTCTTTCTTGAGTTTGTTCTTCATAAAAAGGAAGCTTTGGAGGGCCACCTAGAGAATTAAGTAGAAACACGGTTTCAGGTCTATATAACACAATACTGAAATATTATATAGATCATACAATTCACACTTAAATAATTCAGTAAATGGTACTCCTCAAAAGAAGGCAGAGACTTCTAGACTGACGTCCTCACAGAGGCAGAGGGCAGGCAACACAATAAAACACCTCTCAAATGGAAGGTTCCCAAAGTGTTTCCTAAACTAAATGCAGAATTGTATATCACCATCAAGCCAGTTGTGATTAGCCTGCAAGTGGGAGGAAATTTTCACTCAGTACGCTATCTCATGAAGAAGAGAAATTATCTAAATTTAAAAAAACCAAACAGGAAAACCCCAAACCCTTTTTTGATAGTGCAATGAGGGCTCTAGTACACTCACAAATCAATCCAAATCTATTTTCCAATGTTTTATCTACTTATCTGGCCTATCGCACCTCACCATGCTCTTCAAAAGCTGATACCTCTACAAAAAAAGTAAGTGAGTGTGATGGGATGCACAGCAAGTAAACCTCCTTATTCATCTTATTCATCAGAGGTTGTGGATACCAACTATTTCAGGGCAAGATTTCATACTGGCAAACAGAGAAGAACATACAGCTCTCTGGCATAGTTGTGCTGAAGGCAGCCTTGGGAATCCATGAGCAGGCTGTGCAAGATCTCCACAGCCTGCTCTGAGGGGAAACCCCTGCACTGAGTCAGTTCAGCTTGGCCAAGACCTCCCAACCACCTGGAACGACTCCTGGCATTCACAGCATCAGGCGCCTGGCCCCTTAGGAGGACAGCACACCCCAACACAACCCTTCCAAACAAAGCTGGGGCCATCACAGGCTCTGAGTTTTTCACCAGAGATGGAAATGCAGAATGGCTTCTGCCTCACACAGCCCGACACAACCTGTGGTGGCTGCTGCTGAGCACTACTTTTGCGTGGTGGGTGGATGCTCCTGTCCAAATGGTCTACTGACTGACCACCACCAATCACAGATTCATAGAATAGTTAGAATTGGAAGGGACCTTAAAGATCATCAAGCTCCAACCCCCCTGCCATGGGCAGGGACACCTCCCACTAGACCAGGTTGCTCAAAGCCCCATCCAGCCTGGTCTTGATGTGTGACTTCTTCTACTAAGAAAGTTTGCACACCTCCAGCTTGTGTTACCTTCTTTGCAGGTTGGCCCCATCCACGTGGCCGGGCAGACGCAGTTCCCGTTGTATGGATTGCACTGGGATTTGCTGGCACACTGGCATCGTAAGGAGCAGTTGGGGCCATACTGGTCTGACCTGCATTCTGGAAGGAGAAAAGTGTTTGGAAGAGGGTGAATGCTCCCTCGGAGTCTCCCTGTTCTCTGGGATCAGGAAGCTACTTAGACACCTACATCTGTTAACATTAAAACATGACATTTTGGAAAGCCTTGCAGTTTTCAAGTTTCATCTCCTTAAACGGTCTGCCCAACTGTAGCCCAGCTGTCCTAAAGAGGTTCCCAGAATGGAAATCATTACTGGTGTAAAAAAAAACAGGGGTTGACAGGCCAACAGAAAAGAGCTTGGGATCTGCTCAGGAAAGTTCCTGTCAGCGTCCTGGATCCACGCTATCTCCTGCCCCTCTCCACTGCACGGCTTGGCCGTCAGCGTGTGCCAGCACAGAGCCTTCACGTTGGAAATTGAAAATTAATCCATTTTATATATACTCTTATGTCTTACTCCGATTGCACACTTCTGCTGCCTCCTGGCAAATTAAACTCACCGAATGTCTCCCTCCCAAATACACATACATTTCATACCCAGGCTGATAAATTCTCTTTGCAATTTTTAAACGCGGTCAGAGCAACAGCATGAAGGAAAAGTTAGCAGCAGGTCACGAGGCAGGGTGCTAAATACGCTGTGAACAATGGCCCTCTCTCCCTCACCTCCCTAGAAAATACTGTAAATAATGGAGGCGCTGGCTTTCTCACCCAGGCACCATTAGGTAAATAAAAGTGCTGCCGAGCCCCGGCATCAGCTGCAGCCCCAACACGTGGGAGAACTCTCCCCGTGCGCTCCGAGCTTGGCCTTTTCAATTAGGGAATGTTATGAGAAAAGGTCTCCCCGAACACCTCTGGACCTGATTTTAATTTATGTAATACCACATTTTCATGTTAATAACAATGTGTATTTAAGACATCTGTTTGAAAGTCTGCAATGTTAATTTACTACAGAAAAAGAGCGCCCATAAAAGTCTGTTATATTCTCTCTCTCTCTTTTTTTTTTTTTTTTTTTAATTAACATTTTGCCTGTTTAATGGGTGCTTTACCAGAGTTCAAATTAAAATCAGACCTTTTATCTTTATGGCTGCTCCACAGTCACAGCTGCTCACAGTTATATCACAGATGAACTGAGCCTAATTGAAAATAAAAATGCAAATAAAATCTACCCCATAACAGCTTTTCAAGGACGGGGCCTACCCTAGCTGATTTAAGAAAAATAAAAATGACTCCTAGAGTTTGCAAGAAGCAAAGCCTCGGTTCACATTTTCGGTGCTGAGCTTCCCCCTTGCGTTCCACTTCTGCCTAAAATGTTGCTGGGAAGGGCCCCGCTTGCCCAGCACCGAGCTGGCTGTGTCCCCCACCCGACCAGTGCCTGCAGACTGGGTGGCTTTGGTTTCTGACCCCAGGACAGCACAGAGAGGGAAGAAAATAATTTTCCATTTTTGTTTTGCAGGTTGCACTAGCACTTAAGCTCCCAGCAATTATTTTGCATTAGTAACAGGCTGTTTAAAGCTGTTTCCTGCCCTATCCTAGAACAAAAGTAGAAATACTATTCCCCTCCCCGTGACTCAGGAGGATTATGGTTCCTGGTGTGAACCCTCAACACCAGCACATGGACTATCACTCCTTTTATCTTGTTTGCCACAATGTTAGGATCACAAATCTCTTCTTACACTTGTTTAAATGACTGCAATTCCTTTTTCTCCAGCGATTACCCTAAATTTACTCTGCTATGACTGTGATCAGAGTCTGGCTCAAGAATCCTGCCTGCCCTTGCTGCCTCTCAACCCTGCAACCATCTCATCAGGGCACAGCAGTGGGACCGATTTTCCCTACAGGAGAATTTTCTCACCTATTTTTATACCCTTGTTACAAAATAATTCTGCTGTCATGGGCCAACCATTTCCCAAACGCACCGTCCAAGTGCCTGTGCTGCAAATGAGGGAATTTTATTTGGATTAAATGTTCCTGGACTACTGCTGAACCCCAGAGGCTGGCAGAGCTGCTGCAGCTCCGCTACCCTCATCCGCAGGGATTCCCCCCCTGCTTCCTGGGGAAGCAAACCCAGAGCTGGACCTGCCTTTGCGTTGGTCTGAAAAAGGTGACAAATGTCTGTGTGACAAAATACATGGCAATAAGATCCCTTCATGCCCATTTGCACCTCCTGGAACCTTCCCAACTACATCTGAAAACTGTGGGCTTCTTGGTACATTCTTCACTAGCACAAAGTCTCCAAAGCTCAAGGCAAATGACATTTAACAGCTGACCCATAACTAGTCTTCCTATCAGTGTATCAATTTAAATATTGATTAAATCAAGAGGTACAACCTTTGATGAAGCTGTTGATAACCCATAAGAGTAATTTGCTACCAACAATGTGTTCCTGAATATCAGCAAATGTCCTTTCACAGTTACATTCAGACCAACAGGTCATGCAGGTTTAACTATACATAGTCCAGCCCGTAGAAAACATGTCCCTTACCAACATCACATTTATCTCCGGTCTTCCCAGGTGGGCAAAGGCACTTCCCAGTCTCTGGATCACATGGAGCATCTCCGCAGTCGCACTGATGCTGGCACCTCTCTCCAAACCAGCCCCTGTCACAGCCTGGTGGCAAGAGAGCTTTTTTAGATGCACGTTTGAATGGCAAAAGGTACATTAAACCGGAGGAGTTTCTCCAGGATGCCTCAGAGGAAAGCTCATAAACTCTCCACTGAAACTAGTGTAAATACCAAGTTTAATGAAGAATCGAACATAGTGGAATAGGCATAATATTTATATGAACTCTCCTTATGTTGGGCTTGTCTGATCTAACCTATCAAAGGTATCTGTAAATCTGTCCCAGAAATGTAACTGGCACTTATTTTCATTTTTAATTAGAACTCTCTAGAAGACCATTCCGTAACACTCAACAGGTCTGACATGCACCTATTTAATAATCTTATTTGGAGTTTTAGAAGCAAATTTAGAATCAGTAAAAAGGACTTATTTTTAATAAACGACATGTGCAACTCATTGCTGCAAGACATCACAGAGACCAGGACTTTCACCGTATTAATTGGAACCAGATTAGTTAATTTTTAAGGAATGAGAACGCCCAGCTATATAACAGGTAAACAATCCCAAATCTAGTGTTTCAGGATATTCAAAAAGCTCAAAATACGGAAGAAGTTGCTCTCAGCAAACAAATATTTGAGTAATGACATGAGATTTTTTGAGTTTTATTTTGGTTTTGTTTGTTCATTTGTTTTTTTTCTTTTACATTACCGGGATGTAAGTACCTTTCTCGCAGTGGACACCTTGATAACCCAAAGGACACATGCACTGTCCCGTCACCGCATCGCAGCTCCCTCCATTTTTACAGGCACACGCATGAAGACAGCTTAGTCCATAAAATCCAAGGGGACACCCTGAAAAATTAAAGCGTCAAGTGAGGAAAGTTTATGAAGAAAAACATACATCCTTTTAATATCCTACATATTCTCAGCTATGTTCCTCTGGGAGCCAACAAACGTGATATTTACTGTTAACTCTAATAAAGCCATGTGTTTTTAAACTTGCACCGCTCGGGTCTGGAAGCAGCTGGTTGATCTGGGACACCCCAAAACTGAACCAGCGAGGTGTTTACGTGACTAGTCTGGAGCCCCACATCCCGTTCCTGTTGGAAACCAGATCACCTGGATGCCCATGGTGCTTCCACTTACTGTGCTCGCAGGAGTGGCCGTAGTAGCCCTCGGGGCACCGGCAGCAGCCCGTGAACCTGTCGCAGGTGCCGTTGTGCTGGCACGAACAGTCCAAGCCACAGCCAGACCCGTACTTCCCTGGGAGACATTCTGCTGGCAGGACACGGACAGAGAAACAGACAAACCAAAAAAAAAAATATCACTGCCCTTATCCAGAAAAGCTCTTAGGTGACAGCTTGTATAGCCAAGCTATGATGCCCGTACAATAACTTGCAGAGCCAAGGAGAATATTTGTTATGAAGACACAGCATTTCCGCACAGCTATGATGCATTTACATACTTTCATGAGAAATCTTTTATAATATATACATGTTCAAACAGCAGTTTCCTTGTACTTCTTATAGCTTATCTTTTAAAATTTTTCTCTTCATATAGTCAATGTTAAACTTGTGCCATGTGTTATAAAGCCACACAGTAAATGGTATAAATTATATCTTCTTTTTTTTCTTTCTGTATCTACAACAATATTTTCTTTTAGACACTTAGAAAGTGTGAAAGCAAACACATGGCTTTTCCTCTTCTGTGTTATCATTGGAGTTCACACTATTCCAATTCCTAATAAAACCCAGAGGATCTCTTTTTCACACATAGCAACAGGCTTCCCATGCATAATGAGATATCTGCTTTTACAGAACTAAACACATCTCAAATTACTGAAAGCCAAGTCATGCAAAAGTGACTATGCCAATATAATTAACCTGGGCATCCTTTCTGCATAAGTTAACTCCCCACTGCTGTGCTAATTTGAATCTGGGCAGACCAACTTAAATGAGAGTGGCCGTCCAAATAATCAGATTCATAAGTCTGCAAACGTCAGATGAGATCTTTTACGAACATCATATCTAATCACTAGAAAAAGGATGCCTGATTAGCTGCCTCTGATTTCTAGTCAAAACACATTGAAACCCACACTGCTGTGGAAATCAAGACTCAAATTTCCAATAACTTGGCTGTCTCTGTCAAAAGACAAACAGAGAAGGTCTTTCTTGTGATCTAACACACAGTCCTTATGTGATGTGTGCAGGTCTGCCCCCCACACTTGACACCAGAGGTGTTTTATCTAAGCACATCTATAATATACACCGCTAGTCCACGTGGTGATACCTCCATGACCCTACTGGGGCTTTGCAACCCCATTGCAGCCCATGGATGGTCACAGAGACTTCAAGGACAGACAAATAGAAATATTTGAAATATATAGAATATATAGTTGAATACATAGAAAAATGGAACACAGGTGGCCTATGCAATATGAAGTTAACCATCTATTGGTAAAATGCATGGGTTTTTTGGGGGTATTTTAGTGCCTGTCCACAGTGGTCACATTGTGTGGGGCTCCATGCAGTTAGGATTTTTCCTTTTCCACACTCACACATATATATGAAGCGGGTCTCTGAGTCTTCTCGGGTGCAAAGTGAAACAATTACAGTGAATTCTGCTTAAAAAAGTATCACTTTTACATAATGTTTTTACATAGGGACACTCCCCTATAAATACCAGTACTTGGTAAAGATATGTATGGAGTTTGAGGTGGATATTCTACAGATGCCAGGGATAGAAAGGCTGTAAATGAGGGCCTGAGAATGTACTGGGGAGGTTGTACTGTGGCAATTATGATGTAACGATGACATTTTCTCCAACGTGAAGTCAGAACTAACTATTTATTTGACATCATACCAGTAAACTCATGGTTTCCTGAACATTTATGTTTGTAACTCTACGGCTCTCTCTTAACTGGAGAGAGAAATAGGAACACAGAAATGCAGAATGACTTTTGGGAGATGGACAGAAAGACATGGAAAAGCTCTACTCTGGGCTGGCAGGAGGGTTTCTGGAGTGAAAACTGAGCTTATTCTGTCTAAGTGTGCTTTGTCTTGTGTCTGGGGGAGTTGTCATGGAGAAATAAGGGTGAGATAGCAAGACAGACTCAATTGCTTTGGACAGTTGTCAGAACTGTACAAACAGGGAAGTCAACACATGGGAAGTTCAACTACAGTCCAATGTCACAGGGAAGAGAATAACAAGAGAGAACATAACAAGAGAGGAGGGAGATGCTGGCTTCTGCTGACTTCAGAAAAGCATATGAAAGAAGACAAAAAACAATGTTCTCGTGAATAAAAGAACACAAAAGTTGGACAGGAGAAGGAATCAGAGTCTGTGGAATGAGAGTTAGAGCAGGACTCATGAGAAACTGCCTTTGAAGAAAGACCTAAAGCTCTAACTAGGGAAAGTTCTGCATGAGAGAAGCTACAGAGACAAATGTAGCTGGGAGGGAGTCTACTTAAGCAAAAACTGTCCCCTTTTGTGGGTCTGTAGACACTGCAAACCCCTGCTTGAACGTACACATCCGCTATCATCAAAGCAGAAAATTACCTTTCTCACACGATCTTCCTGTCCAGCCGAGCCCACAAGTGCAGTTGCCATCCACGTGGTCACAGATACCACCGTTCTGACAGGTACATGTCAGCTGGCAGTTGGGGCCGTATTGTCCCTGGGGACACACTACAGAGAATTAACAAAGTTTGAAAAAAAAATATAAATTAACATCCCCAAAAAGAATGACGGTGACAGGGAATAAATACAAACACATGCTCCCCTCAGAGTATCCCAAATGCCTGGTGTCTCCTGGGGGCTGTGGGACACTCTACTACACGCTTATTAGCAATTTCATCATTTCAGAGACTGTGGTCCAAGCAGTTTTATCCAAACACTCTCTGTCCCACCATATCTCCTTGCTTGGTTTCACTCCACATTTTCTTGTCCTGCTCTCATCCCTTTGCCCTATCTCATAATTCCTCCTCTTCAGCAAATCCTTTCCCTTCACTTTTTCAATTCAAGTAATTTGCTTCTAAATTTGGTCCCATGCACCCACAGTGCCCTCCCTCATCTTTCCATTCCTCTGAAATCAGCCACTTCAGCTTTGAGGAGAACCCAGCGCAATAGTCCCAAGTGTGGTGGAGCCAAGCAGCGAGACGTGGGCAGGAGACAGGGGTAGGACAAAGGCAGGGTGATGGAGCGGAGAGGACAGAGGCCGAGCACACAGCAAACTGCAACGTTATCAAGCAAAGGCGTTGGGAAACACGGCTACAAACAATGTTTGGCTCTGAGTTTTATTTGCTGGTTGTTACACGCGTGTGCCCAACTGACGAGATGACCTCGGGTCCCGCTTTGTTACCTTGCTGACAGCTGGGTCCCATTTGGCCGGGAGGACAGGAACACTTGCCAGTCCGTGGGTCACACTGACCTTTACCACATGCACAGAACAGGGTGCAGTCCTTCCCGTATCGGTTTTCAGGGCAAGCTGAAGGAAACATGGCCCTTTGTTAAACACTCTGGGTGTCCAACACCAAGTTTTCATTTTTAACATAGTCAGGATCTTCTAGGTAGAGCTGGCTTTGGGTTTATTTCAGCTAATGTGCCTCAAAGCAACAACTATGTAACCAAACCCCATCCAAAGACACGTCTGCTTCTTCCTCTGAAACTTTGCTTGAGGTTACAAACATAAGCCATGGTTTCAGGTGGAACATTTAGTTGGTGTCCTACCAAAAAGGTGAGTGGACAACCGAAACATCAGCTGCTCATCCTTCCTGCTAAACACACATCTTCTCATCCTTAATACTGACACTCTCCTGTGCTGAAGAGCAAAGCTATAGGCTACTAACCATTAAAGCATTGCCTTCCTGAGAATAAGCTGACGAGAACTTCACAGAGACGTTAGCTTTGGAAATAGCACAGAAATTCAGCCCCACAATTTAGTTCTGAAATAGAGAAGTAAGAGTAGGGTTGCCATGGAGTCTTTACCAGTTTTGCCATGACAAAAGTTGATCTTTTTCCCATTTATTTAAACTAATGGCACCGTAGTGTGAAGCAAAATATTGAGATAATTTCTCAACCTAGAAATTTTGGACAGGAAGAAGGAACTTGAGCAATTCATGCTGAGCTGGCTCTAGAAATAAATTTGGGCAAGCGGGTTGTAATCCTGGGACGAGTGTCCTTGCTTCTATGCACGCAGAAGAGAGGGAAAATATTTTGCGAGAGATTTTTTACAAAGCTGGAATCCTGATTTACAATTCAAGGAGGGGGTAGCTGGAATCTGTCTGTTTTTCTGCCGACAAGATTTTTATGCAGATTATTCTCTCTGCTGTTTTTTCAAAAGAAGCAGAACATGAATGTTGGCTTACTTTTGCTACAGTCGGCTCCAATGAAACCAGGCGTGCAATCACAAGTTCCCGACACGGGGTCGCAATGGCCTCCATTCATGCATTTACAGGGGTTTTGGCAGTTTGGACCGTAAGTACCCTTTGGACACCCTGTTTTAAAAGAACAAAATAGCAATTAGGCTATGTTGCTACTGGGCCCACTGCGTTTCATGTCATAACCACTTTGTTGCTTTCAACCAAAATGAGATTTTTCATTTTGTTAACTCTATTCACTTCTGGAGGGCCAGGAGTGGGCATGGACAAGCAGATGGTTGCCTTGGGCAATCCACTGCTTGGGGGCAGCAAGGCAGCACTGACTTGTAGTGTCAAACCTCTGGAGAGCTGGACCAACTGCTGCTGCAAAGCCTGGTCTGACTGCCCCTGCCTCTGCCCGCTCCTCATACATGACTGTAGCAAGAAAAGCAAGCCCAGTTCTTCAGAGCTTTTCCTCTTGCATTTCTACTCCAAACAACAGGTTTCCAAACAAACCTGTTCCTCCTTTCCTTCCTATGGAGGAGATAGAGAGATGGGTCCCTAGGTCTCTCTTCCTTTGGGCAGCAACAACCTGGTTTGCCTGTGATGGTGAGAAGCCATGAGCCATCTCTGCCCCTTTTAGCGGTCATTTTAGCTGACCAGTTATAGATACTGGGGCAAGTCTCATCTGTTTTAAAAGAACAAAATAGCAATTAGGCTATGTTGCTACTGGGCCCACTGCGTTTCATGTCATAACCACTTTGTTGCTTTCAACCAAAATGAGATTTTTCATTTTGTTAACTCTATTCACTTCTGGAGGGCCAGGAGTGGGCATGGACAAGCAGATGGTTGCCTTGGGCAATGCACTGCTTGGGGGCAGCAAGGCAGCACTGACTTGTAGTGTCAAACCTCTGGAGAGCTGGACCAACTGCTGCTGCAAAGCCTGGTCTGACTGCCCCTGCCTCTGCCCGCTCCTCATACATGACTGTAGCAAGAAAAGCAAGCCCAGTTCTTCAGAGCTTTTCCTCTTGCATTTCTACTCCAAACAACAGGTTTCCAAACAAACCTGTTCCTCCTTTCCTTCCTATGGAGGAGATAGAGAGATGGGTCCCTAGGTCTCTCTTCCTTTGGGCAGCAACAACCTGGTTTGCCTGTGATGGTGAGAAGCCATGAGCCATCTCTGCCCCTTTTAGCAGTCGTTTTAGCTGACCAGTTATAGATACTGGGCCAGGTCTCATCTTTTTTAAAAAAAAAAAGTTTAAGTTGGAGAAAGTTTCCTTCCTCTATGATCTACTCTCACTCCAACCTGGAGTTGGCATTGCTCTGGCACATCTAGTGGGCTGTGAATGGAAGACTATGAAAATGTGCACATGATAATAACATGGAATTTCAGAAGACACCTTCTCAGAAGACAGATATGAGAGAGAAACGCTTTAAATGCAAAGCCAGGAAAAAAAAAAAAAAGCAACTGTATTTTGCAATAACCAGAAGGAATGTTAGACCTGGATGGGTTGCTGAGCCAGTGTTACATGGCAATGAGCTGTCCATGAAGAGGTTTTCCAGGTGGTAGTGAGTATTTCTGGATTCTTTTGGGGCAACTAATGTGAAGGAGTGCTGAATACAAGATCAGGAAGACATGAGTGCATCTACCATGCTTAGCTTATGTCTTCAAGATGCTCTTTAGAGTGAAGGAGGCTGGAACTGAGGAGAAGAGCTCAGCAGAGCTGCTGGGCACGTGTCTCCATCTGTCAGGGTTGCCTCCAGCATGCCACCACTGAACTCTGGAGATGCAGGTTATTCTCCCAGTTTTCCAGTGTACGGGAAGGGGAGAAGCTGCTGCTTTTAGAGCAACAAAATCATCATTCAACAGTTACACTAATGCTACTACCTCTACATGTCCTTTTTATGCTCCTTCCTTCCTTCCTTCTCTTCCCCTGGCAAAAGGAAAGTCTACGGCTACTTTGGAAATCTGGTTGAATACATATTTGCACGTCTCCAAGCAACAGATCTCTTGCAATCTGTGCATAAATAAGTTTATACATTTTCTCTCTTTTCTGACAGTACGAAAGCACGGTCTGAGTGGCTGGAGAAATCTCTGGATTTTTTGAACTATTCAATAGAGAGGGAGAGCTTACGGTGAAGCTTTAAAGGGATGCCTTTAAAAATAAAACTGAAAATTGGCTTCTGCTCAAATCAGGATAGCAGATCATCAGGACTAAACAGATATACACTTTTATAACATGCAGATACTCTCCCCAGCCCTTCTCAACCATGGCTTCTTCTCAATGAATACTTCCTCATCAGTGCTTCCATCTGTCAGGACAGAAAATGTGTTTCATGTGCAAACCCTGGCATCAAGGGGAGAGCCCTGCAATATCTATTTCATTTCCACCAAGACATGACGTTAAGGACACACCCAGATTCAATGACTTAATTGGACTCTAAGAGACTTTCTCTTTTCCTCCTCCTTTTCCTTTTGGTCATCATTTGGCTTGTCTCTTTTTTTTAATTCTGTTTCCCACACTCCCAAACGTGTTGCTTCTCCCTGGCAAAGCTTTCAGAGTCGTTCCTCGGCTCAAGACTAGCAAGGGCTGCTCCATTACTGAAAGGGATGCAGTAATTCCCCCTCTTCCCAATTTATTTACCCTTGCAGCATTTTATTTATTTCGGTTCAAGAGGGAGCAGCACAAGCAGGGCAAACACACCAGCTGCAACGTTCTTGTGATTATTAACAAGGCCATCTCATCTGTTACTACTTTGCAGAAGAACTTCTATGTGGATAAGTAGGGCAATTTACACAGTGTCCTGCCATTTAAGTAGGTTCTGCTTTTATGAAGAGGGTTAGATTCTAACCACCAGTTATCTCATAAAGGCATTTTCTAATTTAACAGCTTCCTGTGCATCTGACTTATGTTTTTCTGAGAACGGCAGGAGCAGCAGCCAGATTTCTAACTCATTTCCTGATTTTTTCCCTCTGGTTTGGGTGGCTTTGCCATGACCAAGAGCTCCTAAATCTTTTCATACCAACTGCATACACTAGGGTTTTTCTTACTAATATTATTAATTGCATTGTCAAAAAAAACCCCACTTTTGAAGCATCCTGTTACCTACAGCTTGAAGGGGAAGCTGGTGAGGTCTTTCTGGCTCAGGGTTCACCCAGCTCAGTAAATGTCACAGAGACGTAGCACAGGGTTTTTTATCCATTACACCATCACTTACTGCTTTTTATTCATAACTTCACTCAAGTAGATCTGCCTGTCCACCAAATTATGGACAACTGATGGGAACCTTATTGCTAGTTTGTCTGCTTCCTCTGGATCCTGCCAAGAGACTGTTTCAGCTCTTCACTCCAAAATTTGAGAACATGAAAGCCTCGTTGCTCTTGGCTCCTGGAAATTTGACTTCCCAGCCAACTACACCTTTTATAGATACTTTCTTGAACCTTTTTTCACAGTACTATAAATACAGCAATAGTTGCCAGAAACCATTTCCAGCAGCATCCAACCACATGTTGACTGGACCGAAGCCCATTTCACGTCTTTGGGAGCGGCTCCCTATGCTGTTTTTAATATTATATCGAAAGCTTCTTCATCCTGGAGCAGCCCCAGTTCTCTCTGTAGTGAGGACGGTGGGAACAAGGACTATTTCCACCAAAGCCACTCTAGCTATCCCCAGTTATCAGACATTATCAGACAATGGTTATCCACCATTCCGGTAAACATTTAACAAAACTATATTTATTGAGAATTTGCGGGGAAAGCCACTGTGTATTTGGAATCTAGGAGAACACAACACCATGAAGGTTCATGCCTCATAATCTATAGGTTTAATCCCAGCTAAACAGGAGCCCATGGCAAAATCCCCTCTGAGTGCAACGAAACACAGATTTCATTTTGCAATTTCTTTTATGTCAGAACTTCAGCGCAATTATTAATGCTTTAAATTTTAAATGCTGAAGTAAAATCTTAAGGATCTAAGCAAGCTCAAGGACATTTACTATAATCGATAGAGATTTAGTACTATATGCACAGGTAGTGACTCCTGAAAGATTGCTACATAAAAGTAATAGGCTAACCATGATTAAGTCTTTTAAAATGATACCGTTAAATAGTTGATCTCCACTATTGCTCCACTATAATATTTATTATAATGTAATGTATAATGGATTCAGATGGCTCTAGCCTAGATTTTGAAGGCTGCATTTCGATCCCACTTACAGTGAGAACTGACGTACAAAGGAGGATAGAATCAATCCTTACATTTATATTTATATTTTAAAGAATAACTTGTGATGACATGATGGCAATACAAATGTCCATCTCCAAAATGAGCCTCATTTGTATTTCTACTCAAGGAATAAAGCACGGGTTTAACCCTTACTAGAGCTGCACACATTGCAGCTGGCATTTGTATCCAAATTGTCACCCAAAAAAGCAAGCAAACCAGAGCTGTGCTTGACTCCTAGGAAAGGAAAATCAGCGTTCGCCAAAATACAAAGTCTTTTTTTTTTTTTTTAAATGAAACTATTACAAGACACGGAGTAAAAACAAAATTAAAGTTGTAAATAAAAAGGTAATTAACTATCTCCTTTTTTGGATATGTTGGTATATGTTTCTTATCAGTTGCCACATTCCACCAGGAACAACTTTACAGATGTCCTAAAATACCGGCATGAGGCATGGGGGTCTGGGAATATTTTTTATGATGGAGTGTTCAGCCAATTGGCATTTTGTCCTCTGCACTAGTCACTATTTTTCAATCCAGAGTAACAATTTGTTTAATTTGATTGTTCCTTAGAAGGCCCTACAACTTAAGTGACTTTATGAATCACTTGGATTTATTGCCAATTGCGGCTCGTTGTTTTCTAATAACCATTTGTTCTTCCTTGAGCACGCTGAGATTTCGGGAAGCATTTTGGCCTAGGTATTTGGAAATGAAAGAGCCACATGATATCCAGGTGCAGCTGAAGACGAGGGGTGTAAACGCAGAGAATGACAATGATATTCTTCAGCGTGGCATGAAGTTGGAAGGAATTTAGCTAGTAAATGAGGGGGCTTTTTAATTTAAACAAATCATATATATATTTTTTTAAATTAAATCCTGGCAATAATGCAAGTATTTTTATTATTGTAAGTTAACCCAATCAACGCTTAACTTTATCTCAGTCGACACTGAAAGTACTGACACAGGTGAACCTAAAGGGCCAGCAAATGCTTCTGCGTGACTCGGTCCTCGCTCAGAAAGTAATAGCCCACACAGATACTCACGGAGGGTGCAGCGGGCCCCGTGGTAGCCCGGGTGGCACACACAGTCGCCGGTCACCGGGTGACATTCCTCATTCTCGGCAGAGCACTGACACACTCGGTTACAGTTCTTACCATACGTGCCCGGTGGACAAGCTTGGGGAAGAGGAAATGTAAACCAATAAATTAAATTTGTCTTGGTAAATATAACACTCAAACAAAGAGTGAGCTCAAATTTATTAAATAAAATCCCTGACTACAGAATGACGCTCTCCTCTGGGACTTGGGATTTATTACATTTACTTGGGGGTTACTTCACCGCTTCATTTTGTTTCGTTCAGTCAATTTGTGCCCAACTGTCAAGGGCCAGATACAATTTTCTTGTCACTAGAAAAAATCATAGGGAAATGTCAGGTAAAATTGACTAAAATAACAGTATAATTCTCAAGGGACCAGGCTTGTGGATAAAGACATTCTACCTTTTGCTGGGAGTATAAACTTGCAAAGCTGCTGTAGAACCAACACCTTCAGAGGTTTCATTTTGCCCGTTGACAGCCACGTTGCCTACAGGTTTTGGACTTTCCACGTCCAATTCTTACATCTCACTTATATTAAGTTGCCCTGGTTGTGGGTCAGGATTTAGAATCCTTTAGTGCAGGATATGGGACACCAATCTCAATTCTTTTAATTCTTTTTTTGTTGTTTTTCTTTTTCTAAAGCAGCGCTCAGGCAAAACCTTGTAAGGAAGAACTAAGTCAAAATTATGCAGCCGGGGTCACAGAACGAGCCTGCTTTCAAAGACGGCTCCAGACGGCCAAACTCCAAAGAAAAAACAGATAATGACATTTCCACAAGCTCCGACAGTGGGAATAGACGGTCTCTCATGGGGACAAGGTCAACAGAAAGCAGATTTTCTGCTTTACCCAGGGCACAGTGATGGCTGTGGGCAGGAGCCAGGCTCCGCTGGCACCTCCTTGGTCTGTTTTGATTCAGTTCAGTCCTCGGCTGCTCCTCTGCCAACCTGAGAGCTACAAACCTGGGTAGGATGAACCCCACCAGCCCAAACCACATCAGGCACAGAGGCCAGAACCAGCCAAACCATTTGGGTGAGGGACACACAGAGCTTGTCCATCTTCACTGCTGTGTGGTTGCTGCCTCCTCCCTCTTCAGGCATTATATCATCAGGTTTTGCATATAATAGAGTTGGAAGGGACCTTAAAGATCATCCAGTTCCAACCCCCCTGCCCTGGGCAGGGACACCTCCCACCAGACCAGGTTGCTCAAAGCCCCATCCAGCCTGGCCTTGAACCCCTCCAGGAATGGGGCAGCCACAGCTTCTCTGGGCAACCTGGGCCAGTGTCTCAGCACCCTGAAGAATTTCTTCCTGATATCTAATCTAAATCTCCTCTTTTTCAGTTTAAAACCATTACCTCTCATCCTATCGCTACACTCCCTGATGAAGAGTCCCTCCCCATCTTTCCTGTAGCCCATTTGGGGACTGGAAGGGGCTACAAGGTCTCCTCAGAGAATGTTTTATTTAAGAAATGGATTTCTTAATTATTTTACCAAGGAAGTATTTGCATTCTTATAGCAAACTCACTTTTCTCGCAGCCGTAGCCGGTGAATCCCGGAGGACAGCCGCACTTGCCCGTCAGGTGGTGGCAGGGGGTACCCGCAGGACACCGGCACCGCTGGGCACAGCCCACACCGTAGCGTCCAGGCAAGCAAGCTGCAATGGTGGAACCAATCTTCATTAGGGGACGGGGCAGGGGACAGGCAGTATGGTACAAAGTTACCCCCCCTCTGACAGATCTGTTGCACCCATCCCCGTGAGCACCTCCTCCAGACCAACCCCACAGCAAGCCACATGGGAGTCAAAGGATCATCATCATTGGCTTTGGATCCGGCAGGAATGTTCCCACCAACTTGAACATTCCTCCAGCAGCCACTCACGTTTGTCACAGTGCCTCCCTCGCCACCCCTTTGCACAGTGACACGCTCCTGTTTGATGGTGGCAGGACAAGCCGTGCACGCAGTCACACCGCTCCTCGCACTGCTTGCCAAAAGATCCCGGGGGACAGGCTGCCAAGGGAAGCAGAGAGAGCAACAGTTCTTCCCGCATCCATCATTGGCAAATGAGCCAGCACCATTCTTGCACACAGCAATGGATATTTAGAAGACTGCATGCCCAGAAAATATCATTGAAAGTGAAAAAAAATATTAAAAGCATTTAGTGTTGGCTATTAAAATGAGTCCACAAATGAAAGCTTGCAAAGATGTAGTCACTATCTAGAGCACTAACCCAGATGACGCCTACAGAGATGGAGATGCCATTCACTTTTACACCATTATGCACAAAGGGACAGCTGTTTGACAGTGACAATATGCTGTGTCCACATCCTGCTTTCCACCTCGCAGGTCTCTGCAAAGTGATCAGAGAGAAAGCTACGCCTGAAGAAAAGGATGGTGGGCACTGCAAAGGCTTTACAGGTGGCACTGGTGGTCAGGGCTTGGAGAGTGCTCAGCACCTCAGGAGACACCAGAAAATTGCTTGTAGCTCAACAAAAGTCACAGCATGTCAGTGGGCAAGCTGAAGGCAAATTTCAAGTCATCTAATACTGCTTATGAGATGTCTTTTTCGGGGACTTACATGCCAGACAGCTGTGCCAAATCTGAGCAATCTGGACCACATGCAAGGTAGGTGCAACCTGAACCATTACAGGCCAATTTGCTGAGCCACAGAGAAGCAGCAGCACGTGGCCAATGGGAAACTCTCCTTACAGCTCACTCCCTTCTGTGTGTTCTTCCTCGTACCCATAAGGTAGAGAAATACCTTCATTTTGTTAGCAGGCAGGGAAGAGGAGGAGATAAAAACATTTGTACTAGGGCATGTATTTGTGGTTGTGCAGAGACCTGCTCCCCAGGCACAGGGTGAGCACTCACACTGGTGTTACTTCTAATTGGCCTACAGAATACTGGAAAATTAAGATACAAAATAGAGATGGGCTTACTGGGGAGGAAGAAACGGCTGTTTGTAGAAGAGAGTGTTAAAATGAAGTGTTCACAGAAAGAACTGCCCTTACCAACATCGCAGCGGTCTCCAGTCCAGCCGGCGTGGCAGATGCACCTCCCTGAGTGCTGGTCACAAACCCCACGGTGGCAGCTGCAGTTCTGCCCACAGCCCTCTCCGTGCTTCCCGTCCCCACACTCTGAAACGAGACGGGGGAGACTGACAGGGTCCAGGCTGGAAGGGCTCTAGGGAGAACACACTTACACCTCTGAAATAGGGTGAGATACCTGAGCTGGTCCTGAAAACCTTCACTGAGGGAGATTTTGAAGCCTCACTTGGCAAAATTCTCTAGAAATACATAGTTTTCCTCACTTGGCAAAATTCTCTAGAAATACATAATTTTCCTCCTTGAGGATTTCTTTTATTATTTTTTTTTGTCCTCAAAGTGAGTTCATTATTATCTTCCCTGTCTCCAAGGGACAGAGAATAGCTTATTCCTCCCTTTTGTCCAGTAAGTTTCTAAGCACCATGGTATGTTCAAGTCCAGTGCCGTATCTCCCCTCAGTCTTCTTGTCTCTGACCAAATAACCCCAATTTTTTCAACCTCTCCACACCCAGTGCTCTCCAGCCCTCTGCCCCTCCTCTCTCTTTTTTTTTCTTCACCAGAACTGAATTTCCTCACTGAGCACCTGGTGCTGGAGGGATGGAGGATGTGATGAGACTCACCCAGCTCACAGGCTATCCCCATCCAACCCTGGGGACACCGGCACTCGCCCGTCACACGGTCACACGTCGCCTGGCCGTGGCAGACGCAGCGCTGGAGACAGTTTGCACCATACCATCCAGGAGGACAGGCTGCAAAGAGGAGGCAGGACAAAAGCCTTCCATGAGGGAGTTGGGACTGTTTAGTATGAGGAAGAGGAGGCTTAGGGGAGACCTCATCACTCTCTACAACTACGTGAAAGGACACTGTAGAGAGATTGGTGCTGGTCTCTTCTCACAGGTAATTAGTGACAGAATGAGAGGGACCGGCTTCAAGCTCCAACAGGGTAGGTTTAGACTGAACATTAGGAAAGAATTCTTCACAGAGAGAGTGGTCGGGCATTGGAACAGGCTGCCCAGGGAGGTGGTGGAGTCACCATCCCTGGCTGTGTTTAAGGGCTGTTTAGATGCAGTGCTAAGGGACATGGTGTAGGGGATGACTTTGTAGAGTAGGGTAGATGGTTGGACTAGATGATCCCAAGGGTCTCTTCCAACCTAGACGATTCTATGATTCTATGAGGAAGAGCAGGAGGAGGACACAGGTTAAGCACAACCCTTCCCAGCTCACACCCCCTCTCACCCTGGTGAGCGGGGAGATGCTGTGGGAGGTACAACCGAGTGAAAACAGGGCCATGACTGAGAAGGAATTACACAAACCAGTGTAAAACTGGTCTGGGAACAAAGTAGGTGATATAGTGAATTAGCTATGATTCACCAAATGGCCTTGAGATTTTCTGTTTGCACATATGAAAAACATCTCTTGGTTCCTACCAGCTTTTTCAACACCAAGGAGTGGAGTTACCGATTTCTCTGTTTTCAGAATTTCTTTGTACACTCCTGTAAAAATCACAACTAATTGATTTTGCTACCTCCAGGTGGCTGATGACATTTTACAGTTCACCTAATTTTGATTAAGCAAGTTTATTAATGCCATCACAACCACATCCTATGGATAAAAACTAATTTTTTTGACACAAAAAATACACAACTCCATCATGTTGCCAGAATGGCACCTTTTTAAGATGCTAACAGGGGCAAGTTCTCTGCAAAAAGAGTTAACCAGAGGATGTCTCACACACCTATCCTACCTCCCTGCTTCCAGAGAGAAAAGAAATCCCCAAATGTATATTAGAGAAAGAGGGAATATTAGACAATGTCTTCATATTTCACAACAGCTTTTTTAACTTTTTAAACTTTGGTTTTGTATTCAAGGCCTTCACGTAAACCAGGAAAATTTAGGTCGTGTCGTACATATCATCAAGACCGGTTTGGTGCCTTCCCAAATTTTTATTCCTTCATGGAAAGAGCTCTTCATATTAGGTTTTAAAGGGGGATACGCTTAATTAATTAATATATATTCCTCTACTCCTGCCAGCTTTCATCCACTTTCCCTAACCATCCCCTTGGCTTGCTGAAGAGCAGCCGCTGCTTGGGTGAAGGTGCTGACTCCAAACCCCAGCTCACCCAGGAGCATCCTCAGCAGCATCTCCAGCTCTGTGGCACCACTTACAGAGCCAGGGACCTTGCTGGGAGGCAAAAAAAAAAAGACCCTTCCACAACAGGGCTTGGGTACAGAGAATTAGGAGGTGAAACTTAAGCCTCAGCACAGCCTTTCTTTGCCAGCCTCTTTTCTTAAGACTCTTTGGAGTTGGGCTTGTGTTTGAGTCACACATATCGGTCTAGTTGCCAAGGTTGGAAGTCCCAATGCCTTTCACATGTTCTGGATTTAGCCTATGTCTGGAACATCGTACGGTAATGACGAGGATCAGTCGGGCACATGGGACGGTACAGCAGGCCATAGAAAAGAAACAGTTTTGCTTCAGTATCATAAATGGGAGTTTTATGGACCTTTTCTCCTTTAACAGACAGCCTTCGAAAAACAGTTCTTTTTCCAGTTTATGACTCTGTTTTCAGCCCCCTGCACACCAAGCTCCTACACCCGGCCCCTGCAACACAGCATCACAGATTTATTTAATGGACCAAGCCATTTAATTGTACAGCTAGAAAACCAATGACAACACAGGCCAACGAGCTGACAATTAAAATACCAACAAAGGCCCCCAAGGAGAAGTTTTATTTTCCCCTTCTACAATCCCCTGGCAGGGTTTGAATTTCCTACTGTACCTTCTTGACAGGTGGTTCCTTTCCACCCTGGGCTACAAAGGCACGTCCCGGTTACATGATGACAGAGGGCTCCGTTGTGACAGTGACAAGTGTGGTTGCAGCCCGGCCCATAGCTGTTCCCCTGGCAGGCTGCAACGAGAAAAGTCCACAAAACCCCATCAGGATGCATCAAAGGAGACATTGTACAGAGCAAACCTGAGACACCACCCAACTCTGGAGAGATTGGTTTGAAACTGGCTTCCAGTGACACACTTTTTCACATCGTAAGGGCACCTAAGTCCATATATTAGCCATGCCTGACACTAAAAAACGTGGCTTAAAAATATGTATCGTAGCACCTTCTGAAGAGGTTTTTATCGAAGGGCAGGATCACTCAGGTGATGGATCAGCTGTCATCCCCTGCCCTCCGGAATGTCTTTGTGCTAAACTAATGGTCCAGCAGAACCAGCAGCTTGACAGCCTGGGTATTTATTTGCATCCTGCTAAGAGAACTGACAACTTCATTGTTTTCAGCGTTCATTTTTCACAGCTGGATGCCTTCGCTCACCCGGAGCCTCATTCTTCGGTCAGAGAGGGGTGATATTTCCAATGCATTCGGTTAAGCAGCTGGCTCCCAGGTGAAAACTTAACACAGCCATCTCACAAACCTGCTCCGTTTTCAGTGCTGCCGCCTATGAAATATGGCAGTGATAAAATTCCTCTAGTCTCCATCGCACTGGAGATTTGGATAGCTTTAAATGGTGGAAAACAGACATTGCTGCTACCCTGGCTCTTTCAGGTATCGCTCACAGAATACAAAATGAGTTGATGAAGTTGGAGAAGCTCCTTGCGTGGCTCCTGTGCCTGCCTTGCAGAGCCTTCCTCACTTGTATGAAGCTGGCAGAGCCTCTCATCCCTGCTGTGCTGCTGGCACACACTGGAGAGGCAGAAAAGGCTCTGATCCCTGATCCAGAAAAGTGTCCTCCACTCACGGAATATGACATCTCCCAGAATCAGACCCAAAAGATGACTTTTCACCAAAATCTCTATGCCTTTGAAGGTGCCAGTGTGCAGAACAACATACAGCGCTGTGGGAAGACATGTCCCTAGGGACTGAAGGAGTAAAACCACCTAAACCTCAGGGGTGAACTTGGTTGACAGTATCTGACCCATTCTCAGCGTTTTTTCTTCCCATCTGAGGACTTCCAGGTTCCCAACGTGGTTCTCACAGACACCATTTCTCCACGGACTTCTTTTCAACCGTGTTCATTTTTGTCATCGCTTGGACGTCATCCACATTGAAACCACAAGAAAGCGCAGGAGCTCAGTCCCATCACAGTTAAAAGTTTGTTCTGCAAATGAGGCTTGGTTGCCAAGTTAAAAGTTCAGCCCATCCTACAGAGCTCTGGCTCGGTTTTGGGAGCAGAACTAAATATTTCCACAATACAGACCAGAACTATAGCATAACCAAGCCAAAGGAAAAACCAACTCATAACCAGGTCCCCTGACTGGTTACTAGTGGTTCGTGTGAGGTTTTTGGAGTGTGCATGCAAAGCTCTTGGTACCCTTACTGAGAAGACAAAAGAGTTTTCCACTGAAAATCTAGGTAAGAAAGCAGAAATTCCTGGAGAAGAAAATTTTAATTATTCTATTGGGTGGATACAAATATTTTTTTAGCTTCTTGGTAGGACAATCCTCATTATCAAAGTACTTTTCTGAAGAATAAGATAACAAGTGATATATTGAAGGTATTTTATAAAGTTCCACAACTGAATGTATAAATATCCCCGGAACTTCTCTCCTTTCTTCATGATGAGTGCAAAAGGAAGAAGCAATAGAAAGGTTTAAATTATTACACTTTTTCCTGCTTCAAAATTTTCCTCACGGCGCCTTTCCTCTGTCTGAGGAGGATTTATTTGTTTGCAGTCTTTAAAAATCTCTTTATGCATGCAGAGTAAGGAACGTGTGAAACTGGAGACAAAAACATTCAGACTGGAAGTCAACAGCCATCCAAAGTGTCAGGGAGAACAGGGAAATAAGTGATGGGCACTAAGACTCAATAAAAGTGTGGAGAAGCTTTGATTTCATGCAGCTCCTGTGGATTATTCTCCCCAAAATGAAGCTTCAGCTTTAAAAGAACAGGGAATTTGCAAAGTCAAGGGCTCACACACCATGAAATGTCAACCCTCTGGTTATCAGCGCCCCTGAGCAGAGACTCTGGCAGAGCTGATCTTTCCGTACTCATTTATTTTGCAAACCAATGTGGTCCCATTTTACCACAAGGAACTGCTTCTGTGAAGATCCTGCTGAGCCCCCACAGCTCCAGAAAGAGATATTTTTAGTACTAATAGAACCGGGGCAAAATGCAGATGCTGAATTGTGTTCAGCTTCTACAGTCCATAGACAACGTGACATGTTTTTTGTTTGTTTGTTTTTGGAAACTGCAAAATTTGGACAAATTTTTATACAGAAAGGAAGGTTACATTTCTGGCACAAAGAAATGCCAAATGTCAAGTCCTCAATTCTGTATCACATTCCACAAAGCAGTTTAATTTATTTGAAACATAAGCAATGCACCTTGCCTAAACTTCTTCCTTGGAAAACTACAACATCTCAGGCAGAGACTCAAAAAAACCCACAGAACACCAAAATAAAAAAAATCATCAAACACAACCTTAAGCTGAGGCAGAGCTTGCTTGGCAGATTTCATCCCAGATTAATATAAATTCATTTACAAGCAATTGAAAACCACAGTCTTGTAATGGAAAGTGTTAGGCAGCTTCAACAAAAGGCATTACTGTCCCTATCGCCCGTAATTAGATCGCAGCGTATAAAATGCACTGCATGGCCGGCATAAGATCAATTCAAATCCCATGATGTCAAAATTATTCCTCAATATCCTCCAGCACATTGCCTGCAATCTGATTACTTGAACACAAGCACTGTCCTTCCTTCCAGCTGCTAGAGTTGGCGAGTCCCAGGAACTGGCAAGGGGAATATTAAGCACCCAAGAAGGATGGGGAGTGGTGAGCCAGCATCTCCCACCCATGGTTGCCTTACTCCAAGTAGCTTTGGAGTCTTAAAAATCCAGTCTTAAAAATCAAAATGAAGACTCATCATTTAGCCAAAAGAAAAGGAGGTTAATCCTTTGAACTGTTAACTGACCTTCCTCTTATAGGCAAAGGAGACCTCGGAGGCTTTGGCATCTTCACCAGCATGAGGAATAAATCAACCTGGCATAAAGCTCTAATGGCTGCAGCTCAAGAGAATAAATATAGTTTTTTCTCATGCGGGTAGAGGGGGGCACAGAAGGCCGTTGAAAAAGAGCTGCATTTCTTAATTGAATTTAATGAAATATGTAGGAACAGAGCTTCCCATCCCTAATGCAGTCTAAGGAGCAGGGAAGGGCCAAGGTGATACATTGCTAATGTCATGGCTTGGCTGAAGGGCAGTAAAAGTGGGCTGAAACCAAGAAATATCATATCTGTTCAGCAGCACCTTTTCTGCTCTGTGGTACAGTTAGATGGCTCTGGCTCTGCATTTATTTCTTGGTCAGCTCATTAGTCTACACCCACAGGCGAGCATTACCACCTCCACTGTCTTCAGGTGGTGGAAGATGGAAAGCCAGTCTTTTTTTTTTTTTGGGCAGGGGGGGAAAAGGAGGCAAAAAAGACTGCAACAGAAGGATGCTTGCAAAATTACCTAAAAAGTGGAGAGTTTCACCAGCGTTGACCCTCCCGTAAATCAAAAAAGCAGGGGATTTTGCAGGAAAAGCCCTTTCAGAAGACAGGCTGTGTTGTGTGGTGGGGGCAAAAATATTATGAAGAGCAAGCACAGCCCTCAAAATGGGCTAATTATAACCCAGTGTATGGCTGGAGAATAGTATTGTTTGAAAAAAAGGATAATTTCTCTCTATTTTCTAAATGTAATTAATTTTCTGTTGCAGAAATCTGCAACCTATGGATTAAGAAAGTCTTGTGGAAAGTACTCACTAGCAATGAAAGTTGGCTCCTCGTGGAGCTGCTTTGGCCCCCAACCCTACAACACAGTCCTGCAGACGGCAGTCGTGTTTTCAAAAGGAAGCACAGACCATGACATCATCCGAAAGGGAAACTAGGAAGCTGAGAGGCTAAAACATGAAAATCTTAAAAGAAAACATATTTGCTAAATGTTGCAAAGGGGCTCAGCGATCTCCATACGTAATGCCATGTAGCTAAAGAAAGTGATTTAATTTCCCATGACATTTAGTGAACGATTTCTCAGAAGAGCCAATTTTATACATGTGTACTCAAAAACACAAAAAACCCTCAAAGTTGGTGGGATAATCCATGCTTGTGAAAATCTAGGAAGTTAACTTGTTTTTCTAAAACAAATAAATTTTCTAAAACTTAGTTTAAAAACTATTTTCTCATGCTCAAATAACAAAATAGTTCCAGCTCTGATTTTTCCACTTGGTGCATTTGTAACCTGTCACTTTATAATTGATAATTAGATGAGATGCACCAGAAACGCAGATATAATATTTCTTCTCTTAAGGCTGCACAAAAATAAAAAGCAGAGATTCGTCATATGGCAGGAGACAGCTCTGCTATTTAAAAACTGATGCTTATAATGTTTGACAAGTGCCAACAGCAGTTATAAAAAAAAAAAAATAAAAAATTGAAGTTGATTATTTACACAGCTACCAAAAATTCTTCCCTTTTTTGGCATCTTTGGAAAGGAACGCGACCTATCTAAAATTGTACCCGGGTAGGTCAGCCCGCATTCCCAGCGGGAATGAGCCTGGGATGCTGAAGGGGTTTGGGATGCAGGGGGTACGTACGCTGCTGGCAGGTCTCTCCCCGCCAGCCCGGGAGGCAGCGGCAGGTTCCCAGGACGTGGTTGCAGCCAGCAGCATTCTTGCACTCGCACACCTGGTGGCAGTCAAGCCCAAAGAATCCATCTGGACATGCTGAAAAGCAAAACAGTCATTTTTTTATTTTTTTATTTTTTTTTTAGCAGATTTCCTGTTTCTTTTTGTGTGTAAACTCTGAAGACGCGGGGCGCTGCTCATCTTTTCACGGATGCTTTGTCATGCGTCACTCTTTGAGATCCAAATTCTTTCAAAGGTTAAACCTGCAGAACTCTGCTACGTGCATCTCAGCAAAACACAACCCATTTTTCCCATTTTTTGGGAAGCTGTGGCTGCCCCATCCCTGGAAGTGTTCAAGGCCAGGCTGGATGGGGCTTTGAGTGACCTGCTCTAGTGGGAGGTATCCCTGCCCATGGCAGGGGGTTGGAGCTTGATGATCTTTAAGGTCCCTTCCAACTCTAACCATCCTATGATTCTATGATTCACAAGCAACAGATTTCTGCATAGAAAAACACGGGTGAGAATATATTGAAAAACCATAAAACAGGCGAGAGAATGGATCTGGATTCCCACAAGCCAGAACTTGCACTTCTGTAATGGATGGAGGAGAAAGGAAATAATTCAACGTAATGCAAGACCAGGGGGCCATCCCCAATTATCTCCCTGTCTTTTGAAATGCGAAACTTATGCTCCCATTTACTCTCCTGACACCTTTGTAAAGATTTTTTTTTTTACCAGCGAACATAAGCCATAGTGGTGTAGTTCAGCGCTGAAATGAAAACCTGGCAAAGAGAAGGAGTAGAGAAAAAAACAAGATAAATTAAATGTAGCAAAACAACTCCAGGGAGCTTAAGGAGCTCAGTACCTACATCGAGGACACATAAGAAAGAGCAAGTCCCTGGATTCAATTTACATCTGTACCAGTGCTGACAGCGGTGGAAATAAGCCACCGGTGCCTGTCAGGGGGCTGCATCATACCCAAAATGCTGCATTACAAGAATGTTAAGGCTGCTACGCAGAGTTAAAAAAATAATAATTTGGAATTATGTTGTCGATGTAGCCTTAACTGCTCTGCATACATATGTGTGTGTATAGATAATATAAGTACCTGTATTAGGTATTATATTAAGTATCTGTATAATTATGTTATGCTAAATGATAATAAATCTGTAGACATACAATTGTATGTCATTCTTTCCAAAGAACCCCTGAATCACTCTCAGGAGTGACCACAGTCTCAGCAGTTATATTTAGAACCTGATCCTCACACTTCTGCCATGAAGTCAGAATGCCTGGCTTCCCAATCCAGTCTTGTGACAATTATCATCATTTACACAACTCCATGACCCTAATTTCACACCTCTCTGCCAGGTCAGAACACCACCATTATCCAGATGCATCTTCCACTGGAAGACTCTTCTGTCCCTTTCCTTGCCCTGTCTCTTCTTTATGCCCAGACTCTCGGTCCCAGTCTTCTCTTATTATCACTTCCACAAATGCAAATTAAGCCCTCTGAAAGGGCAGAAAGCCCTGCCATCTGCTTTGGATACAAGGGGGAAAACCCAGTATTTGTAGACAGAGGCAAGCCTGGACCTTCAGACAGCGAAGGGCAGGAGGGCACCAACTGCCACATCCCTTTGGCTCCTTTACTCTCAGAGCTCCTGCCCAGCTTGTGCTACGTATGATGGCTCCATCTTCTCAAAATCAAAGGCCTGCTCTTCCCTTCGTCCAGACTGCAGCTTCTTCTTTGGCATACGACAGATTTCAGGCTTGCACCACTTTCCAAACACGTGTTGTCTGAGAAAAGCAGTTTCTATCGTAGCGATATCAAACTGCAACACATCCCTCCAGCCTCCGTTCTGTTCGCAGTGGGGAGGGAGCTGTTATCAAGTTGTAAGGAAGAGACATCAACATGTGGTTTCAATCTTTACGTCCTTATTTATTACACTTCAGCAGCCTGTATGGCACAGCATACAAGAAAGGACTTCTCCTGCTTAACCCGAGGTGACTTCAAAGGCTGACAAAAGTTTTTCTTTGTTCAATGCAGGGACTACACAGGGTTGTCAGCTATTCCTAGACATGCGCAGTATTTATTTTTTCCCTTTTATCTTATTAAAACAGAACTCTTGCTGGGCTGTCTTATGATAATGATTAACTGCTGAAATCCCAAGGGAGAAGCCCGGTCAGTCTGTCCTGCAGTAGTGCTCATTTAGACAGCAATTCAAATGCAAACTTTGAGCGTTGAGCTTCACAAGAGCTATACGTTGCCGTTATTAATGCATTGATTAATAAACATGCTATAGGAGAAGTCCGAGAGCCCTGCTGCCTCCAGTTTGTGGCATTATGGGATATTCAGCAAGATCAAGCTGCGAACTGGGTAATTCTTCTGTTGGCCTGATCCCGTAACCGGACACATGCCTTGGGTCACACAGCACATACCAGAGCAGCAGGGGACGAAATTAAACAAGATTACGGTGCAGCGAAGACAATTGCAACCTTCAAAGCGGGAGCAGCAGATGCTCAGCACTTCACACAATTAAATCAATTATAACAATTGCCTTCCCAAATGGGAGCAGAGCAAGCCCAGCGCAGGGCACCGTGACCTGGTGAAGGCAGGCACCACCTCCAGTCCTCTTGACATCAGGAGCCCATGGCCCAGCATTCATGCATGTCAGATGTTAACATTTATTTGAAGAAAGCACTGATGTATTTAGCTATTTATTACAAGAAAGATTGGGTTTAGGTTTTAGGGTTGGGATGGTTTGGAAAGGATGGAAAAGGAACAGCCATACTTTGTTCCCACCTGAAAAAAAGAAAACCAATCCCCAAAAAACCCAAAGGCAACTTTTGTGACTTCTGCAATTTCAGCTTGAATTGGGATCCCGTGCTGCCACAATGCACAATGCCAGGAGCAACAACTGCAGGCTCAAACAGGCTCATTGTGCAAGTGTGATATTAATTATTAATATTAATCAATATTAAATTTTGTGAAGTACTGTCTTCTCCTAGGACTTTGAGCTTGGAAGCTTGCAAAAGTTTGTTTCAATGTTTCTGTGATGATGGAAAAGTCATTCCCAGCCACGGGATGAAGCATCAGCAGTACTTGAGAAGTCCAAGGCAACTCAGCCATGTTGGGTCTCAGTCTCTACGTTCTTGTCTGCAAGGCACAGAGCTTGGCCAATGTGGGAGGATTGCCAAGAAGATGGCAAAAAGCACATCCCCGCCAGAAGGAAACCCTGCCAGTCTCTGAGTCACTAAAAACAGAAGTGCTACAGTTCCTCAGAGAAAAGGTGCCAAGAAGGTTCTACCAAGGGCAAACCACCCACACGCTTTCCTTCATCTTCATCCTTTGGAACCAGCCAAACTGTTCTGGTTGAAACTTTCTACGTCAAAAAGTAACAGGTCAGCTCAGAGCAAACACCCTGCCTGTCTGAGGAAAAACATGTTGAAAACAGTCTTAAGAACAGTAAGCACTAAATTCTACCTATTCTCCTTTCTACATCTTCTTTCAGGAATTTAAAAAGATAAAAATGTCCAACATGACTTGATTTACTGATTTGGAAACTGAGACTTGTATTTTTTTTTGCCAACAGACACCACCCAGGCTTCCCCATATTCCTCACACCTCCTGTGGCGGGGGATATTTAGCCTCTCTGTCCCCATTTTGATTCCTGCTGGAATAGACAGATTAACACCACAACACAGATAACCATATAGCTCTTCCAATTAAAAAAAAAAAAATAAAATAAAGAAGATAGATTTGTGAAAACAGAGCTAAAGTATATAATTTTGAAAAGGGACACAGTGGAGATACCATAAACTATGAGGCACGCTTTGCAGCAAAACTCCAAGAAGAGTATTTTTTATAATTCCTGGTAAGAATGGGAAGGGAACAAGAAGCAATATCTTCACAGCAAGTCAGTTGGGTGCTCTGCTGTTCCTGGAAGGGCTGTGGAGCAGCTCCCTTCCCATCAGAGGGCAGCAGCTGCCTGCGAGTGCTGCCGCCTCCCTCTATCACAGCTGAGACACTGCCTCTGGCTGATAACGCTGCTTTCTAAGCAAAATAATTGGAACTTTGGTTTAATGATCACCATTTGTAGAATCTTCAATCCTTTGCACTTAAATAACTTTCATACTGACTGACTACATGCTGTTTCTGCTGTATTCAATACCATTTTTTTTTATGATGTGGACAATGATGCAGCACGACAGCAACCTTGGACGGTGCCACTCGTAATAATGTATCTAAGGAATCCAGTCCAACCTTTCCAACACTTTAACAAATGGTAGGTAATTGAAGATCTGTTGGATCTATTAAAGTTAAAAGTATATCTTTCTTAAAGAGTTCCTTTGGGAAGATGCGCAAATCCTTGTTTTTCCCTAAAACGTTTCAGAGATGCACTAGGAACAAGCCCGTGTAAGGCAGGACAAGCATCTTTCTGCTCAGTGTTCAACCAGTAGGACTCTGCTTAAAAAGAGAGTCTTCACAGAGGTGTGCTATAGCAGGAGTCTTCGGCATGTATCTAACTTTAACCACATTAAAATACGTGCCCAGCACTAGGCACCCTGCAAAATGCAGGATGGAAGCATCACCTTCCAGTTAGGTTAAATGGTTTATTTAAATGAGGCATTGTAAATTGTAAACCCAGCTCTCTGCATGAAAAAAAAACCCAACACCAACCAACCAACCATTGCATAAACCTGAGAGGGACCAGAGGGAGAAGGGATACCTCTTTCACAAAAGGTTCCTGTCCAGCCTGCCGTGCAGGTACAGGCTCCGCTGACGTGGTCGCAGGCAGCTCCATTCTGGCACTGGCAGCTGGACTCACAGCTCGGGCCAAAGCTTCCCTCGGGGCACCCTGCAGAGGAGGAATCAAAACCAGATGATGGGTTAATTCTGGAGCAGATCAGGGATCAACAGCAGAGTTTTTAGATACGTGGGAATTCAGACTATTTCCAAAAGAAGAATCAAGGCGTAATGGTTAACTCCTTAAAACTGATGTGACTAAGTCTCCTCCTTTGGGTCCAGGTAAGTTGGGCTGTTTCTGTTAAGGTCTATTTTAGAAAAACACTGGGGTGTTGAAAGACTAAATTCTGCACAGAAAACTGATATCTTCTGGTAGTTGCAAAGCCTGTGACTTCACGGCTTTGGCTTGATGGACACTTTGCACACTGGTCTGGCATGGCTGATGTGCACATCTCCTCTGGGACTTCATCAGCCAGGAGGGGGAAAGCTCCCAGCTTCTGCACCTCCTTTTGAGGCCCTACCCCTCTGTTTTCCCACAAATCCTCCTTCCCCAGAAAACTCGAGAAAACATGATGTGGCAGCTTCCTTTAGAGAGCTCCAACCGAAAGCTGCATCCCTCACTTACAGGCTCTGCTTTGAAAAATTCAAGTGAAAACATTACATCTGTGGGACAGATTAACAATTACATTTCCACAGCAGTTAATGTAAGGAGTTTTAAGAGATTTGCATGGTACTCGCTATCGGAAGAAAGAAAAACAACACTTGAGAAGGAAAATAATTTCTTCCAGGATTATAGGAAAATCAATTAAGAACAGGGCCAGTTGCCTAATGCACATTAGATATTTTGGACAGGCTGAAATATAGAGATACACTTGGCTAAGCACAATATTACAGGGCCTCTACTCATGTTTGAAGGTCTTGTGAACTCCACTCTAAAGGAGTTACGCAGATTATTGCCAGATCTCTTTTAGAAGTGTATGATTGTAGCATTCACATCAACAAAGTGATTTTTCAGGCAATCTGGAAAGAATCACAGAGAAAAGAAAACAATTAGGATCCTCAAAGACAGCTCTATGCCTGGAATGAAGGGGCTGGTTTGGTGCTGCCTGTTTGGTACCGTAGGTAGGTGGTGATGGGGGACGGCATGAATTCGCTTGCTCCTGCAGCTTGGTGACTTCTCCACTAACTGGAGCCAACCTCTGGGTCTCTCATCGAGGCTGTAGGTTGGGATGGGAGACAGAAGCCCAGCAAAGTACCTCAAATATTTCTTTGCTTTCAACCCGTGTTGGAAAACAGGCTGTTGTTTAAGTGTGGAGTTGTTTGAATGTATTTTTGGCACTTACAGTTGAAATTCAGTCCCAGGGTTGAATCGGTGCAAAATCCCATTTGCATCACCTCCTATTCCCAAAGCTGCAGATCATCACGCATCACGCCTCCTACGCTAGTTCAATGAGTAAATACATTGAAGTGTACTTAAAGTGCCTGAAAAGCTTGATCCTGCTCGGTGTTTACTTTTCACTTGAAATTTCAGTCAGAGCCCAGAGGACCTGTGCAAGGAAACCAGGGTTCTAGTGCAGTAATGGGTGTGGGGCTCAGCTGAGTTTTCCTCCAACCTACAGCATTTAGCCCGGAGCTGAGGCTTTCAAGGTGATGGCAAGGGGTCAGCACACTTCACAAATGATTTCGCAGCCCACATCACAGAGGATCTGCCCCTTGCTCGAGCAACACCCACTGCATCCCAGGAACCTGAGCTGCCTGCAAAGCCACCAAGGGAAGGAGCCTGACCTGCAGCAAGAGGCTGGAGGTGCCTCAGGAGAAGAGGAGCTCTCCAGGGATGGTAAAGATCTCACCTCTCTCCTCCATAAAATTTAGAATAAATTAAAAATAGGATTATGGCTTTCATAATCTTCCACACAGATGCATGTGTGTGTGTGTATATATGTATGGGTTGTTTTATACATATATACACACACACATACACAATTAAAGTGGGGTAAAAAGCAGACTGAATAAACCAGGAAACCTACAGACAGAGTATTAGGGGTTGCCAGATGTTTCCTCAGTGGCAAGGGCTTCACTGATCACCTTGCCAGAGAAGATGACAACCAGCTATTTGGCAACTTTCTCTCTGCCAAGACGCTGTTTTGAGAGAAGTCAAGAGCGGAAGAGAAGTGGAGCTGGCAGCTCCTTCTCTGGGAGCTGGTCTTCCCACTAACTGTCCTTCCATTCCCTCTGTGCCAACAGCAACAACAGCTGTAAGATCAACTTTCCTGGGTTTTTGTCTTAGGTCATCGTTCCAGATTAATTGTTTTGACATTTCTGTGTGACACCAGCAGTTAATTCTGCCTACACTGCTGAGACTCTGGTAGCTACATCTGTGCTACTGTAAGATTGTTAATCTAATAGATAAAATACTTATTTTATTTAACAACATCAATATAATCAGTAATAATAATATTATTATTAATATTAATAATACTAGCAGCTTAACTATGCAACTTATTGCCACAAGATGAAGTGGATATCAAGTGTTTGCATGGAATCAAAAAGGAAATGGGCACATTAAATGGGAAAAAAAAATCATGTTGTATTAAATACAGAGATATTGCTTCTCTCTCAAGAAGCTCCTGAATGACAAATGGATGAAACCTGGGGAAACATATCAGGAATTATCTATATGCCTGTTTTTATCCTCTTAAGGCGTCTGCTATTGACCTCTGTTAGAGACAGATTAGTGGAGATCATGGGCCTCTGGTAAGATTATTGCACATTTTTGTTGTTAATAAAGAGAGGACCCTAAATCTTCCTGATTTTGCTTCTGTTACGTACATGTGAAGCATCCCTATATGCCTGGCCTTGAAAAAAGATTTATGAAGAAAAATTGCGGACCTAAAACTGGATAAATAAAACCGATGTGGAAACTTTTATGCCACAAGCCAAATATACATCAATCCTGTCACTCACAGGAGGTCTTAACATTAAAAATAGCTGTTGAGTCCAAAACAAGTCTGAAAATAACTTTTCTGGAATCCAAATTAGGGAAACTATCTAACCCCGATGAAACCCAAGAGCCCTGCGACGCGCTGGGCAGACCGGAGGCGGGAGAGCCTGGAGATCGCCCCGGGGGGGGAATCATCAGGAAAAATAATTTCTGGTTTTGCAAATTCCCCGTGTTGACAAAGAGGCAACTTACTCCATTCGCAGTGTTCCCCAGTGAACCCTGGCTCACAGAAGCAGGAGCCGGTGACGGGATCGCAGCTACCGTCGCTGTTATTGCAGACACACGTGTTTTCACAGCGCAGGCCCCAACGGCCACTGTTGCAGGCTGCAACGTAAAACAGCATTTACATTGAGAATCAACTTTGAACTCAGCTAATGGATTATTTTACATCTAAACGAGAGAACAGAAAAGATGCAAAATGGTCTCTTAAGATACAGGCACTCTGGACTCTCCGCTGCAGCACGGGGCACAAATCAATGGAAAGAAATACATTTTTTGCTGATTTATTTCAGCTGAAAGGAAGGGCCCACAGGCAGATATTATGTCATCCATATAAAACTAATTATTCATAGTCAATCCATCTCAATCAATCCACACTCACAAATGCGTAATTTCATGGAAATAAAATATCAGTTATTGACTCAGCAAAAATCTGTGTAACCTGAATAGCTAGTGGGTAAAACAAGGCAGATTTGGGAGCATCCTCCATATTGTCCTCAAAATTCTGGGAAATGCAACATGGACACAGAGAAATCTCACAGTCTCTGTTAAAGCAACTCACTGCTTTCATTCTAAAAATCACATAACACTGACATGAATATGACAACGTACCACAGAATTTCCTTCCTTTCTTGTAAGGATAAAATGAAAGTGCCAATTAGAGACCTGCTTTTGGAGTTGGGCATCCGTTTCATGCCTGGCCTGCGAGAGTTGAAGAGATGCCTTACTGAGATGTCTCTGCACAGCAACTGTTCTCGTATCTTCTCCTGACAGAAATAAAAGCTTTTCTTTGCCACGGTCTCTTAATTTTTTCAGACAGGCTAGGGAGTTATGGAAAGCTATGTAATGGCTCCACATGTTACCAACTGGTTTTGATTTTTAAAATATGCATTGGTGGAAATGTCAGATTTTGCCAGAGTTATCTTCACTCCCAGGCCAGAAAACCCAGGTCCAAAACTTACTGCTGTCGACATTGGCGATTAATTTATATGATTTTATGTGTTTTAGATGAAGTTTAGAGACAAGTTTGCATTTTTTTGCCTTTTTGCAAGAGGGATCATAACGAATCAAGCAGAAAAGACGTGAAAAGGAAAGAATCAAGCAGGATGGCTTAACATTTATATGGTGCTATCCAAAAAAGGGCAAGTTTGTCCTCTTAGAGGGCCATCAATATGGAGAGTGATGCTAAAGTCAACAGGATGCTCTGCTCTTCCAGAGAACAGAATTTCTCCCAGCATTTATACCCACAAATTAAGGAGTGACCTTAAGACACATGACTGTACATGCCACTCACTTGTTGAACAAATCTCCCCTAAACAAAATGAAAAATTGAGAATTAATCTTAAAACTAATCTGTGCTGAAAATGAAAAACGAAACTGTCAGTCAAAACGCTGACAGGACAGATGGTACCGGGCAAAGGGATCCATAGTGTTGAAATAAGAGCTTATATCAATACTTTGCGCTTCATCAGCCATCTATTTCAATACTTTGAACCTAGATAATTAAGGATTATAACCACCCAGGCTGTGCAAACCCATAAACACACAATTTCAGAAGCAATAAGATTAGCAAAAGTATATTAAAAAAAAACTGTAATAGGCTAAGAACAAACAGAGCTGGTTCTTACATTTGCAGTTCAGCCCCCGGGAGACACCGTGTGCCCCGTGGAGCTGATATGCATTTGACTTACGGTGTTTGCAGTCGGGGCCGGTCCAGCCTGGGGGACACGTGCACTCTCCGGTGACATGGTGACACTGAGCACCACTGCTACAGCTGCACGACAGCAGGCAGTTTTGTCCGTAGTAACCAGCAGGGCAGGCTGCAAACAGATGAACAGACCGAAATTTCACCTGGATAATAACTCAAGCACGGACTGGTCTTTTCCAACGAGACAGCAGCAGCTTGTTCCCTAAAACATGCATCAGCTGAACCCAGAAATCAACATGGCACAATGAAAGAAACATCTGTAATTTGTATATTAGGTGTCTGGGGCTGAATCCTTTAAAGAGGGAATAGCTTGAGTGAGTTTTGGATGCTTCCACACATCAGGATCAATCGGTGGAGGGAAAAAGAGTGCTGAGTGAACCTTCATCAAAAGCCATTTTGTGACTAAGAAGGAGAAATAATACTCCACCACTGAGGTCTTGCATGAAGCAGTGCTGTTCCTGAGAGCCTGTCTACTCCAGCACGACAGCCACACTCCAGCTGCCTTTAATACCCAGAGGCTGCACAATGAGCTGTGCCACAGTAGCACAGACCAGTTGCTTGACCATATTCCCATGGTTTCTGGTGGATCTGATACTATTCGTTCTTCCTCACTCCTATTTAACCCCGAGTTAGCTACATCAAGGAGTGCTGCTGCAAACAGAACCCAGGAGTGATGCCATATGGGCCAACTGGCCAGCACCCCTTGCCAAGCAACCACAATCACAACACAAGCACTGTGGCTATTAAACGTTGTATTTCTAAGTATACATTGCCATAAATTTGGCCTGATGATAACATCAATTTAGGATGCAGTTTAGCTTGTCATCTGCATTTATCTGTAATCTCCCTCCATTAAATAATGTCAAATCCACCCCGGGGAATTCCTGAAGCTGAAGAGCACTTTATCTTGGGTCAGCGTGTCTAACGCAACAAGCATTTCACAAAGCAGTGAGAAGGTAAAAATCAGACTGTAAGCCAAATTTTCAAACTGACTTTCTTTTCAGAGAGAAGCCAGATGTGAGGACTTACAGGCAGAGCAGGATGCCCCGGTGTAGCCCGGGGGACAGTCGCAGGCTCCAGTTTCTCTGTTGCACTGGCCCCCGTTGGCACAGGGCTCACAGGAGGACTGGCAGTCTGGTCCCCACCGACCCGCTGGGCAATCTAGAAGAGAACAGC
>NW_015090811.1:1201453-1264792 GCF_001431845.1 Calidris pugnax | reverse complement strand
AAAAAGAGTGCTGAGTGAACCTTCATCAAAAGCCATTTTGTGACTAAGAAGGAGAAATAATACTCCACCACTGAGGTCTTGCATGAAGCAGTGCTGTTCCTGAGAGCCTGTCTACTCCAGCACGACAGCCACACTCCAGCTGCCTTTAATACCCAGAGGCTGCACAATGAGCTGTGCCACAGTAGCACAGACCAGTTGCTTGACCATATTCCCATGGTTTCTGGTGGATCTGATACTATTCGTTCTTCCTCACTCCTATTTAACCCCGAGTTAGCTACATCAAGGAGTGCTGCTGCAAACAGAACCCAGGAGTGATGCCATATGGGCCAACTGGCCAGCACCCCTTGCCAAGCAACCACAATCACAACACAAGCACTGTGGCTATTAAACGTTGTATTTCTAAGTATACATTGCCATAAATTTGGCCTGATGATAACATCAATTTAGGATGCAGTTTAGCTTGTCATCTGCATTTATCTGTAATCTCCCTCCATTAAATAATGTCAAATCCACCCCGGGGAATTCCTGAAGCTGAAGAGCACTTTATCTTGGGTCAGCGTGTCTAACGCAACAAGCATTTCACAAAGCAGCGAGAAGGTAAAAATCAGACTGTAAGCCAAATTTTCAAACTGACTTTCTTTTCAGAGAGAAGCCAGATGTGAGGACTTACAGGCAGAGCAGGATGCCCCGGTGTAGCCCGGGGGACAGTCGCAGGCTCCAGTTTCTCTGTTGCACTGGCCCCCGTTGGCACAGGGCTCACAGGAGGACTGGCAGTCTGGTCCCCACCGACCCGCTGGGCAATCTAGAAGAGAACAGCACATGAGATGCCAGACAGATGCAGGAGGGAAGGGCTACTGCTGTATTTTTGCTGGGCTGAGGGGGGACAATGATGGTCATACAGTCCAGAGGGACTGGACATGAGGTGGAGCCCAGGTCTTCATTCAGGTCTACCTTCTTGGCGAGGTTCCTGCCCCGTGAAGCAGTGAGCCACAATCTGGGTCCATGCAGGGCTGATGCTCCTCAGGTGTGCAACAGCCAGAGCACTGAAAATGGTTGAGGAGCATCTTGTGGCCCATTGGTAGTGCAGAGTTCTTTAGAGACTTTCTTCATCCCTTTACTTAATTACCCACAACAATCCTCCCCCTTTTAATTCCTTCACCAGGTCCTTCACTTGCTGGTTCCACAATAGCTGTCCTTGGCCAAGGCTCCTGGAGCACATTGTGGGCATATGGCAGCATGGTCCCAAGCTCTGCTCTGGGACTTGGACCTGCTGCAGTGCCCTGGTATTACTGCCCAACTTGTATAGACCCAGTCCAACATATAAATCACTATTAATAATTGAAGCAGAGAGACAAGACAGGGTAACTGAGTCACACTCTCTCCTTTACAGACAATCCCATGTGGTGGATGTCGAATGTTCTGCATCAAGACTCATCGATTACCTGTTCTGCACATGAAGCACACTGCATTACAGCAGTTTTGGTAAAAAACAGAGTAATTCCATTTCTTATTGTTTCTGTGAAAGCAAGATGCTCACTACTCCACACCAACACACCTTGCTCACATGTAGCACCAGCCTTCCCAGCTGGGCAAATGCACTGCCCCGTCTTTGGATCACACGGTGCTTCTCCACAGCTGCACCTCTGCCCGCAGTTCACCCCAAAGCTCCCGGGCTGACAAGCTGGTCAAAAGGAACCCAAAGACATGGTTAGTGGAAGGAAGCAGCTTGGGGATATTAGGAGACACCACCACCAGCACCTGAGCTGTGCTGGTACCAAGAGATCTATGTGTCATCAGTGCCTCAGCAAACAGCAGTCTGGAATTAATTGCAACAGAGCTCTAGAAAATCTGTGCTTGAAGCTTTAAAAGGAACTACATTTACCTGGACAAACGTTAATTTTAGTAACTGGCCTCAGCCTTGTGCCTCCACCTTTACAAACAGCAAAATACCAGTCTGGCTTCAGTGGGGAGCTGCCAACTCTCACCAACAACAAATGTACCTTTTTTATTGCAAATTTTGTATCTGAACATAAGTTTCCCGCGTAAGCTTTCCCAGCCAAACCGTACCTCCCAGGGTAAGAGGCAGGGAGTACCTACATAAATGGCATTCTTCTCCATGAAACCCAGGTGGACACGGATGCTGGCAGGCTCCCGTCTCACGGTTACACGACACATCAGGAGGACAGTTGCACCTCAGTTTGCAACCAGCCCCATAAAAGCCAGGCATGCACTCTGGAAAATGCAAGTAGATACAGAATATGTATCAGAAAAAAATGGAAGAGTTAAGAAAAACTGAACAAAAGTCAGAAAATAATTTGGCAGAAATTTGTAGAAAATCTATTTTAATGTACATTTTAGAGGTGCTGATAACAAAGTGTAAATACTTATTAAACACTTGCACGGACACTTCGAAGAGGTTACTGCTTAAATACAACCCAGAAAGAGAGTGGCAGAATACTTAAGGATATATTCAATTACAGCCATTACAGAATTACTCTCCTTATCTGTCCGTACCTTCTGCTGCTCTCTGCCTTGGTGCAAAGCCAGTGCTGGGCGAGGGATGCTCTCCCCCAGAACTGAGCATGTCACCAAGCACGCTCAAGATATTAAATATTGTCACTATTATTCTCCACTAAACCCCCCCAAGAACTCCTGTCACAAACCCGACACGTTCCTGCCTGCCCAGAGAGGAATCTGAAGGGAGAATCTTTATTGTGTTATTCCATTACTGTCTGGAGAGGGCTACTGAGACATGCAAACATGAATGTGGAATACAATTCTCTTTGAACTACCCCCCCAAAAACTACAAAGAATAAATTGAATTCAAAGACTGGCGAATCTGAAGGAAAAGTAGCATTACTGAAACTGTTCACAAGTAATCCTGCTGCCATAAAACACAGGTTTTGTCACTTATTTGCTGTCTGAGTGGAAAAGGGAAAGAAAAAGAGTGAAAACTCCCACAATCTTCATTATTTAGGGTTGTATTAGAATTTGGTCTCTAGGTTTCTGTTGTCATTTGATCAGGCTACAAGTCCTGCATTCTTTAAGCAGTATTCCCCTTGATGTCCCTCTCAGCCCTGTGATATCAGGCTCTTGTGGAGTGTGTTGTACGAAAAGCCACAGACAAAATAATTAGTAGAATATGAATATATTAGCAGTGGCCAAACAAAGTGAACGGAAGGAAGGATGAGAAATAACACTAGGACAAAGGAATGAGCAGACACAGGGAATCTGGCTTTCTATTATACCTTTCTGACACTTTTTGCCGTGGTAACCTGGCTTGCAGGTGCAAGTCCCGTTCCTGGCATTGCATTCCAGCGTGTGCTCCTTCACGCACTGACACTCCTCCGAGCAGCCGGCTCCGAAGGCCCACCTGGGACAGGCTGCAGCCAGATGAAAAGGAATCATTAGCTCTGTAATTATGCAGGAGTTATTTGAAATCGCAGGCTGCCGCAGAATGCAACTGCTGCAAAAAGCAAACGCGTTCATTTTGCTTTCAGCCAATACATCCACATGCCCGTGACAGCGCCTATTAACGTGTGGGTGTGTAAAATATAGTTTACATGATTCCTATATTAAGTAATTCATTTCATTTCAAGCCATATGTGATGAATGCAAGAACCAGAAAGCTTTCAAAGCAAACTTCGTTAAGTTTCTGAATGAAAAAATATTTGGATACGCTCCAAGACAAAAGCTTTCACCAAAAAAAATTTTAAAAAAATAATCACACAACTATTTTTCAATCTCGCACAGATTTTACAAACAAGACCTCTAAGTGCAAATAAACTTGACCATCTGCTTTGCAACATTTTTGTTTTGATTCTTTTTATTCCCATTTAACATTTTGCCCTCATCCTGCCCCAGCCCTGGTCCTCAGCTCCCACTCCAACCCTATCGGCAGCCACTTACTGGCTGCAACCAGACTTTAACTGCACCAAAACCCCTCATGTTAAACCTGCCCATCCCAACCCAGCCCTACCTATAGTCCTCCCCTTTGTGCACCAGTAAATCTCAGTCCTTATGGCAAAGATTAATTGCTAGAGGAAACGATTAATGAAGTTTCTGGGGCTTCCCGCCACGCGTCGCAAGTCATGTCCTCTCACTACTCCCAGATCATCGCAGAACCCGAAGTCGTGTTGATTTTATAAGCAACGTGAAACCTTTTTAACTGTTACGTTGTGCATATGTTAAATAAACAGATCAGAAAAAAATCCAGGGACTTACTGAGGTGGCAGAAGCGCCCGTAGAGCCCGGGGTCACACAGGCAGGCTCCGTACAGTCTGTGGCAATAGCCGTTGTTGGCGCAGTTGCATGGTTTGTTACAGTTCTTCCCAAAAAAACCCTTTGGGCAACCTTTTGGGTGGAAAAACACAACACAAATACCAGATCAGCTCTCTCAGGTGCTACAGAAAAGAGCACACTGACTTGCCACCAACCTGGGGCCCCGTGCAGTCCATCCTTACAAGGCACGTGCTTCTCTCACCCTTTATCCTGTCTATTATTAAAACAAAAGTCACTGCAAGGCAAGTCATAGGGATATAGTACATCTCACACAACAGAGCCTGTTCCTATTTGGGGCCCTAAGATTTACCACACACAATTACATCTAGATGGAATTATAGAATCATTTAGGTTGGAAGAGACCTTTAAGATCTCCAAGACCAACCATTAACCTAAAACTAAACCACTAACCACCACTAAACCATGTCCCACAGCACCATGTCTAGCCATCTTTAAATACCTCCAGGGATGGTGACTCAAGCACTTCCCTGGGCAGCCCATTCCAAAGCTTAATAATCCTTTCAGTGTAAACATTTTCCTAATATTCATCCTAAACCTCCCCTGGTGCAACTTGAGGCCATTTCCTCTTGTCCTATCAACCGTGACTTGGGGGAAGAGACCAACCCTCCCCAGCTACACCCTCCTTTCAGGGAGTTGTAGAGAGTGAGAAGGTCTCCCCTCAGCCTCCTCTTCTCCAGGCTGAACACCCCCAGCTCCCTCAGCCACTCCTCACAAGACTTGTTCTCCAGACCCCTCACCAGCTCTGTTGCCCTTCTCTGGACCTACTCCAACACCTCGATGTCTTTCTTGTAATGAGGGGCTCAAAACTGGACACAGCACTCGAGGTGGGGCCTCACCAGTTACCAGTACAGGGGGACAATCACTGCCCTAGTCCTGCTGGCCACACCGTTCCTGATACAGGCCAGGATGCTGTTGGGCTTCTTGGCCACCTGGGCACACTGCTGACTCATATTCAGTCGGCGGTCAACCAACAGCCCCAGGAGGTCCTTTTCCACCGGGCAGCTCTCCAGCCAACTCTTCCCCCAGCTGGTAGCGCTGCACGGGGTTGTTGTGACCCAAGTGCAGGGTAGAAAGGAGGGAAAGGCAGCGGTGAGGTTTCAGGCACAGGTTGCCCGTGCGCTGCACGGGGTTGTTGTGACCCAAGTGAAGGGTAGAAAGGAGGGAAAGGCTGCGGTGAGGTTTCAGGCACAGGTTGGCCATGGGCAGGCAAGGGGGACCGTACCATCTTCACAGAGCTTGCCGTGCACGCCGGGGGGACAGCGGCACTGCCCGGTGACGGGGTCACAGGAGCCTCCGTTCTGGCACTTGCAAACACTGGCACAGCCTCTGCCGTACGTCCCGGGGGAACAAGCTGTGGAGAAAGCAGGGAAGATGAACGGGCCAAGAAATCCTTGCCCTCTGCTAGAAACGAAATGAAATAAGACTCCGGTCATCAAAACTGAGCAAGAAAAAAGGGTCTTTAGTCAAGCGGGCTCTAAACAATTTCATATTCTTTCTATAGAAGGAAATACACTTCCATCTAATATTTACTAGCTAATTTTAAAAGGACTCTTGAATTAACCAAGCTTACTTATGTGAAGCACTATAGGATTTATCCGAATTCTCCCCTGCCGATGCTCCGCTCCACACAATGCACGGGGCTCAAAACATTGCCTATAAAGTACAAAGCTTAAAAATCAGAGCACAGTTTGGAATATTCGGAGATAAATATTTTAAATATTTATTTTTTTTTCTTCCCAAATACTATTATAAAAATAATGCTGTGTTTTCCTAAGGTAGTCTCTGAAATTCCCCAGATGATCGTGGCAGAAATGGATCCACATCAGCTCGGGATTCCTTCCTAAAGCCCTCACTGCTCCATTGCAAAACAAACTGTGAAATGAAGCCTGGCTCCACTGTTTGCAGCCTGAGTTGGCTGAGTAAATACAGTTGCTGAAGTCATCTGACTTAACTGACATTTTGTCAATGTACATTAAGAAACTTGACATTTCACATCAATTTCCATTTGGTTTCCTTGGTGCATTATTACAGAAATTTAGTTCCAGTTTTCTCAACTGTTTAGCTTACCCTAAACCCATGAACTATGCTATATTATTAAGAAAGCGACAGAAAAGAGTGAAAGTAATCACATGCGGCTAATTCATACAGATTATATATTGTATTTATCATTGCCAATGCCTATTTCATTGGACTGCAGGTTTGGCTCAATAATGCAGTCCCATTAAAGTCCTCTAAATTCCAGAGATGAATTCCACCAGATTACATGCATGGCTATCTACTGTAAATATAGACCAAAAATGTTATTATTATTTATGAAGTGAACGAAAGAATTTGTGTCCTGTCTTGAAATGTTTATAATCTATCCTGAACCACTAGAGAACTACGCATAGAAGTAAGAATATCCTAACTTGATAGCTTGAACTGTTTTAGGTAGCCTAGAAATTATCATTTTAATCCTCTTCATTTCTATTCTCTCAGCTGCCCCCAGTGTTTACAACCCAAACCCACAATCAGTCTCCCAGAATAACTGCAGGCAGACTGTTATTTCAATCATTTGCTGGTTTTTGTCTATTTTTCTGTCCTTGTGATGACGCCCCCTAAACAATCTTGCTGGAGATTAGCCTGAAGATTGCTCTCTACCAATGCTAAGTAATAATTCTTTGTCATCTCTTTGTCTCACCAGTGAGAGCACAGAGTTTCTCAGCATGATGGGCCATCACACCATACACCATGAAATGGAGGGACCCATCTCAAACATGCAGAGGACCTGCTGTGGGAAGTCTCAGACCAGCAACAGACAATTTTTGCTGAAGTGCAGATGAAGAATGGCACATGGTACATCAAAACATCACCACTCTATCTTTCCAGTTGGTTTTGACACAATGTTCTGAACCTGAAAGATCTTCTACCAGGAGGCAGGAATGAGGAGAGCAGAAAGCTATTACGAAGGGCACTGGCTAACTTGCCAAGAGAATTCTGAAAAATACAATTTCCAATGTTAAAACTTAACCATCCCAAGAAAATTATGTTAATAATAAAAAAAAAAGACATCCAGAGCCAAGTTTACCAACACTAGAAAAAAAAGAATAAAAAAGAGGCAATGACTTGGGATGCTCTAAAGGAAAAATAATGGAGTTTAGAATCTACCTCCACCCAGATTGTCACACCAGCTGCCAGGACAGACTTCTGAAAGTCAGCGAGGCAAGTTGTGGAGCGAAGCATGGCAGGCAGGCAAACCTTGGCAGTTTCCAGCAGCAGAGTGAATAGAAACGACCAGCAACACAAATACTTGGGCAGGGGTACCGCAGTGTCCTGCGCTGGAGGGCAGAGACCTCGCTGCTTGCGGGTTCCTATTGTACACTGCAGCAACCCTTACCATTTCTATTTAAGGTGCCACATTACAATAAAATTTTGATCTGCCTACGAGGCAGCTGTGCTCCTCGGAGAGCTTTAGAGATTAAAGGCACAACAGGTTATTCCTATTTCCTAGCTATCTGCAGGGTCACAGCAGTAGGACAAAGTCCCCACCTTTCAAAGGCACCGTACTCACTTTCATTACAGATAATGCCGCTCCACCCGGGCGAGCACACGCAGCCGCTGCCTTCGCTGTTACATCTGCCTCCGTTCAGACAATCCTCACAGCTCAAGCTACAGTCGTTGCCAAAAGTGTTATCGAGGCAAACTGAAATGAAAAAAAAAAAAAAAAAGGAAAAAAAATAATACAGAAGGTTTAGCGAGCATCCAGACAAAAATAATTCCACAAGCTCTTACCTATATTGTTCCAAATGCACGAGCGCAAAAGGGAACGTGCACAACATCGACAGACTGAAAAAAAAAACCCCGAGTATTCGTGCTGTTAGTGTTGCAAATACCACTGATTCATCCCCAAAGACAGTCCTAAATGGAGACTCCCAAATTTTCCTCTTCAAATTTTGAATCTAAATAAAAGGAAAGCTGGGACGTTATCTGGAATTAACTCCCTTAAATGCTTTCATTCCCCATCAAAGAGCTCTTAAACTACCATTTTGCCTTCAGAAAAAGTGAATTTGAACCTAATACTTGATAATATTCTATATAACTGAATATTTCTTGGGAGATAATCTCCTTTTCTCATTGCTAGGCTCTCCATTTTGTTATTCTATTGCAGTAGGTGGATGTGGTGCTATTTAAGCATAGTCCAGTGATATTTTTAACACCATAGTGTTAAGCAAAGCATAATATACATTTATCACTTCCTTTCTTCTTTGTGGATATGAAAAAAAGAAGAGTTAGACTATATGGAAAAACTAAAAAACATGAAAATGCATTCCCTCTCACCTTCCCCACCCTCCTCTTCCCCCTTCCACCCAAACGCAAGTGCAGACACATACCCTCATGTTCTCTCTTTGTGAGATCTATTGAGAAAGGCATAGGAAATAAATCTCACTCTCTGCTAAAATACCTTGGTGACATTAAGATCCTATCCACAGGGCCAGTTTATTGCCTTCGAGGCTTTATGGATGTGGCTGGAGGCTTTTTGGAAGGGGATTTTGAACAACACCTGAGAGCGAGCTGGCAGATTATTTCAGCTAACGGTTAAGTCAGCAGGCTCGTTGCTTTTCACCAGCAATTTTCTATGCGAGGCCAGATTTCCTCTAGGTCTCGGCACCCAACTGCTCCTTTTTCTGTAGTTGAACAAATGCCCAAGCTTTCAGAGACATTCAGAATCCCAGTGCTCCCACTTGGAAGAGGTTACAAATTCATACTTCAGGAGAAGAATACAGATTACCATTAAAAACATCATGCTTCTACATCCAAAAGTCACTCAAGCTATAGAAAATATTTAATTACTTGCACCAGCCTATTGTTAAAGTGTGGGGGTTTTTTATAATATAGAAAGCAGCACAAAAATATGTCTGTAAGTATTAATTAACTTCTCCAGGAACGTACTTCTCATGAAGTTCAACAAGGCCACGTGCAAGGTCCTGCATGTGGGTCAGGGAAATCCCAAGCACAAACACAGATTGCGAGGAGAATGGATTGAGAGCAACTCTGAGGAGAAGGACTTGGGAGTGTTGGTTGATGAGAAACTCAACGTGAACCAGCAATGTGTGCTGGTAGCCCACAAAGACAACCACATCCTGGGCTGCATCCCCAGCAGCATGGCCACCAGGGTGAGGGAATGGATTCTGCCCCTCTGCTCTACTCCGGGGAGACACCCCCTGGAGTGTTGTCTTCAGCTCTGGGGCCCTCAGCACAAGAACATGTACCTATTGGAGAGGGTCCAGAGGAGGGACACAAAGATGATCAGACAGCTGGAGCACCTCTCCTGTGAGGACAGGCTGAGAGAGTTGGGGTTGTTCAGCCTGGAGAAGAGAAGGCTCCAAGGAGGCCTTAGAGCCCCTTCCAGTCCCTAAAGGGGCTACAGGAGAGATGGAGTGGGACTCGATCAGGGAGTGGAGCAAGAGGACAAGAGGTAACAGTTTTAAACTGAGAGGGGAGATTTAGATGAGATATTAGGAAGAAATTCTTTCCTGTGAGGGTGGTGAGACACTGGCTTAGGTTGCCCAGAGAAGCTGTGGCTGCCCCATTCCAGGAGGTGTTCAAGGCCAGGCTGGATGGGGCTTGGAGCAACCTGGCTTGGTGGGAGGTGTCCCTGCCTGTGGCAGGGGCTTGGAACTCGGTGATCTTTAAGGTCCCCTCCAACCCAAACCATTCTATGAGTAAATTCATACTTGGAAGGTAAAAGAACTTACTAAACCATTAAAAGTTTCATTTCTCCATCACCTTTTCTTATAAACCATCACGTGCTGCAAAGCCTCAGCTTTAGAAAAAACGCAGATGCTCAGCTATGACTGAAAACACCCAAATTTAAGTGGCTAAATATAAATAAAACATGCAAAAACTGGCCAATAAATATTTGATTGTGGTTTCTAGGCCTGATAATTTTGCCCGTGGTTATCTCATTTATCACTTTCCCAATTGGTTACCAGTGTCATTGAGTCCGGCTGGATGCTATGTGATTTGGGAGGTCTTAACAGTTTTGTTCATAAAAGTAAGTTAATTTTTTATTAAAACCAAGACCAGTTCTATGATTTATGCCTGTAGGGCACAGTCCTCCGATGAGTAATTAGAGCTCGTACAAAAATCACAGGACATACATAACAAAAATAAGAAATTTCAGACCCACCAGCACATACTGCAGACATCAGAGAGAAAGCACAGGGTTTCAAACTCATAATACTTTCAAGTGGTGAAGCCATGCAAATTCCAGGTGGGGTGAAAAGCTGCTTGCTAGAAGGCACAGGGACATGCTGCTTCGCACCCCACTCCTGTGACTCTGTGTACTCATGTGGTCTCTATGCCACCAGTTGTGCCAAGCCCTCACCAGCCTGATGGATGGGGATGTGCTTTTCCCAGAAAACATGCCCAAAGCATCAAAAGGGACCTGAATCTCCAGAGGCTTTTTCCCCCATGCACAAACAAGGAGGCAAATATCTTAAGCAAGAAAATCTCAAATTATTATGAGGGCTTGTAAACACACACTTCCCAAACTCCCTCTCCTACCTCTAGGAGAAAGGGAACATTTCCCGAGGGTTTGTTCTCAGTAGAGCAGCTTTGGTGGATTTTGTGCATTGCAGTAACCCACACGGTCCTCAGGCCCATGGGATGAACAGGATCTCTCTGTCTGTTGCCTCCAGGGCTTTGTGCAGACACCCTGTTTTCCCAAAGAAGCCTCCCATTCCTTGCCTGCTGGGCTGCCCCCTTTTCCCATCCCTCCCTGATGCACCCAGGTGGCAACAGCTACGACCAGGGAGCCTTCCTGTTCCCCAAACACGTCCCATTTGGGATGGGATGTGTGGCAATGCCTCCTCCCTGCTGACACGGAGGACAGGCAGAAAGCAGGATTAACACTCACCACTCCTCCATGGGGGGGTTGGCCTAGATGATCTCCAGAGGTCCCTTCCAACCCCGTATGATTCTGTGATTCCTCTGCTCTTCCTGAAGGCTTAAGCCTGGCCAGCCCAGCATCACTCTCACCCCAAATCCTCTTTCCAAGGTTATTCCCCCCATTTGCTGCCATGGCTAAAAGCCTTGCTCATTCACTCACCGACCCTGTGCACCAGGGTGAGTTCTCCTCGTGGGTCTTCATCCTCGTAGAGGGCACCGAGGGCGTAGTGAAGGAGCTGGGGGGGACCTCTGAACTGCAGCCCGGGAGCCCCGGCGAACCCCGTCGCCTCCTCCACATCTGTCTCCTCCCCACCTAGGGCTGACACACACACACACACACAGGAGACATCAAGACCTGGCCTCGAGTCTTTCTCTGCGACACTTTCCTCTCATTTACATCTTGTTTTTATTAGTAGATTTTCCAGCTACCTCCCTGGGCAGTCTGCACGGCGGTCACAGCCAATTCATTTTCTCATCTGTATTTATAAACAGAGTCTGTGCTTTCCAAAAAAGAGAAAAAGAAGGGGGGTGTATGTGAAATCTTTCCCCTTCCTTCCTTGTGGAAATAAACTCTGCTCCTAAAGAGCCCAAAAAAAATTAAACGAGGAGTTTAATTTTCCTCATTTGAAGTTTGAGACTATTTTTAGTTAATGAAGGTCATTACTCTAGCTCATTTTGGAGATGACAAATATAGAGTGAGGCTGGCTGTCCAATTTATTTTCAGAGAAACTAAAAATTTGAGCCTCAAAGAGCTGGGAAATCAGTTGGTTTTCTTTTTGGAGTTGGTTAAAATACCAAACTCTGCCTAAGGTTTTTTCTTTTTGGAGTTGGTTAAAATACCAAAAATACCAAATACCAAAAATAGCAGGTGTTAAACTTGGTTATAAAATTAATTTGCCAGGCTAAACTGGTTACACTGGCAGAAATCCAGAATCACACCGCTGACTTTAGTGCCAAATTTGCTTTGGTTCAAACCAGAATCTGGCTGCCTTTTTTCCACAGGATGTTAAACTTCATCAAATAGGGCAAGAAAACTGTCAAAATAGTACTTATTTCCGAAACATGAGGTTTAGGTTTTCAAACGTGTCCAGGGGATTTAAGTGTTCATCTCCCATTAATCTTCGGCAAAACCCATTACTTGAGGATGAACTTGGGATCCACGTGTTGCATGCAGGCTCCACCTGGGCCACGTTTAGAGACAGCTCAAGTCGGGCTCCTAAAATCCCAGGATCTGTGAATCTCTGTCGAAATCACATTTTAAATGGCCTTCAACACGTAAAAGCAACTTACCGATGCAGGACCATCTGTTAACACCAAGCCTGTAACCCTCCTTACACGCACATTCGTATGACCCCAGAGAATTAACACAGAAATGGTCACAGTTGCCATTATCAAGACGACATTCATCCACATCTAAAAAAAACCAGATATAAATGCTGATTAGGTGCAAGTACCTCTGCTTGGAGGGAGCCCTTTGTGTCTGGCTGCAGCTGAAAAATTATTCTGCACATAAGAAAACCCAATTTTCTTAGTATTTTTTGGCTCTCCGTGTCTCTAGTAGTGGAGATATTAAAACATTTCAAGGCAACATGGAACGGATTATTTCACCTATGTTTTTGTCTCAAGTGAAAACAGCTACTTTAAGCTGTTAAGCTCCGTTGATCCCTTGGTTATTTTGAGGGCTCTCCTTTTGTAGAAGCAGTCTTTAACACATCAATATACAGTGTCCATGGAGAGAGGAGGAGAAGTTCCTCTCTGCTGGCTCGTCTCTCACGGCCCCACTTCTCCAGGCTGGATGCTGGGTTATTATTATTATTCCAGTCTCACAAAGTGGAAATGACACATTTGTAAAACCTTATCAGCAAAGCTGATGTACGGTCACCGATTCCCTTATTAAGGAAATGCCCACAAAGCCCCGGGATGAGCTTTGACAGCGTGTCTTCTTCCTGCTGTTGGGCTTAGTCAGACCAAAGCACTGGTACCAAAGGACTCACCGTCGCAGGCGCAGCCGTCGGCGTTGGGCTGGAACCCCGCTTTGCAGGCACACTCGTAGCCTCCCACGTAGTTGATGCAGAATTGGGAGCAGCAGGACTCTCCGGTCTCACACTCGTCCACCTCTGCAAGGAAGAGGCAGCTCCTTCAGCCCTTGGACACCCTCTGAGCTGCTGCCACCGTTTTCCTCGGTAGCTTTTCAGCACATGCCTCTCTACGCCCTCACCCACATAAAACACTGTCTGAATCCTGAGAGCAGCTGTCTTCCACCTTCTCCCACAGCACCCAGTACCCTCCATGTCCAGGGAAAAGCATCCTTTCACAGAATCACAGAATCTTAGTGGTTGGAAGGGACCTCCAAGATCATCGAGTCCAACCACAAAAAAAACCCAAACAAACAAAAAACAAACCAACAAAAAACCCCCCACAACCACCCCAAGAGCAACAAACCCAAAACCCCCACCCACCAACTAAACCCCACATCCACAGCCCCACACACTACACCCCTCCACAAACCAATAATCTTGGGCACTAGAGCATGCCCTGAAGAGCCACATCTACCCGTTTCTTAAATACCTCCAGGGATGGTGACTCCACCACCTCCCTGGGCAGGCTGTTCCAGTGCCTGACCACTCTTTCAGTAAAGTAATTTCTGCAAGTCATAACTACCACCAGGTGGTTTACAAAAAACAGTGACAATTAAGGACATGGACCAGCTGGAACAGGTGCAGCGGAGGGCCACGAAGATGATCAGAGGGATGGAGCACCTCTCCTATGAAGACAGGCTGAGGGAGCTGGGATTGTTCAGCCTGGAGAAGAGAAGGCTTCGGGGAGACCTTATAGCAGCCTTTCAATATCTGAAGGGTATCTCGATAGAAGAGCTGGGGAGGGACTCTTTGCCAGGAGATGTAATGATAGGACAAGGGGAAACGGTTTTAAATTGGAAGAAAAAAGATTCAGATTAGATCTCAGGAAGAAATTTTTTATTATGAGGGTGGTGAGACACTGGAACAGGTTGCCCAGGGAAGCTGTGGCTGCCCCATCCCTGGAGGTGTTCAAGGCCAGGCTGGATGTGGCCTTGAGCAACCTGGTCTGGTGGGAGGTGTCCCTGCCCAGGGCAGGGGGGTTGGAACTCGATGATCTTTGAGGTCCCTTCCAACCCGAACCATTCTATGATTCTATGAACTAGCTCCCACCAGCCCACAAATACTATCTATTTAACAGTATTTAACCATTTGCACTTCTGTATGTTCCACCTTTTTCAATGCAAACTACTAGTGAGACAAAGCTCTGATCCAACCCCGCATCTGCCGGGTGCAGTCGTGGTTTTTGATACCTAATTGCCCATGGCCTTATTCTGCCCTGTGTCCATCCGGAAATTGGTATCGTAGACACTGCTGTTCTGGTGATTAGATACAAGGATTGAGCTGTTATCTTTTCGCTGCAGGCTCTCAGCTGATCTCAGCCCCGCTGAGCGGGTCGGTGGCCATTCAAGGGCCACCTTGTCAATGCTGAGTCTGCAAAGCGCTTCTGAACGTCACCCCAGACGAGCAGCCGCAGATGGGAAAGGTCAGTGTCTCAATTAACCTTGGAAGGAGCACCAACATTATTAGGAAACACCGGCAGGAGAAAGAGGAGAAAGCAAATGTAATTAATCAATCAGGGTGAGGAGGTCAGCGTGAAAATGATTAATGCAGGTTATTTGAGTGCGGAGTATTTTCCAGAAATGTCACAAACCCAGCTCCTCTGCAGCACCTCAGACGATGCCTTGCTCTGGGGTCTGGCAACAGCCCCTTGTCTGTGTAGGAATGCAAAACGTGCAGCCAACAAAAAGATTTTTTGCTGTTAAGAGCAGCTTTTCACGTCCTCAGCCTTGCCAAACCCTTCCCCTGTGCTCTCACTTCCCTCGCTGTGGCCAGAGGAACTGCGTCCCTCTGAAATCTCCACCAGGAGGTCACTGAGCAGGGCTGTGGGCAGGAGGCTGCTCTGCCTCCTCTCATCCGCACACAAACCAAACTGTGCAACCCATCCCACCCCTGCGGGGCTCAGGGTCCCAATCTCCCTCCCTGACCTTCTTTTCTTTTGCTTTTTAAGCCCCAGCACCAACTGTCCTTGCAGACCTCAGTGCTTCCCTCCTCCCCCTCTCCTTCCTCTCTCCTCCGCTTGGCTTCTTTTGTTGAGAGACTCTTCTCGTCTGTAATGACTCTCACATTCACCAGAGCTCCCCCTCTCCACCTCTCCCCATGTTTTTCTACACTGCTCTGTGATGCCTGCTCTATTTCCTTCCCCCCCCCGCCTCTTCTTGGCTATTCTTTAAAATTTTAATGGCACGGTGACAGTGAGTCTAAACCAGAATGAGATACAGTTTGCACAGCAAAAGTCGTAAACAAAAAAAAAAAAAACCCACATTGTAAAATCGTTTAAAACGCGAAGGAGTTTTTTAAGCTCCTCTCTCGAAATAAAAACAAATCTAACTCTATCACTTTCACTTCCTAAGTGAGACTTCTCACAGCCACCAGAAGTGCAATCTCATCACCGAGCAAATCTGATGGAAATAGAGCAACTTCCATAACACCAAGCGGAGTTTGCGCACGAAGCACTGCAGGAGAGCAGAGCTACTGCTCCCAGCCACAGCCGACCCTCATCCCAGCCACCGCCTGAAGAAGGGAAGGAAAAAAGCTCGGCCAAGTGATGCTTGGTCTGGACACAATGAGACACGGCCACAGCAACTGGTGACGCACCAAAGTGTCATCTTCCACTTGGGAGGCAGAACCCCTTCCCCTCGTTAATTAATAATCCCAGCCAGCACGCAGAGCAAGGCAAGCCGGAGCAGCCCTGGAGGAAGCGCCGGAGGACGGTATTAATTAAAACCTGTAGGAGAAGGGCAAGGGATGGGAAGGTATCTCCATGAGTGACAGCTCTCCTGCCAGCTCCCCTGGCAGGGACCTGCCACATCTCCTCCTTCCTCCCGCCGAGACGCAGCGTTGGCCAGGAATTACCTGCACACGTTTTGCCATCAACACCCAGGCGATAGCCGTCGTCGCAGGAGCAGCGCGGCCCCGCAGTCGTGTGCTCGCAGTGATGAGAGCAGCCACCATTGCTGTCCTGGCAGCTATCGACAATTTCCATTTCGATGCCTTGCAGAGAAAGAAATCAAAAGGATGTTAAAAAAGCAAGCGCAGTGGGGGGAGAGTCACTGGAGAATAAGCCTTCCGTAGAAAAAGCATCCGTAAGCCGACTGCTGCAGCAGGAAATAGAAACTCAGATCCCACACGCACCCAAGAAGGGCATGTTTTGGAGTCACTGAGCTCCAGGTATTTGTCTCCTTTATGTCGTAACAGTGGATGCTCTCAGCTTTGGTAGTGTAAAACCAGCTCACCATTTCAGCAGTCTGCCGGCTACGAGAGCGCTCACGGGTTTCCTCAGATTTATGCTTTGTTGGAACCTAACAGTGAGGTCTGCCCTTGCCCCTGAGGAGGAAAGGAACCATCTGAGGAACCCAGGTGACTCATCTCAACCCAGAAACACTTACGGTTTCCAAAAATCAGCTTTCAGTTTTGTATGCAAAAAACTTGGGTTCTGAAACATCCACCAAACACAAATGCTTTAAAATTTTCATGGCAGAGTCCTGTTGGTCTATCACCCAACCACAAAGAAACTCCATCCGCAGGTTTTGACCCTTTGATGTCTCTTCAAGGGGCCACACAGCAGCTCCTCTGCTAAGACTTTTTTCCCCCCTACAATTAAGACAGGGTGGTGGTAAGATGCCATCACCAGCCCCATTCACCCTGACTGACCATCCCACCTTCCTGCACTTGGCTATGATGGACAGTTCTCACAACATTTTGGTCAGGTCCAGTGGAAACCTTCATAAAAGAAAGGGAACATCTGCCCATCTCATTCCACCAATGTACTTCATTAAACAATTTCTTTAGGATGAAAACAAAATATAAGTTCAGTTACAAATTTTCTCTTGAAGAATTAGCCAGATTGTCTTGTTACAGATTTAGAGAAGAGTTAATTTCCTGTACTATATAGGAGAACTGAGAAACACCCTCCCTAAAGGAGCCATCATTCTTCCCTTCCAGAAACACCCCCAGCTCAGAGTGGTGGCCATCAGATGTGGTACAGAAGGATGGCACTTCCCTGCTGCCGTGGCTCACGGACACATTGGTGTCGGTGGCTCTGATCTCTTTTTGTGCCCCCAAGGAGCAACCTGCCTGACGACAAGAAATACAAGTCTAGCTGGAAGAGGCTATAAATTAGGAGAACACATATAGAGGACTACGTTCATGCATGGTATAATTATTTGCACCAGGGAGATGAAATCTAGTCTCCTGCCCAGTGCGTTAAGCTGGGATTTAGGAAGCTCAGCGATCCAATGCAGAATCTGACTTTATACACTATCTTCATCATTTATTTTGTCTCAGTTCTTCATCAGTAAAACTGGAATAAAAGCTCTTCCCCATGCCACTGGGGAAATGAAAGAATAAACAAAGATTGTAAATTGCTCAAACACTGGGATAATCCTGATCATAAATATATGCAGAATGTTTTTATTTTTATTGTTTGCTCTGTAATATTGTACATAAGGCACAGAGAATCACCACCCCCTGAGATCTGCTGAACATCGAGAAAAAATATTATCAGAAAATCACACTGAAATCTAAATGGTCTAAACCACTTTTTTATTCCCATAACAGATCATTTCATATCTATATATTAATTGCATTTCCTCCACCATTGTACTACTCACAGCTCTCCATCACCTCTGAAATAATTCTCCAGGATGTCTCTCACATAATTGGTTTTTGGTTTTAATGTATGTTAATGCTTTGAAACTGAATTTCACCCTCAATAAGTATTTCTTACACACACATTCTTAAAGAAAGCACTCATTCTCTGGCATGCAGCATATTTTCCTAAGGAAATTCTGCTGGAAGTTCTTGCACAGCATTAATAGATTGAACGATCTTTGCCCTCCTCTTTGCTCAAACAGGTCATGCTTTTGTCTGCATTCCAGTGAGCTTATGTTAGGTCCATAATACCACCAACCCTTCCACATCACCTCCTTTATTAACCTAAATGTGCCCTCAAGGGCAGCCCAGGGATCACCTATCAACTAACAGTGCTGGGAGTCACTCCCCTTCTCAAGAAAAGAAGGGTTGATTAAGAAACCCCGCTGGCAAGAGGGAGGTATGTGAGGGAAAACAACAGGTTCAGCATCGTTTTAGTTGGAGAAATTTTAGTTGTTCAACTATTTTTTTTTTTTATCCCCAATCTTGCTTTTTCCTTTTTTTTTTTTTTTTTTTTTTTTTTTAAGGCATCTACTTAACAGTGTCAATAATCTCAGGAGGAAGATAAGTAAACACAGACAGATAAAGACAAGAGCAGAACATCGTGTTGGTTTTCTTTTGCATCAGATCCAGTACATTAAAAAAAAATGGGACGAGGAGGGCAAGAATAACTACATTTCATAGGATAGCAATATTTTGGTAGCTCTGCAATAGAATTCACCAGCCTCTGAAGATAAACCAAGTGGGCTATTTGGTCTTTGAAATGCAGTAATTAAGGTCTGTGAACACAGGCTTAGGAATGTATCAACCTGCAAAACCAGCAGTAGCAGAAGATGAAGAAAATAGTATTAAGCTTGAGCTTTTGCATACATTTATTTTGCTGGGAGTGCTAATCCAACTGAATTAAAAAGGAAGCCTAGCCATTTGCAGATAAGGCAGCCTGAAAGGCGTTGGGTGCAGAAGCGTCACTTACGGTAGCACTGCTTCCCGTCAGCCCCCAGCTCGAAGCCGGGGTTGCAGTCACAGGTGAAGGATCCTGGAGTGTTCACACAACGATGAGCACACCTGGCTCTCCCTTCTGCACACTCATCAACGTCTGCGAAGCAGAGAGAAAGGCAAAGACATTCATTCGGATATTCAAATAAAAAATAACGCCGCTCTACGCGCACACGGGTGCGTTTCCAAAGATCGACTGAAAAGAGCATCCTGATGTTAGTCTACAAACGACAGCATTTGATGAATGTAGGAGCACTGAACTCACAGCAATATTCTCCAAAATAATCTTTTTTTTTTTTCCTAAACACTGCTGACCTTGAACCTTTCAACAGGAATATTTACAGCATCAGACATTATATTTACAGAATCAGCCAAAGCAGCTTGTTTATTATTCCTACACCAAAAGCAATGGCAAAAGAAGCCACATGAAGGACTCAGGAAAAAACCTGTCTCCCAGCACTTTAAAATTATCACTAGGTCCTCACAGCTGTGATATTTAAATGAATGGAGCGAGAAATATCTGATGATTTCCCAAATGTCAAATGGTTTGGATTTGCTGGGTCTCAGCAGGTACGATGGAGACAGATCTTCTCTGTCACATCCCTGAATCCTGCAGCTGCTTCTACAGAAGCCCAGCAGGGAGACACCTGCTCTGAATCAGAGGAGTATCACCTCCGTGGGGAAGCTGTTCTTCACCCAGTCCTCTGTCAAGCACTCTGTTCCTCAGCTTTCCACTCTTTAGTCTGGATTTTGGAATTAAATGCCACCGAAGGCATCCGTCTGCCTAAAAACTTAGTGGAAAAGGAAGGAAGTGCTTTTAAGGAATAATAATTGGGAAAAAAACCCCAACAACAGCTTACACTAAATACCTCTCTGCAAGAAACAGAAGCCACCTTGCACAGACTGGCATTATCTCACACCCACCTCCCGCTCCTTCTCTTGTTCTGACATTTCGCTGGCGAAATACAGATTATTCATCCCAACGATCCTGGGTCGGTCCCACATGGGGGAGACCCATCCAGTGGGCAGCTCCTCACCTTTTACCCCAGCAAACCACTTTCTAACAGGTTTTTTTTTTCCTCCACGTGTGCTGGTTACAGTGCGGTACCCGTGGCCCCTTGTACTTGAACACAAGTAGCTTTATGAATGCAATCAGCCAACTTGCAAAAAGAGGCCCCAGGCACCGCAAACACCACACACCAGCTCATGAAAATTTCAGGATAAATGACAGCATCTCCGAAGCAGCCATGTGAGGAGCTGCTGTTTAAAATAAAATGGGTTATTTCTCCTTCTTCTGTAATTAATTGCCATTTTGCAAGGAGAGTACATTGGCAAATGCTGGAAATGTTCTTTTCTCCTGCTTCTGCTTTTTCAAATAGAAAAACAAAAAGTCGGAAAACCGAACGGCAGCCACCATCATGCACGCTTCTCTGTATCTTTTAAATATAATTAATCGCTAAAGTCTGACACTTTAGATGTCCTCTGTCTCCTTCTAGCTTCATTTCCAAAGAGTCAAGTACCAGCTTGAATTTTGCAAAATATGTTGAGTAATTTCTAGGAGAAAAACCAATAATTGTAAACCCATGGTAAGACATGACGCTTAATGCTCCAAAAGACTGCTGCCACGAGGTTGGGAAGACAATTTGTTCCAATATGTAACATTGCAAGTTGCTAGGGCTTTAGATTATACATAAATTAACAGAATTGTCAGATGTATCTGAGATAAAACAAATAACATGCTGACCCTAGAATTAAACCCACTGCTGTTTCCATCTATTAATCATCAGTGTAGCATCTACGCTACTTGAAAAGACTTTGCTTTTTCCAGTAACCTTACTCATGAGTAACCCCAGTGCGAGGGGAATCACTGAGGTGTGTGATTCTACTTGCAGAAGGGCTTAAAGCAACTGAGTAAAACACTCAGGGTAGGAGTAAGTATTTTGCAAAGCACCCTGTACTCTATAAATAAGCCAACAATTTAAGTATGGGCAAAACTGTGGCCAACTTTTTCAAAAGGAGGAATTTAGTACCTGAGTAAGTACCCTGATCCTGACACGGCTGGTAAAAATCTGTGCGCCGTGAAGTCCACGGATGCTTTGCACTTTGTAAAACTGATAAAGTATCCAGCTTCCAAGCATCATATTGAACAAGAAAATCAGGTACTTTGGCCTCTACTTCCCCCACATTTCGGGTCAGAAATGCTTTAGATCCTTTTGAAAATCCCACACTAAATACAGGACTTTGGAATTAAACTTTTTAAGCTCTTTTTGGAAATCTTAGACTTCGTGATTTCTCCCTTCACAGTAGTTTCTCTATTAATATGGAAACAGTTCTCCGGCTAAAAAGCCTTTTGAATTCTAAATAGGTTTTCGGTGACCTGGTTCAGAGTGTTACTTGAACCAATTTTCCAGGAGCTGTATCTGGGGCATTATTTTAAAGGGACCCTACAAGAATAACACTACAGCATCTACAAATCCAGTAGCTAGAAAGCATGATTTAAGAGATCACAGAGTAATTTTCATTACTAAAATGGTCCTTCAAGACTACGGGCTGACATAAATATCACAGAGAGAACTGCTGTTTCAAAATGCATACATATATTTGTATAACATATTCCTTTCCTTTCAAAGCTCAGTAAGCCAGAGCACTGATTAGAACCTTTCTTCTCAATAAATGGTCCATAGTTTCTTACCTAAACAGGACTTTCTGTCTGCAGAAAGCTAATGCCCTGGATGACACTGGCATTTCACAATTCCTCTCTCATTTTGACAGATTTGCAAGCATCCTCCATTCCCACTTGTGCAGGGGTCTATCACTGAAACCAATTAGAGCACACCGCCAACCTAAAGGTCACATTTTTGTCTGAAAACGGTCTTACCTGCCACCGTTACAACTAACGATGAAGATTACTGTAGCTGTAAGAGATTAGACTGGAAAAAAAAAAACCAAAAACAAACTTGACAGAATTTGGTGTATAGCAAAGCCCTTGTTTTTCTGTCTGCTATTTTCTCTCTCGCAGGACAGCATTTTTCATAGAGCGCCAGCAACGCTTTAAAACAGCGGGAAACCGGGCTCGTATTACACCTTGGAAGTAGGACAAGAAAAGTACATTTTATTCTTCTTTTGCCGTAACTGAGCAGATTTCAAGTGTTGCTCTAAACAATAGCAATTAGCACTCCCACATGTGTGAACCCATAAACACATGCAATGGCGGAGTTCACCACAGAACAATGTGTATTTTAAAGTCTCCAGAGGAAATCAATGCTGAAGAGCCCCCAAAGACCCCCTTCGGTTTAAAAACATATGCCATTCATGTTGTACATCAAGATTTTTCCCTTTTTTTGAACAATAACATACCATTTCAAGGATAAGGCGCTCTAAGCGGCAAGTACTCGGAAACGCTATTTATAAAATGTCTGAAGCCTTTACCTCAAAGATTTCACTGGTTTTACAAGTTTATTTCAGGAACACATACCTGCTGGAAGTGTACTGATGTATTTTCCTAAATAAAGACTTCGCACACACCAAAATGGATGTACCAGGTCTGATTTGAGTTAAGAGTCAGAGCTTTCATACCAAAACCTGGCATTCTGCAGAAGGTTGGGGTTTCAGTTTGGAGTACCACTTACAGGAACATGCTGGTGAGTAACATTAGGTAGGTAGATTCGGAGGACACCTTTGAAAATACGTCCTCCAGAGTTCTGCTTAGTTTCAAATAAAGCTTTTTGAAAGTTAAGCCTATTTCCTTACAATTCCAGCTCTAATTCAGTTTTATCATTTTAGGAATTATTGTCCAATTTGGGATATTTGACTACTACTACTCACTCGCCTCCAGCCCAACATCTCCTTCGCTGGGTATCTCAAGCTCTCTATAAGCCAACTTCTATCCACCAGGAAGATAGTCAACACCAGTTCAACAGCCCTGGCAGTGGAGTCAGGGTTTCAGTAACCCTGGAGAAGGGTTGAAGGTGTTTTCCTTGTTGCTTTGCTCTTCCAGAGCCTAACCACACACACATACAGCTATGCAGGAGAATCAAACAGGAGAGAAGGACCTCTATTTTATATAGATACATTTAAATATAGGGTGGTTTTTTTCATTTCCTCCAGTTTTTACTTTTCTGTGTAGCCAGCGGCATTTCGTGCCACCATTTGGCAAAGGTGGAAGGTGCCCCAGAACACCTTCATATTCCCTCATTTCACCTCCTGCCATCTCAAGAACGCAACTGTTCGAGGCTGCAGGCTGAGAGTTTGACTTGACAGTATTAAAAAAATAAATATAAAAATAAAATCACTGTTAGGGATGCTGAACTGAGATTTTCTGTTGGACTTTCAACACGATAGGTTGCAAATAGGTTTCCAAGGGACAGCAGCACTTCATCCTACGTGACACTTTCAAGCCTGACAACTTGGCTCTGCAGTTTGACAATCTGCGGTCTACAAAGGATTTAGCTTCAAGCAAGAACTCGTTCCTTGCTGATATGAAATATTGAGTTATTTGCCGATTCTTTTTCTATTTGGTTAAATTAAATGAAATCACTATCAAACAGCATCTGTTAAACCTGCATATTATAAAGGTTTTCAGAGCATCTAAAGCTTTAATTTGAGAATGATTACAGCGTGGAGTAAAACTTGTGATATTCTGTGACATGACAACAAGCAAACAACAAATTATAGGGTAGATGTTAGTAAAACATAGTAATTTGAATAAAGACAGCAGCCTTGGAAGTCCTTAGAACAAGATAAATTTGTAAAAGTGAGATCTTCAGGACATAAGGCAACCACTGATTGACTTGTTTTCTACTGACATATCTGTTCCTTCCTGTTAGAAGCAGGTTTCAGGAAAAGCTAAAAATAATTCACTGGTGTTCTTTTTCCTACACATTTGGCTCTTATTGTTTGACTTAATAACCATAGTGGATAATAGGCTCCACCCTGTGAAGCTCTATTCCAAGTAGTTAAATACTACGGCAAAAAATTTACTGGAACTGTTTCATTTCCTAGATGTCCCAGGACATCCAAGAACCTCATCTGAAAGAGCCATGGTGAAGTGTGAGTATGGCCCAGGACATCCAAGAACCTCATCTGAAAGAGCCATGGTGATGCATTGATCCAGGGTGGCAGCAATGTTCTTGGTGAAGTGTGAGTAGGTACTCTGCATGTGCTGTGCACCTTCCAGACCTTCACTGCAAGGTTACAAAGAACAGGGACTCCCATCCTATCTGCCATGACTTCTAGAGCACATAAAGAGAATTAGGCCTTATCAAGGTAATTTTCTTGTTCACAGCAACCATGACTTTATACTGGAGAAAATATGAAGTGGTGAGGCGTACAATTTCCTTCTCATGGTAGGGAAGGCTAACAGGTGGAAATAGCATGGATTTATAGAAGGGAAATTCAAAGTGACTTGAGAAAGATATTTGTTCTTGCCACCTCTGGATAACTCAATGGAGAATTCACTCCAGGACATATCCTGTGTAGCCCATTCTCTTATACAAGTATCACAGCCCCTGCTGACCTCTTCTATACATATCTCACCCATGGAGGAATTATCTCACTGCTTTGTCTGATGCCACTACTCCATCCCATTGGTTTGCCTCCATGCTGAAGGCTGCACCACCCTACCAGGCTTGGGTGTTTCTGTATGGACTTTCAGGGCTCCAGGGTGCAGCATTAGCTCCAAGGGAGTCAGCGAGGATGACTCCACACCTGCAGCACAGCTATGCCTGCTGCACCAAATACCCTCATGATGCCGTATTTATTTTCTCCATCCAAACTAGCACTACAGCAGCCATCCTTTCTAGTTGGAAATTAAAAGCAGCCAGGCTCACCTTCTCACACCTTTTCTACTTAAAACATCTCTAATTGCCAATCTAAATGTATTCATGGCCACTTATGCTCATTTGTTCCTGTAAAAATCTTGTCCATCAGCTTAACTAGCACTTTTCTCTCCCAAGTGTTTATTTGCTAGGGTGCTTGTGGGAAAAAAGCATCCTGCTCGGTCTTCACTCTACCAGCTGAGCTCCCTTGCAAGAGAGATTCTCCTTCCTCTGACCATAGCTGTCCTCCTGGGGGGGTTGTGCTATTCTATTTTGATTTACAGCACCCTGAACCCAGGTAAGCAGCTGCACACGAGAACTCCAGATAAGGTCTCAACCACAGACAAAGCTGACCTTGCCCCATCTCCACTGTTCAGTAATTACTGGCTGGTGACGAACTGCTGCCTTCGGTGTGTGGCTGACCCTCATCAGCCCCACGATGTGAGGGCCACAGCTGCCCGTGTGGTGGCCAAACCTTACCGATTAGGGAACCAAGCCTGCTCGTTTTGCTGAGACACAAAGGTTTGATCTGCTCCGTTACCACCCAAGGGACAACTCCCACCCACCCCAGCATCGCCACACTGAGATCCTGCTGACCCCAACCCCTGTCCCACCACAGCACCATAAAAAAACATCAAGCTTTTACGGAGGGGTCTGCACATCCAGCTGGCTTGGCCAAGGACATCTTGAGTGCCAGAGGCAGTGGAGAAGCCATGAGAAGTCTTGAAATGGTCTGGAGAACAGTGGAGGAAGGTCTCTGACACCCTCTTCCTAATAATGCTCTCCTTTTCTGACACTTTCTGACTATCCCAGGGACAAACCGTGGCCACCCTGTGAGAGATGGAGGAGCAGCGAGCTGCAGATGCTCGCTGAAGCTCAGTGAGTCCAGTCTCTGCAGAGGGCAGGACCTGGGGAGGCCAAAACCCAAGGCCAAGCGCTCGCTGCACACAGCGTGAGCTGGAAGCAAGCTGAACAGCAGGATTTACTTACACTTTATACACAGCATATAAAATCTCCGAGCAGAAGAGGAGCCATATGGAAACGGTTTTGTGACAGGAATTTTAGTGCAATAAATCCATAAATTTGGCCCTATCTTTCTCTGGCATATTCAAGGGTACCATGTGTGTGCGCTTGTGTTGGGGAAGGGGGGGGGGTTGCCTTGAAAACTGATGAATATGTTAAGATACATGAGAAAGAAAAAAAAAAACCAATGATCAAACCCAAAGGTAGGAATTCTGTTCTGCTTGCGAGAGTGTTTGCTCAGAAACCTGAAGGGGAGGATGAATGAATCAGACTGCCATTAGCAGCAACATAAGCCAAAAGCAGATGAAGAAAAGGCTTTACGTAGAATAAAACATGGTACGCAGGCCAAGCCTATATACAGCTCGATGAATAATAAAATGTTAGAATTAAACCACAATGAAGTTCCTAACCTATGCCATCATCGCCAGTGTGCGATGAACAGCAGTCTACGAGGCCAAAATCTCATTTGAAGCTCTGAATCAAGGTGAACTTCACACCTCAAACACGTGGCATTTTCATTAATAAGTGATTCCTTTTGGCCAGCTGGGTGAAACAGGAATGAATACAGTGACCTGAAGCACTGTCCTGGGGTCCTTTAAACTGCCTTCAAGGTAGCGCAGGACTTACCTTCACAGGATTTGGCATCCCTCTTCAGCTGGTAGCCCGGGTGGCACTGGCACTTGTAGCGGTCCTCACCGAGCTGAAGGCACTCCTGCTCGCAGCCCCCCTTGTTAACACTGCAGGAATTGATGGCTGGAGGCAAGGAAGGATTGAAGGAACGCATGTCAACAACCTCAGAAACTTATTTCCTATTTTAAACACATAAATGACAGTAAAAATACGCAAACCTCACCGAACAGCTTTCATAAATGCACCTGTCCCCACCCCCCGGAGGGATTGTTCCCCCCTGAATCCCTGGTGCTTGTTTGACACAGCATCCCACGTCGGCGAAAGCCCGTGATTCCAGCGAGGGGCAGGTGAGATCTAAGAGCTGTGATGCTGACTGAAGTGCAGCCACCCTTTGATCTGACAGCAGCAAAGCACTCAGGAATCCACTGAGGTAATGAGGGGAAAAAAAAAAAAACAAACCAAAAAACAATGGCAAGGGTCAGGGGGGCCGCTTTGGGTTTGTTTTTTTTTTTCTTCTGTCCCTTCTATCATTGATTTAAAAAAAAAAAAAAACAAACCCAAAGCGGCCCCACTGACACTTGCCATTGTTTTTTGGTTTGTTTTTTTTTTTCTTCTGTCCCTTCTATCATTGATTTAAAAAAAAAAAAAAAAAAAAAAAAGGAATAATCATCTTTAATCATCTTTCGGGCTGATTTCCTCAGCCTCACGCATAAGAAGCTGCAAATGACAGAAGGCACAAGCTCCACAGGACGGACTTACAAAGTAAACTGCAAGGAACAAGAGGCTCTTTAGTACCTCTCTGAAGATGCCGCTTCTTTTACCCAGGCAAATTAATATTCTTTTTCGTTCAACATAATACCCCCAGCCTCTGGAGAAGCATTTCTCCTCCTGCCAAAATACGTTAGCACACACCCACACCTATTCGCACACTGCATATAAAAAGAAGATAGAGCGTCTGAACCTGTTATTGTGCTCTGTGTGTGTACGTGTGAGTGTGTGCGTGACTGCAGCTATAGATATTTTAACAACAGGGATGCATTACGTTCTCCATGAGGAGCTGGGAAGGCTGTTTCATGGAAAGCATGAAACTCTGGACCCAGTGAAATTGGCAAAAAGCTTTGATGTCTATTTTAGGAATATTAAAATTAATTCATATATCTGTAATAGACATGGGCATGTTTAGTTTGGAGAAGAGGAGGCTGAGGGGAGACCTCATTGCCCTCTACAACTCCCTGAAAGGAGGTTGCAGAGAGGTGGGGGTTGGCCTCTTCTCCCAGGGGAATAATGACTGGACCAGAGGAAATGGTCTAAAGTTGGGGCAGTGGAAGGATAGATTAGATATTAGGAAGAATTACTTTACTGATAGAGTGGTCAGGCACTGGAACAGCCTGCCCAGGGAGGTGGTGGAGTCACCATCCCTGGAGGGATTTAAGAAACTTGTAGATATGGCTCTTCAGGGCATGCTCTAGTGCCTGAGATTATTGGGGTGTGGTGGGGTGTTGTATGTGGTGCTGTTAGTATGGGGCTTGGTTGGTGGGTGTTGTGGGGTGTGGTATTTGTTGTGGGTGTGGTGGGGCTTTTTGTGGTTTTTCTTTTTTTTTTTTTTTTTCTGTGTGGTTGGACTCGATCTCAGAGGTCCCTTCCAACCACTGAGATTCTGTGATTAAGAAAACAATAGCCACAAAATCTGCTGTAGAACTCATTTCACCCAGTGCTACTAATTAGCTGTTTTGTTTTGTTTTGTTTGTTTGTTTTTTCTCTGTGGTTGAACTCAATCTCAGAGGTCCCTTCCAACCACTGAGATTCTGTGATTAAGAAAACAATAGCCACAAAAGCTGCTGTAGGACTCATTTCACCCAGTGCTACTAATTAGCAAATACTCCGTTTGTGCAGCCAAGTAGGTGTTAGAAAGACAAAAAGAAAAGAAATTTTTTTACATTATGATGGATGCATCCACAGCAATAGCCAGGAGACACCTTGCTGACCACTGGCCTGATCTCCACGTGCGCCTCCAAACTTCCCACCCCGTCACCCACCGAACACGAAAGCCGCTCAATTTCTACATGGGACACAGCAAGACCCCATACTCTCAAAGCTTCCTGCTTGCTCCACGTTTGTATCCAAAGAGCTGTTTTTCAGCAAGAATATTCAAATAAGACGAAAACATTTCAGAACATGAAAAACACCTTAAATTGGCTCCAAGACGGAATGTACATCTCGATTTTTTTTGAAGTGTCACTTTCTCCCACTTTTTCTGGGCATATGCCAATTTGGATGTAAGGGGGGGATAAGAAGCTACCTGCTGTACCCAGAATGTTGGAGGCTTCGAAGCCAGAAGGGGACAGGGGTGAACTTGCCCCAGTGTGTCCCAGCCTGGCCCGGGGCTGTGCCGGGGGCAGGGAAAAGAGGGATAACTCTGGAGCCACTGCCAGGTTTCTCATGCCTGCTGCCGAGGCATCGCACAGGCTACGTGCGAGGAGGTGCCAGACTGAATGAGAGGAGCCTCCAGGGAAGGAACAGGATGAATTGCGCTGCCAGGCGCCAGCAAAGCAGCTTTGATCACAAAAAAGGGGGAGAACTTGGCACGTCGTTAGTCTCAACCCACTTTTCACAAGGGGGTTTGTGGCTGGAGGTCTGAGCACGTGCATGGGGTGCAGGTAGAAATACAGCATGCCCTCTGCTTTCAATGATTTACTCTTGAAGTTTGGTAGAAAACCAGCCCTGGTGCTGGGTCCTGAGAGGCACAGCTGGGGATAGCGCCCGGTGATGCCGAGCAAGGGAGGCAGCATCACAGAGAGGGGGATGGAAGTGGGAGGCATCATGCAGGAAAGACAGGGACCCGCCGATGGCTGAGAAATATACATTTCTCAATCCATTAGTTTCTTATAAAAATTCTCATATTTGTACAAAAAAAATAGAGTATGAAGCCATCATTCGATGTAAATATAGCAACCATGGGGTTAGAAAATGCTGTCTCTCCAAACCTATGTTTTCCATTACCTGAAATCCAACCTTATCAATAACAAGAAATGTAACTTCAGACGTACCGTACGTTCACTTGTGTGAAAGAACTTATAGATTTGTGAAGCTATTTTCTTTATTACTTCCTCTATTAAGTGCCTTAGTGTGCAAAAGCCCCCATAAAAACCCGCTTCTCAACAGCTTTTCTACATAAGGCAGACATCAAAGGTAACAGCTGGCACCAGAGATGAATCGGGCTCTAAAGACTGCACTCTGCTTTCACTTCCAGGAGTTCAAACAAGAATAAATTCCAGCGAAGACAATGAATGTACATGAATCCAAACACACAGCCTGATACTACAATAAACATGTTCTCTGTCTGAGTTTTCGCTTTCCAGACACCAGTTGGTTAAACTTTAATGAAGTTAAATTCATTATATTAATATAATCAAGGCATTGAAAACAAAATTTAAAAAATGGACATTGGTTATTCTAATTACCTAATTTGTAGTGAATGTTCAATCTGGCACATATATATCTAAAAATGAAGTCAATATTAAGCAAAATTTGTGGGACCAAAAAGCTAAGAAAGAAAAGGAGCTTTGAAAAAGATGGGATTCTAGGAGTGCAGAGATCATCAAAGGATTCAAGAAGAAAGCATTTTAGCTTCATTGAACAAGTCAACCCATTTTGGAGGTGGTTTTCTTTAGACTACAAGCAGCAATTTCTCACGAGAGTAGGAGGAATGACAAACAAGAAATAGATTTCTTCAAACCAAGTATTTTGAGGCTCATATTAGTGGTGGAGGGATGGACCACAGGTGGTGAGTCAGGATCCCAAACACACTGTGATGATGAGGTGGGAGGACTGGACTCACAGGAAAGAGCTTGTGACAGGAGTTCAGTAACCTTCCATGCAATCACACCAGAAAGCAGCTTATCCCAGGTTTTTGACTCTTCAGCTATAGACTGAATATCTTATAAGAAGACAGATCCACTTGCTTATGTATGGGAGACTTCCAAGCCATCAAGGCTGAAAAATCTGCTTCCCCTCAAGTGATTTTGGCACTTTTGCTCCCAGAAACGTAAGATTGCCAAAAAGAAAAAGACAACATGGAAAGAATGAACATAACAGAAATCTGGGCTGGGTTCATCTGAAAAGCCTGTCTAAAGGGATGCTTGTTTCTTATTTCTGCAGCTGAGATAATCACCTTCCATAAACAGCTCGTTTCCAAAGCATAGTTCCTTGTTACTCTTAGTATGTGGGAGAGATTGTAAGAGCCTCTAAAGTATCAACAGAAGAAATATTATTGCTAATGTGAGTCCTATTTGAAACACTAGATGTTCTGCTGAGCTGCACTGGGTCAAGAGAGATGTGCATTATTTGGTTTACTTCTCGACTGGATGGGTACCCAAAACTGAATGTATAAAATGGTGCAGCAGAAGAGGCAAAATCTCCATCCCCAAGGCTCAGTGCTTAGTGCCCAAATTCCAGTGTTAGGCACTCCCGAATTGCTGGTTTATATGAAATGCTTCTCTCTCTCCTCATCAATTAGTAACTGTCTTGTTCTCCAATGCATGAGAACTTATTATATCCATTTATTTTGGTGTCCTGTCTGAACAGCTGAAACAGAACTCAATATCCTCTGCTCAGTATTGTCTATATCCATTATCCTGATAGCAGTTCTCTCTGAAACTTGCTCCTCTTTCTCATCTTAGGATTTATTTCTCTTTCTCCTTGATAATTTCTGAGATAGTGCAAACAGAACTGAACATTCTATTAAGTATTTTTAATAACTTCTTGTGAATACTTACATTTGTGAAATGAAAACTCACTTTCTGATGAAGTTCCCAGCTAGGACAACCTCGAACTGAGATTATTTGTGCCATGAGAAAACTTTACTATTCTATGTCCACAGAAGGTTTCACATATTTCATAGGTAAATCCACTTAATCACAAAAATGTTTACTTTTTGCCTTTATCATTCAGTTCTCTCGCTCTTTTCTCCCCAAAGCCACTTTAGTCCTTTTTTGCATAAAATTCCCCCTCCATCACAGTTGAAAATGAGACTATTCAGGGAGAGTAACATAACTCAGACATCAGATCTTTCACTTCTGGGTCTTCCCTGGTCAGAGAGATGAATTTCTCTCTCTTCTTTGAATTCACACAAATCCGTTAGTATTTCTAGTTAAATACAAAGCAATCTGTTTTTGTTTGTTTGTTTTTCTCACACTCTAGCGTTTCCTTACCTATTCCTTCTCCAACTAAGATAATCAAGAAAAGATTGAGACTTCACTGTATTTTTAATTACAGATTGCACTGAAGGTCTCTCTGTGTGGTAAAACCAACAAACCTAAAAGGGTAATTTCTTTAAATAAAATAAAAAAAAACATTATTCCTGCAGCTGGAGCACTGGTACATCTTGTGCTCTAGTTGCATCAGTAAATTTATTGCTGTGATAATACCAGAAATGACTGATGACATATTTGGCTGATGTTAAGCACAACCAAGGGACTTTGTGCAAGAATCCAGACAATGACCAAACTGTGAGCAAACTTATTCTGCAGATGTGGTCTGACCATTCTTGACTGTTCTTCTCATATTACCTAAAATCAGGCTTAAAAATTTAAACAAATGACGTCTGTTTCTTCTTCACAAATTAGAGAACATTTTAATCCTTTTTGCAGAATTCAACAGCTTGACTTTTGTACTGATTGAAAAGGATAATATATTTAATGCTATTACTTCATCATCTCACCCCTCAACCCAGTTAAGGATAACCTCCTGCCTCTGCTCATGCCACCACCTGGGAAAGCCTTCAGGGTCCCAGCCCGGGCAGCCTAACAGAGATGTTCACCTATTCTAAGGTTAAACCCAATTTCAGGGTGGCAACCACAAGCTTTTATTTTGTCTTCATCACTGAAGACACAAGCTGAGTTTAGGGACTTCTTGGTTGGAAGCACAGTGTTCTGCCAGGCACCTGGGACAGGTGGGCAGGAGATCTCACTGTCCACTCTTTGTACCTTTTCTGCAAAAACAGGCAAAAAGACTAAGGAAGAAGAAGAGTAATGGGGCAGAAAAGTCCGGGGCACGGCTGCAACATACAGGGGGATGCGATGCTAAGAAAAAAACATTCAGATTGGGAAAACATTTTCATTGGAATGAATTGGATATTAGGAAAAATGTTTAAACTGGAAGGGTTATTAAGCTTTGGAATGGTCTGTCCAGGGAATTGGTTGAGGCACCATCCCTGGAGGTATTTAAAAGATGGGTTGACATAGTGCTTAGAGACCCAGTTTAGTGCTGTTTTTTTTTTTTATCAGAGTTAGGTTGGTGGTTGGACTAGATGATCTTAAAGGTCCCTTCCAACCTAGACAATTCTGTGATTCTAAGACCCCATATTTCTTTGACTGGCATCTGCTCTGCTCACTGTAGCACAGTCGCAGAGATTTTACTTCTTTGTATTTATTTATTTCTTTGATTGGCATCAAAGAAATTGGCTGCAAAACAAATTTTCACAGGATTGCATCACAGAAACATGGGACACCAGCACTGCTTTGTTAACCAGAAAAAAAAAAAAAAAAAGGAACAAATTTGGAAATACCTGAATTCTTGCAAGCTGCTTGAACTGGAAGGGATAACGCTATCCTTGGGTAATCAGTCAAAACTCAGACTGGGGAAGCCTACGAGCCTTCGCACCGAAGCAAAGAGGGGTTTAGCCAAGAAAAACATGTCTTGAAGTATGGGAAGTGGTTGTTACCATTTCTTTACCTATGCAGGTGCGCCCATCAGCGTGGAGCCTGTATCCCGCCCGGCACTGGCAGTGGAAGGAGCCGTGTGTGTTGACACAGCCTTGCTGGCAGCCACCGTTCACCACCGCGCACTCGTCCACGTCTGCAGAAAGAAAGCAGAGGACCAGAATCACAAGACAGCCTCAGCAAAGACACATCCTGGTTCTCCTGGACGGCACGTAGCTCATACATAATGCAACCATTACACTCCGACTGGGGTTGTGTTTGCTTCGCTTCTGCGCTGTAAACAGAGCAAAGAAAATTGAAATTTTATGGTGTTTTTCAAAGTTCCCGCAGGCGCTGCCTCTGTAGTCTCCACTTCTGAAGCCCTTGTTGATTAGAGTGATCTGCAATGTGGCTGTTTCCTCAGGACCAAGAGAAAAATACAGGGAAAGAATGAGGGTAAGATAACACGTCTGAGCTTGTAGGTACCACTGGTCAAACATTTGGAGCTTTTGTTAAAATTTCCTATATGAAGATTTCCTTTTGCATCAGGCCTTTAAATCCTACTAGCAACTGCTCTTGAGGGTCCAACTACATACAACTGACATAAATGGAAAAAAGCCACACACGGGCAGAGCCCACGCTCTCAATCAACAGCCCATTTTCAACCACTAAATACGTAGAGGGCTTAGAAATTACATTTATGAAGAATGATGATTTTGTGCCACATTTTCTGTGACTTCTATCCCTTGGGCTTCCTTGTGCTCACCTAAACTTTCTCATATGACCTCTCAGAAAAATGATGTGATTTTCTGATGACACCTTTTCCAAACCTAAGCAAGTATCTTTCCATATTTCACATTTTAGGGGATTACATTCAGTCAAATGAAGTGGGAAATTAGCACTAACCCAGCTTGAGAACGTGGCTGTAACATTTCAGCTGAAAATGATGGACAACAAAGATCAAGACCAGTTTAAGTAAACAGGTGAAGGTTTAAAACAGAGCCACAAAACTGAATTTCCAGGAGTACCACATAAGCAGTTTTTGCACCTTTTCAGCAACACTGGGCTACTGTACGTAGCATTAGATTGGCATGTTGACACCAATACATTAAAAATCAACACCCTGATATAATTTCACCTGGTAGATGTTTGCCTAGAATTTGTCTGTCCTTTCCTTTACAGCCCTCAGGGATTCCAACTCCACCTCTCTCCATCTCACCCAGGGGTGATACCGGTACCAAATTATCCTGACTGCCAAAGCCATACTCCTCTTGCCAAAGCCAAACCTCCCTCCTGCCATGGGCATCTATAAAGACCCCCCCTTTCAACATTAGAGACTCCCATTGACTTAACTGCTCTTTAGATCACCTTCTCAAATCATCTAAGGGATTTGCACACCCAAGCGGGTGTGGATGAGGAAACTGGGATTGAAAGAAATAAAAGAGTGGCTGCAACAAGGGCTTTTTTCTTTACCCCCATATTGCACTTCAGGAACACGGGGTCTGGCTTGCATATTTTTCTGTTGATATATCTGCTTTGCATTTAGCTTTCATGGTTTACATTTTTTTTTTAATGCTTTTATGTTTATTCTGCTTTAGAAAGCCTAAATGAAAGTAAATGAAAAAGGAAGTTTTAAAGATGACTTGGAAATGCACAACATCCTGGTACTAAGGAAATGTATTTATACAGTTAAATTTTAATACTTCACATGTGAATTTCACTCACCTAAAATTAAGTCCTGGTGTTGACTAGTGTTTAAATTCAGACCATTTGCTAATGTGCTCCACTTTTTAATCCTTCTGCTATATTTGCTGTTTTATTAGACTGTATACTATGTACATTTCCTACTGCCTGGAGACATCTGGAATACTCTTTTTTTAAAAAAAAAAAAAAACAGAAGTTTTGCTTTTATAATGTAAACAGTAAACATAAAATGTTATTCATCTTGTTGAATTCTATACTGTTAAGAAATAGCCTGCTGAAAAATGCCAGGACAAAATCAAAACCAGGAAACTATTTGTCTTGATATCACAGAAATAAAATAAGCAAAAGGGCTCAGAAAAACATAACAAGGAAGCAGCTGAACTATATAGTACACCACCTTCTAGTATTTATACCTCAATAAACTCAAATACCAGGAGCTTCAGTATATTAATTTTATAGGCTATGATCAGCTGCAGAATTTCTCTAATATACCAAATACATTTTTAAGTTAGGCTATCAGCCTGACGAAGGAGAAAAAATAGTCCAGCTAATAAAAATGAGCGCTTGGGAGTTAGCTCTGTTTGTGAGTCTTGATTTGAACATTTAAAGAAGTGACCTGGATTAGGGGGGACATCTCTGCACCCAGCAGCTCCGGCACCCACTGCAGCTCTTCTCGCAATGGCATTTCCCTCGTGGTGGCACATCCCAAAAGCCAATATAATGAAATGAAAAATTAAACATGGGAGGGGAAACAGAGGCAAGATCAACCAGTCTGCAACGCAGCCTCACCACCACCACCACCTTCCCAGGAGGCCACCCGAGCAGCAAGTTTGATGACAGAGGATTCCTTCTAGTCTCAAGGCTTTCTTTGCAAGATCAATACTTCAAGGATTATATGGTGAAGGATTCCTTCACGTACTACAGATATAATCAAGAAAAATGCAACGCGCAGTCGCCTTGCAATGTCTCCTACATCTCAAGGCCAGGAAACAGCTTTGCCCCCAGTTAGAGAAGAAAAATGCCTTAATTATTTTGTCTGGGAAGCAGTCTGCGAAGTAGACACTAATCTAAATGCTTGAAATGCACTTGAAAGTTTTAAAAGTCTTAACCTATTTGGACTTTTATATTCAAATTACTAGTAAAGGACACATATACCAGGAAAACAACAGCTTAAGCTGTTATAGGTACAAAAGCAGACATTTTTTTTCTCCATGGGAATAACTATAGAAATATAACATTATTCAAGAATCATGAAGTTATAAATATATGAAAAATATTCTAGAAATATAAAGTTATTATATTGTAATTCTAGAATATTATGGGATTATGGAAGATGGTATCTGTTTAACAATACACTAATTAAATTTGGATTAGTTTCTACTACAGATCAAGCTCAAACAGCTACGTGTTTAACTTTCTATAGTTACAATTTAGGATGCTTATCTGAATAACCCGAATTTCAAGCCATTTATGACTTACTTATCGCAAGTAAGAGTGCGATGAAAGCAACTGCATTCCCACAAAACAGAGGGAGAGCAATCCACTGGGACGAGAGGCAAGAAGCGAAAGGAGAAGGGTGTGCTGGCCCAAGGCAACAGTGCAGAGGGGATTATGCTGCAATAGAGTTGGGATGTGAACATCTTCCTTTTCACCTATGGAAGATTTTAGAGGTGTATTTCAATGGGATTCCCCACTGAAGGCATCTCTGCTTTCCATGTTGTTCACACATAGCACATGCCCCACCACGTACCCCAGAACATACAGGGGATTGTGTCCCCATGTACCCACTTTTCATCAGGAACACCTTGGCAGGAACCACCTTATGCTCAGTCATACAAGCCAAAAGTCAATCCAAGATGCGAAGTATTTTAGCCACCATGACACCCACCTTTTTTAGCTCTTCATGCTTCTTAGGTCTGTGCATTTGGACTGAGCTCTGCGCATCGTGACTGCACACTGACCTTTCCTCCATCCCGAAAGGATGCACATCTCAAGTCCCGAGGACGGGAACAGCATCCCAACGGCAGTGGGATGTTCAAACGCACATCCCACTGCCAGTACCATGCCCTTTCCAAGGGCAGATTCTACTGATGAAGTTTGATTTTGAAGTTCTCTCTACCCCTGAACCGGGTCCCTGCTAATCTTCAACAAAGTTTGCCCCCACATTAGCAACAGCACTATTTCCTGGCCTAAAATCTGTTTCAACAGAGCTGTGTGACTGCTTGTTTGGAATTCAGGATCATCACATCAATGGCTTCTCTCATATCATAACTTAAAGCGTTTAGGAACAGCTATGATCAATCTGTTCCTTAAAAATAAACTGACAGCAGTGTTAAACACAGATAATTAGTGAACCTGCAATCACGTTTTTATAAAGGAAAAAAAAAAGCAGCAAGATGTTGCCAGATCAATTCCCTACTAACAAACATCTTAGCTTTTTAAACCATTAAGAAATGTAAACAACATGCAAAACTAAACCCTAAAAGAAGACAAAACCATCAGTTCTGATGGCAGCAGGACCAAGCGTTTGCAGTGTCCTCTCCATTTTGATAATCCTTCCCCACTTTTCTGGCTATATTGTGCAAGACAGAGCTGTGAGTGGGTGAGCTGTTTTTTTCAGCTCCCAGTTTTCAAGTTCTGTGCTTGCAACACCCCAGCATCACTTGCAGGTCAGGAGCAGGCTGCAGCCACAGCTCCCACGTCTCCAGAGAGGAGCTGGTGCTCCCAAACGCACTTGGGATTATACCACAAACCAGGAACATCCTGAAACCTGCATAAAACAAACACCCGAAGGGTCATGAGCCTCCAAAGGGTCTCAGAAATGTTTGTCCCCTGTCTTAACCACCAGACAGGCACTTCATGCAATCCAAAGGCCTCTTCAGTTTTAAATTCTTTTTCTCCAGGAACTTGTCTAGCAATTTCTGCAGAGATTAATCTCATGATTAGTTCATCACCTGCTCTCCTATAGGTCTGCAACGATGCATAGAATCATAGAATCATCTAGGTTGCAAGGGCAACTTTAAGACCATTGAGTCCAACCCTAACCTAACACTGCCAAAACCACCACTAAACCATGTCCCTCAGCACCACCTCTACCCTCTGGAGGCACAAGCATGTATTTGGGCTCTGGTGCAGGACAACCGCCATTTCAGATCTCAGAGTGCCTCCAGAAATACTTAAAGGCAGGTCTGCTTTCCTTTTTAACTCAATTTATGCTTTAAAACACTGCATTCCTCACAAGGTCATTATCTGTAACTTGTTATTGCTTTTCACATCCCTTCCTTCTGTGCACTGTGTGCAGCTGCTCTGAAAGTACAAGATGAAATGGTCTTCTAATATTAGGTTTATTATGCACTTTTCCTCCTTGCACATTTTGAGTAAAATGAAAGGTATAAGGCTATTTGAAATACAGCCTCTAAGGCTGTATTTTAAGTTCTCTCCTTTGGGCTAGCCAAGCCAACGATGGGACAAACATCCCAGGGACGGCATTCACATCGAGGACACTTTGGCAAGAGCACCATGCGAAGTCCAAACAGGCTCAGGGTGGCAGAGCAAGGTTTCCCTCTCAGCCACCTCCACGAGCCAGTGGCATATCTTCTGGGTGACAAACACACAGGCTTCCTCTCCCTTGACTGTAAAAACACGCCTGGACTGATAACTGTTTGAAGCCAGCACTGACAGACAAGCAGAGAACTAATTTCCTCCTCCCGGACCTCATTATTTGAGGATTATTTTTTAGTTTTGGCAAAAACTCTTTACTTTAGCAAGGGAAGAACAATATGAAAAGAGGCAGAGAGCAAATAGTTGTGAGCATCACCCACCCCACAAACACTGGAGACTCGGTGTGGACAGAGATTTATGCCCAGCCTGAGCCGATGTAAGAAACATGTTCTGGGTACACGCTAGAACAACCACCTGCACACAGGGACCCAAACCCCTACAATACCATCTGCAGATCTGGCCCCAATGATTTTCACAGAAGCATAACTACACCTTTTTTACCAGACACCTCAGAAATACTACCTAAAATTGGAATGAACAGCACAGGCACATCACCCTTTTCCAGTCGCCACAACCCCCCCTGGTCACAGCAGAAAGGATGCAACCAGCAGAAGCAGGGAAACACAAATCCCTCCTGGCATTTACTTAAAGGACAGTTTATGCTGATGGTTTTAAAATCAGATTATAATTAAAAATAATTACAGTAATCATTTATAAAAATATTACAACCAGAAAGAGGAAATACGATCTACTTCAGTGGTTGAGGCACCATCCCCGGAGGTGTTCAAAAGGTGAGTTGACACGGTACTGGGGAACATGGTTTAGTGATGCTTCTTTTTTTGTCAGAGTTAGGTTGATGGTTGGACTGGATGATCTTGAAGGTCCCTTCCAACTTAGATGATTCTATGATTCTATTCTACACTTTTTGCAGCATTATCTTAAAGTTCAGTAAAACCAAGGCTTTGTGTCTTCTTCACCCAGAGAGCTCTGTGGGTCGTTGTTCCACACACAATATAGTGAAGATTAGCCAGTAACGATGGTGACAGAGAAATAGGGAAGGGAAGATTGAATCTCATGTGAAAAACCACAACGAGAAACCCTAAGTAGCTACATTTTAAATTATCGCAAGCGGATAAACTGTTCAACTCAAAACATTTCTTTGGAAATAAATTACGAAAAATCTGGCTTACCGCTCCCTTGCCCTGACTGGCTCTCCCAGTTTCTTCAGCTGCAGATCATTTAGTACATCTGACATGAAAACTCCCTTATTGTTTGCTATCATCTAACACGATATTTAAAATCAACAAAGATGTACGACAGTGCTTTCCCTTCTGTTATTTGTAACGGCGCTGTGATTAGTCTCTTTTATATGTTCCAAAGGATGTTTAAACCTCACACAAGTTTTGAAGCGAAAATATCATATGGTCTTTCCCCACTAATCTACATGGCAGATTTTACACATTAATGTAGTGTGTTTCTAAATTAAATAATATATATACTTAAGGGAAGGAAAGGAAACAGGCTTGGTTCCCAGCCATTCATAAGCTGATGTCAAAAGTCAGAAATTATTTCAATAAAAGTGAAATGTAAAATGAGAACCTCTATTGCTAGAAGTTGATACATTTATGAGAGATTCAACTCACAGCTTCTTTTAACTCTCATAGTGTCCCCAAGTTTTGAGTTTTAAAAACATTAGCAATTTGACAACCAGTGTGAATCCACTCACAAACATACTCACCATTAAGCATGAAATAATTTGTTCTTGCAGCAGTTGTTTTTAAAATGATCTTTCATGTTTTACTAATATTAAAGTGGTTTTCAGGGTTTGAACGTTTCATGGGAGGAGTTTTGAAACTCCTCTAGTTCGAAAAATATTTGTCTAATTTTTCCACAATGGAAGAAGTTTGACATTAGTATTGACTCTAGGAAGAAAATACAGGTTTAAAGTCTAGTGAAAAACAAAGCCAAAGATTCAACACAAAAAAAGCAGAATTTCTGCTCATTTTAATAGAAAGCATATTTCTGTTTCATTGAACCAAACTGAGCAACAAAGAGGGAAAAGAGCAGTTGTCGATAGCTATGAGATTTCAAATTGCAAAACCCCTGGTCTAGGGCTTTTTTTTTTTTTTTACGCTTCACAAAAAAACCATAAATATGCTACAAGCTCTTTTGAGTGGTCTACTAGAACCTGATGTTAAAACACCTTCGTGAAATAGCTTTCAGCATCGATAAATGTGCTCCTGCAGAGCAAGCTGGGTCATTTTGAACTGTTAACGCTCCCAGGCTTTTATTTTTGCTCCTCAGCTATTTGCTTCTGCCCTTTCCTGGCCCCTCCGATGGATTATATGAGCATCCATTGTCTGCCCCGGTTCAAAGTCAGCCAGGTTAGCTCCAATCGCTACCGAAGCTTACTTAAATTTCAGTAAGTCACAGGTGTCTGAGGCAAGGCTGCTACAACAGAATTAATTAATGGAATAGCTTCAGCAAACCCGACTGAAAGGAGCACGTCACGTCTGATAAGAGATTGGTTAAAAGGCATGGTTAAGAGGTTCCTTACCCAATTTAGTCCCCGCGCACCCGACTCCACAATGAAAGAGGACCCTTGTTAGGGCACTGAGTTTTCCTCTATGTTTCTTCTTTGCCCGGGATTAAGGACAAAGCAGCTTTAACCGACAACTATTTTGGCAGGGCTGTCCAATTAGCCATGCACAGAAACAGGCTCTCCAAGTTATCTGATTATTGAAAAATCAATGGCATTAAAAAAAAAAAACAAAACACAGCTTTTTGTACAGTACAAAAAAAAATATATATTTATGCCCAGGATTTGAAGGGAGCTGCATCTCCCAATGACTGTTTTCAAGGAGGGAAGAGAACAGAGGCATCTTGGAGGTCTGGCTGTTTTGGGGGAGAAGTGTGGATGAAAGGCAGAAAGCTTCTTCCAGCACATGTGTCTGATGCCCTATAGCCCAAGGGGCCAGGCTCAGCACCAGCAATCGTTTTTGGGTAGAAAGACATCTATAAGCACTGAACAATCCACCTGACCAAGTCTTAAAGACCTGCATTTAATTTTCTGATCTGTCACTGACCTTATTGGAGAATAAATACACGAATAAATTGCTTTTAGATGTCACACAACCCTGTTAGTGGGGGCCATACGTGGTTTGAAAGAACAATGTTGATTTGCCAAAGATCTTAGTAATTTGAATTTATTGTCTAGTGGGAGGTGTCCCTGCCCAGGGTAGGATTGGAACTCGATGATCTTTAAGGTCCCTTCCATAGAATCATTCTATGATTCTATGATTGTTGGGACAGGGGAGGAAAGCATCAGGGAAAAAGATGCTCCAAGACTTTTTTTTTTTTTTTTTTTTTTTTCCCCCTTTTGTTATATTGCTTTCATGTGAAGACTGGCATAATGCAGCCATTGAAAGCGGTGACTTGTTCCTCACCAGTGACTGGATCCTGTGATCACAGTTCATTTCTCAGCTGTCCCTCAAGAGCAGATCACCTGGACAGGGTGATATGAGAAGACAAAAATGGCCAATATCTGTACTGCCAGTTTCTGCTTACTTTCAAGTCCTGACATGCCAATCTATCCGAGATATTTAACAGTGGTTTAGCTCAATAAACCGACAAGAGCCTCTCATACACAACTCTATATGCAAACCATATGTTGCAGCTGAAAAACTCCGAAGATTATAATTAGAACTGTCCATTCAATTTAAACAAGGTCAAGAATGAAAACTATTTCAAATTCAATAAACAGGCCATTTGAAAGTGTAGACGCTGTGGAGGACAAGTTAACAACTTAATTGACAGGTAAAGCTTCATTTCTAATCCTCATTTTGATATCGTCTGTAGCCTCAGGAGTCAAAACACATCACTGCTCAGTCCTCAAAATATGCAGAGAAAATGAAAATGTCAGTTGAATGAAAAAAAGGAGAAGCATCTGTTTGATAGCTGTGTAAGCCTGTGATATGTAAACTGCTTTGGAGTCAAGCAGCTCTAATTAGAGTTTCAAGGCATTCTTTATTAAATATACACACGGAGACATATATATAATATATATCTGAGTTTTTAGCAATTATTGGGGCCAGAAAATTTGCAAGAAAATCAGGGTATAGAATTAAAGTAAGGAACACGATAATTTCATGAACCGACCTCAGACAACACCGTGACGTTTTTACACAGCCGTGAATAAATACTTTTCCCCACCCTTTCACGAACCAGATCTGTACATTTTTCTTCACTTTTAGTCTTTAAAACTAAAAGGAACGAACCATTTCTGAATCTCTGGATAGGACACAGCATCTCAGCCAAGTAAAGCCAAAAAGGAAGACCGATAGGGTTACCTGCCTCAACACTAGGGTTGTATTAATAGATATTTTGGCAACTGCATGCAGTTGACGACTCCAATTCACATCAATATGAAACCCACACAGAAGGACACAGACTCCATGGAAAACTGGTGCCAGGATAAGTGAATGACCACACAAAATAACAAGGGAATACAATCTGAAGAACGACAATCCAGACAAACGTGTAACTTACAATCTTTAAAAACGTTTATATACTGAAGAAAACAGCCTCATTCGTTTTAGTTTCTGGTAGAAAAGAAGTGAATGTACCAGCTGTAACTGGGGAAGCTGGAAGAGGACGTTTTGCTTGTGCACCACAGCAGTGTGGGCTGAAACACAGTAATTAAAGTTTTGTGGAATTTCTGCTTAGGAAAGAGGCTTTGAGATCACTAGCATCAGCAGCTTCACCACAACGCTCTCGAGAGTTTTCCTGACGTGGGGCATAATAGCAGAAGGCAAATTTGTTATGGGGCTATCAATTTTTAAATACAGTTCCTCAGCACAATTCAGTTAGGCCATGCTGGGAGATGGGAGGGTGGCAAAGGAGGAAAGGAACTCTACGAGGAGATGTACTTAATAAGCGACAGCATGATACAGCCCAAGCTCCTCGTGCAGATTCAGATCTGAGACGTTCTAAAGACGTTTACACGTTGGGCCACCAGCATCTTCTCTCGGCAGGATACGACAGTTTGAAAAAACAGTTATGGAATAAGAAGAGAGAAACGACTGATCTGATGAGAACATCTGGTTTTTGTTAGCAGCAATATTAATGCCCACTTGCTGAGCTCAGTAAGTGTCTTCACTACAGTAGGATGCATAGAGAAATGTCTTTTCCACACACAGTAGGTAAAATATGCAAAAGAAAATTATAATCATGCAAATACCTTCATAATCTGATGTTTCCTGCTTACAGTACATATACTCTGCTGGTCGGAAACACAAATGCTATTTGTGACAAACGTCCTACTTGGGTTGGTAAAAAGCTTTGAGACATCACATGGATAGACTTATCTTGCAAAGTGACTGGAACATAAGCCAATCTTGGGAATAATTGGTTTGGGTGGAGCAATCACCAGTCAGAACTGTACTGTTCAACACGTGAAACACGTGCAATGCTGTCACTGTGTGGGACTAGGAGAACAAGGAGGGAAAAGACACCACCCAGCCACCAAACTCCATCTCACTGCCAATCTCACCTAGACAAGATCACAACACAATCCACTCCATCTCTGTAAAAACTGGCGCACTGACGTTGCTCTACAGCCTTAGCTCACAGGGTGCCTCCTCAAGAAGCCTCCACAAGCATCGATCCCCCACTGGAACTATCAACTCCAGGCCCATCTGCAACATAAATCACCAGCAAGCAAAAGACAGCATGTTATACAGATTTTCTTGCTCTGCTTCCTTATGACATGTATTAGTCGTGACTCTGCAGAGATTCATCCACAAGGAGAAGTGGCATTAGCACACCCCAAATCTGTCCATACCAACTTCCAGAACAGAATCCTAATGAATGATGTCATCAAGCACAGAAAGACTCCTTTTTTCATTCCACCCCTCACCCCTTCACTGAGATTTTAAATTACATCAAATTAATCACTTGATTGCTCCAATTTTATTAGTTGTTTTTGAACTCCTTGGCTGACATTGAATCTCTTTTGGGGCAGAACTGTTAACAAGGTAGTCAGGTGGGTCTTTCAAAGACCTGGTATGCATCAACGGCAGGTTTATTTCAAGTTGGTCTTCTAATAAATCCCAGTTAAAGCCCTCAGGTACTCATGTAATTGAAGTATGAGTAATCCAATATGATGTCGATCAAACTACTGATCTTTTAATAACGAACTGCAGCCCTCCCAGCAGTTGCTATCTCGCTGACAGTCATGTCTGGATCGCTTCCTTTGGGCCAACGCTTTGAACAGTGAAGCTCACAGATTTCTGTTTGGTTTAGATTTTATCACAATTTGTTTTAAAGCTTTTTAAGGGTATATCAGATGGCTTGTAAAATCCACGGGCATTTCAATAAAAAATGGGATTTCTATCAGTTGTCCCAGTGAAGACTGGTATTAAATGCTTCTAAAGAGGAATATAAACACCACTCAGGCGTTGTACTTCTTCCTATCTCTGTATCTGCTGTTAGTCCTTGTTTACGTAGCCTGTAGGCAAAGCTATAGAAAAAGCAGTAGTTACCCTGCACAATACTCTCCACTGAAAGGCAAACGTGCACATTTTTCCTCTCCTACTTTCCATTTAAAGTATGAATTGAAGGTTTCTAAGCCTCGCCTCTCTACACAAGAGTAATTCAGTTGCAATTTAAATTTTTGATGTGCTCAAAACGAACCCCAAGATGACTCATGTGCTGTTTATAAGATGCTTACATTTGCTGGTAAATACCTTGCTACAAACAAGCTATAATTTAAGTATTCAGAAGTCTTGCTTCTGCATAAAATTACTACTAAGGGTAATTTTGGAGACCACAACCAGAGCTTCAATTTCAGGCTTGTAAAGCTCTTCCTACACAATGATTCTTAAAAGTACGAGTGTATTTTCTTCTCTGACAACGGCAGTCATTGTATCTCTGTAATTGCGGAAAAGATTACCTAGCTTTTAATTCACATTAGTCAGCTGCAACAATACTGTGCTTCTTTCCTTTCCTTTAAAATAAACTAATTATTGTCAATCAGCCCAGTGGAATGTTAACATTCTCCATAGCCTGCCTTTCAGAGGTAGTCATAAATGCTAGAAACTAGCTAATATAAACTAATCAGAGCCCTGGAAATATCTCAAAACATATTTGTACTGCAGTCTATCATTTTTGTCATATTATTTCTAAATATTATATTTTGTCTGGACAATAATAGTCTTTTCATACACTTACATAGTGCTTTTCATCTAACTATTCAAAGCCCTTGCATTAATTAAACCACATTAGATCCCTGACTGCTGCAGCAAATACTATAATACATCCAAACCTTAAATGTTTTCATTGTCAAAAGCTGATCAACAGAACTTTATGCATCAAGCAATTAGGACAAAGAAAACTTTTCAGGGCAGTTTGTTTGCTCAAGCCCAACTTTCTGCACAAACTCACAATTGCAAGAGCTGGAGACACACGCAGAGAACGCATGAAGGGGGTGACTTTAGGCAACTGCTCCTTTCCAAAGATAATAGCAAGTTACGGTTCCCACTTCGTATTTCCTTCCAGCTGGTAGAGCCCATGTGAGGCTTTTCAGATCCCGGAGGAAGAGAGGGGAGCTGGAAGCCTTGGGGAAGCAGCCCATGTGCTGAGTCTATAATCAGCTGTGACGCACGGGGAGCTTTCAAGCACCATATGGACCAGACCAGCAGATGCCGTAGAGATGGGACTCTTCATTTGTTGTTACCTGGGAGGCCTGTGACATCCAAAAACAATTTTTTCCCCTTACATTCCATGTCAGATCAGTGATCAATAATTCATCTGATAAGTGAAACGCAGAAGGGGGTGCCAGTTTTCTGTGGTCTATGAATACTACATTTTTTAAGAAACACGCTGCTTCGGAACACAGCAGAAGATGGGCTTCAGGAAATGTATGACATGCTGATACGCTGTGCTACACCCAACCCTGTCTAATCCTTGAATAACCTGAAAATTAAACTGCCAATTGATAGTTGGTTTGGTTTTTGGTTTTTTTTACGCAAAAGGCTGTTATTACAACCCTGCAGCTGAATTAAGCATTCAGAGAGAAAAAAAAAACTATACACCAAAAAAAGAGATTTTTCCTCCATGGAAAAAAGAGATTTACCAAGATTATCTTGAATGAATCATTGAATTCTTGAAATATAAGTAGTCCCAGTCTGTCCAGAGAGCCGAGGCTGCAGGTAGGACTCCTTCACTGTTGGTTTGGAGCCTCAGATTAGGATATTGCTCTTGACACCAGCCTTTTCTACCCACCTGGTCCCCGTAAAACTTTTGCTTAAAAATTGACTGAAAACTGACTGTGCCTGTCCTCAGCTCCAATCAATGAAAACATGCATTCAGGATAAACGAGCTCACTCTTCAATGGCAATATTCACTTTGGAGGAAGCTGTCACAACTGTTAGTTCATTTGCCCTGAGGGATATCAGATGTGAGAAATTCTGTGGTTTCGTTCACAGCCGTCTTTGTTCAGCGTGTGAGAGAGGAGCGGGGAGACTTTAGCAATAGTTAAGCATGAATCGGGAAAAATCTAAACAAGCGCAATTAAAATTCAAAATTAAATCAACCATCAGAGCATCAGATGCTCTTCACTGCCACGTAAATGCTCAAAAAAATGGGTTGGAAGTATCTTTTCTGGTCTGAGTGATGCGTCTACCCTTCCCTGACTGAAGAGAGAAACAGGTCAGACCTAAAACGACTGTGATTTTGCTGAGTTTAGTGTAAGATACGTTTTAATAAGAATGAAAAGGTTTGTGTGTGCCCAGCATGTCATTGAGTGAATTAGGCTTAGGAGGGCTCACAAAATGAGAGGGGACTGACCAAACCCACCCGTGGCATTCGCCACCTGCTGAGAGTCACGGTGAGCCTGAAATGAGCCCACCAAAATTCACCCCAGGTTCCTGCCTGCCTTGGGCTTCCCATTCATCAGGATTCAGGTAATTAATTTAAGAAGTCCAATAACAGTTTATGTTACCTTTACTACAAATATGCTGTAATTTCTACTACTTATTTTGAGCACATTTTTTGCTGTAGTACTACCAGGAAGAGACAAATGCAGAAAGATGATGCTATTTGCCCAGGAGAGCGCAACAGCTTCTCGCAGCTATCGATCCCCGCTGGCTCCAACTGCAGAGCATAAGAAAGGTCAGACAAACGACCTCCAGCCTTCGTTTCTTCATTAAGACAAATGCTTAAAAATGAGAATCGGGAATTTCCAAAAGAATTCCTCAGGAGTAGAAATAAAATTAAATTCCCAAGAAGGTTTGCAAATATAGCTATGAATGTCTTAGGATCATTTCTACCTGCATCTTCTCTGCTGCCATGGACAAACCCCACACAAATTCTTCTGCCTAAATTCAATAGTCTTCAGAAAACCACAGAAGTCTGACTGCATAATGCTAAATGGTGTTTAAAATGCACAATTAATCCTTAGTCTTGGTTAATGTATTTCCCTTTATAAGAGCAGTAAGCGAACCCTTGATTTTTATCAGCTGGGATCTGAAATCAAAAGTAGTATTTATGCTTTTTGTTTGTGACTGAAGACACTGATTTGACAGGTAGGAGCAACCATAAATAAACAATATTTAAATGTAAAACCAGGTATTGCTTCTTGTTAAATTAACTTCAAGTGATCAGATATCTACCAGTATTCTGTATGTACAAACTAAGGAAGCAGAAAATGTTTATTCTTTGCTCTCTGACAGATTGCTTCACAGCTTTCTTATATTTTGAAACTTACATACCTGGCAGTTTTCTGGCTTAGCTCTAAGAACTTCTGCCCATCAGAAAAGGACCTCCTGGGGAGGGTGGTTGACAGCCAGCTGAATATGAGCCAGCAGTGTGCCCAGGTGGCCACGAAGCCCCACAGCATCCTGGCCTGTATCAGGAATGGGGTGGCCAGCAGGACTAGGGCAGTGATTGTCCCCCTGTACTGGTAACTGGTGAGGTCCCACCTCGAGTGCTGCGTCCAGTTTTGGGCCCCTCACTACAAGAAAGACATTGAGGTGTTGGAGTGTGTCCAGAGAAGGGCAACAGAGCTGGTGAGGGGTCTGGAGCACAAGTCTTCTGAGGATTGGCTGAGGGAGCTGGGGTTGTTCAGCCTGGAGAAGAGGAGGCTGAGGGGAGACCTTCTCGCTCTCTACAACGACCTGAAGGGAGGGTGTAGCTGGGGGGGGTTGGTCTCTTCCCCCAAGTCACAGGTGATAGGACAAGAAGAAATGGCCTCAAGTTGCACCAGGGGAGATTCAGATTGGATATTAGGAAAAATTTTGACACTGAAAAGGTTATTAAGCCTTGGGATGGGCTGCCCAAGGAAGGGATCGAGTTGCCGTCCCTGGAGGTATTTAAAAGCTGGGCAGATGTGGTGCTGTGGGACATGGGTTAGTGGTGGCTTTGGCAGCATTAGGTTAACACTTGGACTCGATCTTAAATCTCCCAATCTAGATGATTCTATGATTCTGTTGTTCTGTTCTTGTTGCAACTTGTTGCACCTGTAATCAGAGCTGGTATATTTTTCTTTTTGTAATATACAATTTATTTCCTTCCTTATTCTTCTTCTATTTGAAGTCTTCCTGAAAATAACTCTGTGTCACGAAATGCTGTAGCCTTATGAATCAAAAGCAACTTTCTAAAATAAGACAATACAAAAGCATCCTGAATCTCTCCAGTGGACTAATTTCTCCTGTTCTGCTGAAAAAAAAATAAATAAGTGAAAAAGCTCCTTGGCATTTCCCTAGAGGTGCATGGTATTATGTTCCTCAGTGTTTTTCACCAGGCATGGCAAAAGCCTGTTGCATTGATTTGTTGAGCAAGGAAAACAGTGCAAATGCAGAATTAGCATGTTTGTTCTCTTTGACAAAAGCCGAGGTTGACAAGAATAAGTTAAGATCGACACTTCAAACCTTACAGACAAAATAAATGCTGAGGTCATTTTAATAAACACTTTCTTTCTCTCAGACAAATCCTTCAGTATTTCTTTAGCCCAGCTGTTAACTCTTCTGTGTCAACAGCGTTTGGAGAGTTCTCATCTGACCTGGGATCAGGCTAAATCAAGTGACACCGGTGACAATTACATTACTGGGGTAAACAGTGGTGGCCTTGGAAAGTCACACACTGGCTCAGAACCCAGCCACTCCAAAAGTCCCTCTGGCAAAGGGCAGGAGACCTGCCAGGGCTCCGAGGTGTGACCAAAACCCCCGGGGACGGGGTTGCAGTGACTGCAATATTACTCTAATCAGTAAAATAAAAGCTTCTTTTCATCAACAGCTAATCATAGGACTTCATTTGTCTCTAACTTCCTTCAGTTGCCTTGGCAGAGCACAGCAACATAAATAAGAAATGACAGTTTATCAAAGAAGGTTAACACGAGGTTGCGACCTTTTTTAATTTGACTTCTGGAGCTCATTCATGTGTGAAAACGTGCTTTTGTAGCTGTAGCCTCAGCATCTCTTACAGGTCTGGACTTGTGCCAATGACTGAGTTTTAAAATGGTGTTTATGTTTGGAAAATATAATTTCTGCTTTCTGTGATGTTTCAGTAGGATCGTTTTGCATTAGTATAAAATATAAAATGAGAATATCTGTGCGCCTCGCAGAGTATCACATAAAGAGTCAGTGGTACCTCTGCTTAACAAGTCGGGAGGTATTGCCCAAAGGTAAAGCTGATTTGTGCGTGCACAGACACACACATTTCCTCTCCCTTACTCACACCAAGATACAGCTTTCTGAGCAAATCCACCCACGGCCGCTAACCAGACTGCCCCCGAAACGCTGAACGCTGGTACAGATTCATAATGCACAGAATCAGGCTGACAGTCATATCCTAATAAATGTCAAATATTAATTTGTTGTATTATTTGTGCAGCGATTTAAATCCAAATCCTTTCTCATCATTACTTTCCATCAGACACATGAGAAGTGAGAGGTAAGCATGAGCTTTCTGTCAAAATCTGTAAAGCCTACGCGACTATCTGCCAGAAAACATTTCCCTGTCAGATAAGAAAACTGAAGTTCTGTCCATGAACACCGGAGACTAAAATCTGCAGTACAACATGTAGATAATTAGTTTTGAAAGGCTAATCAGTTCACTGCGCTGGCTGGCATTTCGATATAGATGCACATGCCTTCACCTGACTACAACTTACCTCTTGATGTAAGCATCCCTCAATGAAGCCAAGTAAGACTTTACATACCACGTAACTCTGAATGATGTATCCTGCCAGAAGTCAGTTAGAAAAGATCCTCACAGGCCTGGGAAGGAGTACGGAGCCCACGGGATGGGACATCCCAGGCTGTGCTGCTCCATCCCCTTCCCCACATGGCTCTAACCAGCTGCAGAACCACCCCGGAAAGGCAAGGTTTAGTTAATGCTGATAGTAATAGCTTATTTTAAGATTATCATCTCACCTATTATTATCTCAGCTGTTGTCTTGTTCACATTCGTGGAGCCTTGTGTCTTGCAGACACCTTTGACGCCCCAGAAGATCGAGATGCTGAGCATCCCCAGCTCATTCTAGCTGTGAAATTAGGCCCTTGAGTCTCCCAACATTGCTCACAAACCCCCCAGCTATTATTGACCAAATCAGCAGTACCCTTCATTATGTTGTTGGATTAGTAAATTGTTATCTGATTCTCCTTTCTTAGAATTAAACAGCTGGAAATGGCTAAAATCATATTTAAAAAAAAAAACCCAATGGTTATTTCCTGACAACATCTTTTCTTTTTGTCAGAAGGATGTTCTATTTTGTTTCTGAAAAACAAGATCAATCTCTGCACTAATAATGACTTACTGAATAAAATCTGTACTGCTTCCATAGTGCTTTGTTAACGATACACCTTATTTGTACCTTGGCTTATAAAAAAATCTGTACACCAATTGATCATTTCAGTCACCAGTGAAATAAAACCAACCATGAGACAGATAATGGGAGCAGAACAATAGTACACATCTATTTAATGCTCGAGTTTAGACTAAGGAGTAACATAAAGCACAATGATGCTATAAAGAAAGAAGGAATTTAACTACCCAGAACAACTAAAAGCCTTATTCCTCCAAAAACGCTGGCAAACCTGAATGAGAAGCTGTTTTGCACTCATCTGCAAAATGACCCCTTTGAGCAACACAGAGGCATCAATAAAACACCAATTCAGTGTCATGTCCTGAAAGACCAACACCTTTCAGCAGCACATGCAGTTCTGTTTGGAAGCTCACTTTTCCCTTCTGTAATAATCAACCATGAAGTTACTTATATTGTAACATCAGATGGCTAGAAGTTGGCTGAAGTTGACCTTCTTGCAAGTCAGGATAGCCATATGCTCGTCGTCATTACCACCTCCACAAAAGCTAAGGTATAATTAGTGTTATTGCTATGTTCACTTTGTTCTATGACTTGAGCTTTTCTGGTTTATTGTACGTTTCCTTTTTTGTCTGAAGATTTCCAAAAGCAGCTTCAAACCAGCTAATACTAATGTTCTCCTGTAATTCCTGGTTAGATAGTATATAGTATAAGAATCAAATATCTTTGGCTCTGTATGAGGTTTTAAAGAACGTCAAAATACTAGTATTTAAATTATAATTTATGATTAGAAGAATCATGCTGAAAGAACACTAATTTAATTGTTTTAAAGGAAACAGGTCCCTTGCATGCTAACCAATTTAGGACTACAATGAGTAGGACCCCTGCTTTCAAAACCTTAGTTTTTGGACAACTTTTACACAGATCTAAAAGCGGTAAGTAGTCATCAACATACAGACCCATACGTTGGTTCATGGCATATACCAACCGGTCCCCAAAAGAGGTAAGAGAGAGAGGCTGAGGTGAAGAAGGTGTGAGTCGTGGATAGTGTTTCTGGTTTGAGCTCTCAAAAGGCCAAAATGAAAACCTGGAGGACCATAATGAAAAACTTCAATCAAAAGAAAATAACCATCTACAGCTTATTTGCACTGTCAACTTGGATATCAAATGATAAGTAGCTGTGGAAAATAATTCTACCATCTTCTAGTGAAAAAAAGGAGTGCAGCAAAATAAATTATAAAGCTAGGGTAAAGCATATGAATACAGCCAAGAAATACATTGCTTTGCAGAAACCTTAAAAAAGATGAAGAAAATGATAAAATGAATTCCTGGCGTAAGGGTATTTGTGAGATACTATGCAATAAGAAAAGCCAGAAAACATTGTTTCTTGTGAAAAGCTGGTAACACACTTCATGAAAACCTACCTAGCACTTTTCCTCTTGTGATAATCAAAACCCGTCAACAACATACTTACTGCAGCAATGAAATGCAATGGAGGGTGCAATCCAGGCACCCAGCCAGCGCACACAGATCAGTCATTACCTCTACTGGAGGTGAACTTAAGAAGGAACTGCTCTGATCTGCCATACAGTACACCTCGGCTACTTTACACCTAATCTCCTCTACCTTTTGTGTCTGATGATGTGACAAATGTAGTGACTGTGGGTCAGCAGATGAGGTGGGCTTGTTTACACCCACTCTGTGTTTACCAGTGCATCTTTAAGAAGTCATTATGTGTTCTGACATAAGCTTATGCGATGTTTTGCTCCTGCACAAAGTCAAGCTTTTGCATAAGAACAAATTTTACCCCATAATGCATTAACTAGACTTGTATTTCCCTTAGGAAGACGACAAATGGGTTTACGTAGCATGCGGTTTTAAATCCTTTTTTTATTTGGTTAATCTCTAGCTGTGGAATTGTGATTGAAATGCAAAAATGTATGTGTATTTTCTGATAAGAACCATTTTGTTTTAGAGACAGATGAAGCGTTATCAAACATATACACTTTCTTCAGGTTTTTAAATTGATGATGGAAATTCCATAATCAGAACATGGCATAGCCAATGCAGGTTAAGCGATAACATTTTTTCAAAAAAAAAGAACAAAACCCCAACCCTTTGAAGTGTTCTTACAGTTACATCTTCATAATCCAGACATGAGAAGATCTGCACTCCTGACAACTCTGAGTATACGCTCTTCAGCTGGCTCCAGATAAAAGCCAACATTTCCTTTTCCTTTCCAATGTCTTCTCTGATTTCTTAATAGCAGTGAGACACAGTATAAAACATTACCTCCACAGGATTTTCCATCTTCCTCCAGTTTCTGGCCAGCTGGACATTTGCAGTGGTAGCTGCCGATGGTATTACAGCACTGGTCATGACAGCCACCGTTCTCAGTGGTGCACTCATTTATGTCTGTCAGGAGAAAGCATTAGGTGGTGAGTCAAGAGTGGGCATTGACCGTGTTACCTGGTCATTTGAGGACAATTTTGTACAATTCTGATGTGATGGAGTGAAAAAATTACTGAGACATACAGCTAAGGACCCTGAAGGTAAGCGCTGCAGCAGTGGCCCCCAGCCATGTTGCTGTGCCCCCCAAAACAACCAGGAGGAGCAATGGTGGGAGTGTTCCTCGCCTTCTTCTGCTCAAGTTAAGTGGTAGCATCCACCCAGCTCCAGCTGCAGGCTCTACCCATCTTGCTAACTTCCCAATTCTGTGCAGCAAGATCAGGAACTATTTTTGTACTGTCCTTCCCACCAGCTCAATTGTATATGCTTCCAGCAGTTATGGCTGAGATAAGAAACCTCTGAAAGATGGTAGGACAATTAAGGTCCTTCTTTCCTTTCAGATGTATGTGCACTACTGTCTACACATCTTACTTATTCACCTGATCAAGTTAGTGCTTGCCTGCATGATTTTGAATAGGAAAAATTAGGTAAAGATCTATACATTATAAATGAAGAACATTAAAGAGCCACATAAATAAATAGAGTAGCCAATGGCAGAGAAAAATCAATAGTGAAGACATTTACTTTTATATACCCTGCATAAGAATTTCTGAAGAAATGTGATTGAAATCATCAGGCCAGTAATGCTGCTCTGTTGAACAGGATCAGAGACAACAGATGGTATGGAAATATTTCCAAACGAGAAAATTTGTCAAATGGGACAGTAAATATAACAAAACCAGCAGGTATTTGCTGCACTGATTTCATGTATTCTGGAACGTGTACTTGAGCAACGCTTTCTTGCTTGCTTTGCTCTCTCTGAAATGTTAATATCACACAGACACGTAATTCTTCACTGCAGGGGCAAGCAGGGACAGCAACAAACCTGCTTATGAGTTAACGGGCCGTGGGTGTCTTTGTCTCAATTTTTTGACAATGTCTTGTCCTGGCTTGCTGGCAGAGCCAACCTCCTCAGCATGGTGGTAAGGGGAAAGCCAGGGCTAAGGGGACACACCACGTTCTCAAAGCCCGGCACAAGGACACAGGTGACAGATCTCCCATCCTCAAAGCCTTTGGAGAGATCCCACATTACATTCAGGCTAGAGAGCAAGAAAAGCAGGAGGAGGAAGATGAAGCAGCAGAAGATAAGCATCGTCATGACTGTTAAAAATCGCAAGCAGTTACTTGATATTAGCGGCACTCTGCATCCCCAATGGGGAAATGCAGCTTTTTTAAAAACTTCTAATTAGGCTCCAGTCAAAAGAAATACAAAGCGCTGTAAAGACAAATCAAAAAAAAAGAAAGAATTCCACATTCACACAAGAGAGATGAGAGCCTTTCAATCCTTAGCTGTTAAAGTCTAAGATTTACTGAGGTTTGTTAGTTCGTCGATGAGCTCAAGCTCAACGTTACCAGTTTATCTCTGATCCTGGCTAAAAACCAGAGGTTAAAAGAAATTTTTGGGGAGGTTTCAGACTATAGAACAGCTAAAAGAAAAATGTATCATGAATGTATCATGAAATGTATCATTACATTTACTAAAGTGCAGCTGAGGAGGGACAAACTCACTAAACCCATCCCATTTCACCGTGGGTCTAAATTCAGTGTAATGACCAACACAACAAAACATTCTTTGTCCTCAGTGATACTGTAAAACACAGGCAAGTTATGTGTATATATATATATATAAAAAAAAAAATCAGAGCTACGCAACAAAAGAAATCCTAACTTGCGTGAAGTCAAAGCACTTCTCCTGATTTCATACGAACACAATTTAGACAGAAACTTTTCTGAAGAAAAACACTCCCTCCTGCTCCAAAATGCAAAAACAAATCGTACCAAAATAAGACATTCGTCTGTTCACTTCTCTTCAGCATGAGACGGGGAGAACATATGACAAGCGACAGATTTTAGACATATTCCTCAAAGCGCTGGAAGAAGGCACGCTAGCGCCCAGCATCGTGCAGAAGAGCGACAAAACAGGCATGTTCCAAATGATTTACTCCCTCTAAGTAGCAGACATCTTGATGTGCCTTGTGGTAATAAACAGTAATGAGCCACATAATAACCCTGCTCCACAGCTTCGACTTCTATTTATACTAACAGTATTGAAAACTAATAAAATCTCTTGCTCTTTTCCTTTTTTTTTTTCTCTTTTTAAAAACAAAATAATGGGAAGAACTGCTTTAGTCTTCTACACTGTATTTAGCACCTACAATGCCACATGGCCTCCTGGCATAACATATTGGCTAAGTGATGGGGTCTACAATACGCAGCCCAATTTATTAACACCACTGTCTGTATTTTGAACCGAAATATTGGAAGGAAACCTTTCCAGCTAAGGAGCTAATCATTATCCTCTTGATTTCACTAGGGTATAATACATTCGGAAGTGTATAGTGCTATTGCATACTAATGTATAGAATGTTTTTCCTTTTGATTGCAGCGTGTTTCTATTAGCAATCAGAAAGCTTTTTTCTCTCTCGTGGTCCACCTATGAATTTTGCCTCCCCCCAAAGTATCGGTGTTTCATGACTGATAACCTCATCATCTTCTCCCAACCCTCTGTCTTCTTAATGGTCTGTCCAGGATTTCCTTGTCTCTGCCCCAATACCTGTTTTTCAACCTTTCATGAAATGTTTTCATCCATTTCTTTGCTGCTTTTTACACCAGAAATCTACTGCTTTTTCTATTATGTGCGGAAAACCTGACTTTTCATTCGTATGTCTTTTTAAAACAAATACTTGAAGCTAATCATCATAACTCAGAAATTAAATTATAGTTTAAGACACAAAAATAAAGCTTTTTGATACAGCTTTACACCTATTAGAAAGCCTTCAACATTTGAAGGAGTATTCTCACAAGGCATAAACTGCTCTATTTTTAACCTTAGTGTTATGAATATTTGCTCCCTAAGCATCTACATCCTTTGCTGCACTGTCTCCTGTACAAGACCTTTTCCATCGCCCGTACCCTGCCAAGTTGTTTTGTACAACCCAGTAATAAAGGTCAGATGTTGCCTCAGTCCAAGAAGCAGAAAAATAAATGATCTGAACGTGAAGTAATAAAGAATGTGTTTTACATTTTTAAAAAGCTCTTATAAGCTGCAATCAGCTGTTGTATATTCCTAAAACACAGAGTAGTCAGAATTTGAAAATCCGATTACAGCTTTGCCACTGTAAAAAAAAGGAAAAAAAACACAACAAAAACAGTTCCATCAAATGATAAATTTCTGTCTGCTTTCCATATTCAATGTCATTCAAGGTTGCAAATATATTTGCCTTTTGAATAGCAAGAAAAATGACAGAAAATTTCTGACAAGTAACAAGTCTGCCAAGTTAGGTCTGACAAAAGTTCAATGTTATCAAGACTATCAATCCATCTGTAATGACATGTTGTAGGCGCTTCAAAAAACCCAACAAATGTGATGTTTGCTACTGCAATGCTTCACATTTATTTATAGAGCCAACATTGCAACACAAAAACATTATCTGTGGGACATACTCTATGTGAGCGTTCAATCCTGCCACGTGAAGTCTTAAAGAAATTTTTTAAAAAAGGAAAAACTTTAATCTAGATTAACTTGATGTTAACTTTATATGCGATCTGTCTACAACATGTGTAGAAAAAAAAATCCACAGCGTATTTTAAATCCACTAGCATTCAAAAATATGGATTGTAGACGTACCTCTGTCCCACGCTTCCTGCACATGTGGAATTATAGAACTGCACTATGTGAAAAGGTTTTGTGGTGGTTTTTTTTACCTAAAAATCTCATCAAATATTTGATATGTAGGGAAGCGTGCCTTTTTTTTCATAAAGCTGACCACCTTTCCCCAATTAAGTATGCCTAGGAGCTTTATGCTAAATGAAAAAGGACTGATTCCAATCCCTTTACGCCTGTATTCTTGTTTAATGCTTCTCACTCCCTGCCTGAAAATATCACAAAGCAGAGCCACCCAGGGAAAACAACCCTTCAACCAATTTTTTATGCAAGTCTAAGCTATTTCAGATTTCCAACAGATAAATGAAAACTTTATATAAAAGCAGACAATGGACAAAGTGGGTTTTTTCAGTAATTCCAATTTTAAATCTAACAGAAGTGACCTGCACTATTATTAGATCTCAAATGTAGCATCTAGATGAAGAAAAAAAATCTAAAAATTTTTTTAAAAATCAGTTTTCTGCTGGAAAGGAGAACATTAGTACTCAAGTCTCCTCCACACACCTCTGCTGAGCTACTGGTGAGGGCTGGAGCTCTGCAGATCCTTGGCATGGAGCTGAATTTAGCATCTTTACACAGTAGGATGGGCTGGTGCCTGCCCTGACAGGAGGACCAGGGAAGGAGAAAGAATCTGCACCCAGCATGAGAGAGAAGGAGAGGCCATTGTACTGCAGCAGGAAAACAACGGAGGGAACTACCAGTTAATTTTGGTTTGTATGTTTAGATCTATAGGACCAGGGAAGGAGAAAGAATCTGCACCCAGCATGAGAGAGAAGGAGAGGCCATTGTACTGCAGCAGGAAAACAATGGAGGGAACCACCAGTTAATTTTGGCCATGGTTTGTATGTTTAGATCTACGGGACACACCAGCTAACCCACTGCCTACAGGTTAAAGCGTTTTAAAGTGTATTTTACCTGTGTAACAAGTTTATGCAGTAGGTATTAATATAAAAAATCATTTTTAAGATAACAAAGGGAATCTCATAACTGCAGCCCGCTATTTTAAAACTTAGTTTCCTAGGTTTCTGTATTTATCAGCTGCATAGGAGCAACAACTTTATTTATTTAATGCAACCACATGCAAACTTGCCGTTTCAGTCACCAGCCTTTGGGGCTGACCCGTGCTCTGACCCATAAGGCACTGACTTCAGTGCATGTCAGAGCTCGCTGGTCTTGTAATAAATCACTGAAGTGGAATAAAATCTGTAAAATCATTCACATTGTTATTGCAATACCACAGGAACAAAGCCCACCACCACACAGAAGGGAGGTTATTTTGATTAGTTTAAAAGTGTTAGGCTAACACACCGTGCTTCAATTAGGGGTCAAAGTAACGAGAACGTATTTATTTAGGAGGAAGACAGCATTTCACTAATAACACTTCTTCCCAGTTGGGATTTTTGTTCTGAAGACTGTGATGAAGATGGTCTGATTTCTGGAAACTAAATGTTAAATATCTTTATCTAAGAGGTTTGATTACTCTAACAGCCACTGACAGCTTATATTGACTATATTAGCAATTTAGAGATGGAACTTCCTAACTTGGAAAACACAACTCAAATACTTTCAAATACTTTCAAGTACAAAACCCCCATAAAGGTTAGAATCAAAGCCTCAATATAGTTTATAATGTGCAACTTAAATGCACCTATATGTGTACCTTAATATATCTGAGTGCCTGGTACAAGAACAAAGGAGTATATATGTGACTGTATTACAATCTGCTTTTATAAAGAGGTGTTGTAGACAAGTGTCTGCAAATCAAAATGCACACTCGTCAACTTCTCATTTAGAGATCCAAATTGATTCATTTTTTTTTTAAAAGTGCTAAAGATCCAGCGAATAGGTAGCTCCTTAACTTACTTATGGTTTTAGACACTGCTTTTTAAAATTATGGCCCAGATGGTCTGCAACCAAAACCATATGTCTAAAACATCCTGAAACCTGAGAAAGTTGATTTGAACTTTAAAGGCGACTCGCTGCTGTGACGCAATCTAGTTCACACATGGGCATATGCACGTACCTCACAGCAGTGTTATACGTAAATATCACGTCACGAGCAAAGATACTGGACGGGCTGGTGAGCACAAAGCTCACACCCCAGAGATCGCATTTGTCTTTTTCTTTTGTTTCGTGCAAGAGCTTTGTAACAGCCGTCTTTGAACGGTAATTGTCTCTAAAACATAAATTACATCCATCACTTCCAGCGCTAACCATAAATTATCGGCCTGAATAGAAAACAAAGCTGCTCATTCTGATAGCCCAGCGCAGTCCTACACGGGTATTGATTAAGCACTCTTAATGCTTTATTAGGTTTTCTTCCCCCACAAAGTCAATAACAGGATGAATATTTCTTCTTGTGCTGTTATGAAGTACCGTAAATCTGAGCTGTTATTAACAAGCGTCTGATTAGTGGAGCAAACTCATCTGAGAGTTTGGCACAGGCTCCTCGTGCGTGGACTCCCAGAAACACCCACCATCGTTACTGGCTCCACTGGCTGCCCAACGACCTGTGCTTTCATGAGTTATCACCGCCTCTTTTTCATATTTTTTCCTCTATTTTTAAAATAGAAATCACTGCTGCACTCTTCTCTTATTCCCTGTGTCACGTTCACGTACACAGAGAACGTCAGTCCTGTAGCGAATGTGTGCACGGCCCCTGTTCCCCGGGGCTGTGGGTCACTGCCATAGTTTACTTTCTTTTGTTACTGGGGCACTGAAAAAAATCCCATTTCATGAAACTTAGATGTGAAACATCTAATTTTTGAAATTTCAAACATCTAATGTTTGAAAAATCAAACAAAGCCCTATGTTAAGCATACTTCCCCAGTATTAATTTTTCCTTTCTAAAATCCTCATCTGGAAAAAAAAAACCAACTATCAGATTCAACCAATCTCTTGCATTTAGTCACAGAAAGAATAGCTCCTTGTTTTTGTATAACCCCAAGTTGGCAACCAAGCGCTCATTCGCCCGCACTCCCCAAGTAGAATGAGGGAGAGAATTAGGAGGAAAAGACCTGGTGGGTTGAGATAAAGACAGTTTATTAGGATAGCAAAGGAAGAGAAAATAATCATAGAAACATAAAATGGTTTGCATTGGAAATGAGCGTTTAGTGTCCCATTGCAGGTACAGAGGTGGCCTGTTCTACCTCAAGCTTTCCTCCTCCTGCTCTCTACCAAGTAAAGACTAGACTTGATTTGGAAAACTGGCATTTAAAAGTCCTTTTAAAATCTCTATCACTGGTTACAGTAGTCCTCCGTAACCATACAACACCTGCTCTCTCTTTTCTTCTTTTCATTCCTGATGACTGAGCATCAATGATATTTCACACCAATGTCTTCCAAACCCAAACTGTTACGTGAAAAAATACCAGCTTTGGTTATCTTTTCTTAATCCCTCTTTAAAATTCTCTATCAAGCAGGAACAACTACTTGCTAAAAGTGAAATGCAGGACTCAAATCATGTACGGTTCTCCTTTCTACACCAACTAGAGTCACTAAAACGAGAGAAGGGGGCGAATAAAAATAATAAAATCTATCACACTACAATGAAATCCTGTAATAGTACTCATCTTTAAAATAAATTTTCCCAGACAAGGTATGAATAATGCAACTGAACATCCCAGAACATCTGAATTAAGCAACAACAGACTAACGGATGCTAATTGGCAATGATTGGAGATGATTGTGGAGTACGGCTGGAACTGTGATTACAAACAGAGCTTATGCATCCAGCCCAAACCTCAAATACCGTCGCTGCAATTAAAGATATTTTATCAAATTAGACAAGTGTTTGCCTTTGTCTGCTGTGACGGTTATGAGCAAAACATAAAAGAAAGCACCATTTGCAACTTTCCTTACATCAGAGCTCTGCTGAGACGGATTTCTTTCTGCTTCGACTTTTTAGACCACAAAATGAAGCCTTTTTAGAGAGAATTCAGGACTCTGCTGTGACATCCTTAAAAGCCCTTGTTCTTCTCTAAAAGTGCTTTTGCCCTAAAAATGAATTCTCTTTGTAGTATATCTAACTTCCAGTGCCAACAAGTGCTGGTTGTGCACACACACACACAAAGAATAGATGACTTTGAACTTTGAAAGCTTGATTTCCCAATATAAGCCCTTATGTATTTTGCAGGCAAATAAACATTACTTAAAGATTGTTATTAGCAAGACCTCAGGACTCTTAGAAACTGCATTTCTTTTCAACTTTGAGGTGCTAAATCCCAAGTACAAATCGCAAACATAAGCCAGGCATTTGGCTCCAGCTGAGCCAAGTCCTGGTGCCCAAAGGGGAGTTCACACCTTGGACCTGAGACAGGCTCCTGCCTTCTGCTCTCCTGGGTGAGAACACCAGTAGAAGGTATCAACCACTTGGCCACAAACTAAGGCTGGCTCTTTCTCTTCTGGTATTCCCAACAAGATGTGCAACTTCCCTCTCCTGCTCCTGTATCTCAAGAAAATTTACATGCAGAACTTCTGCCTTTCCTCCAGCCTGCCATGATCTCCTAAAAATCAGGTCATCAGAATTGAATTGAAAAAAGATATAGAAAAAAAACCAAACCGGAATACTAGGTCATTTTGAACAGTCATTAAGTATTATAAATCTCAATAAGAGCTAGTTGCTTCCTTATTAAAAAAAAAAAAAGTTAAGGCTCTGAAAAATTATGGAGGTTCTCAGGTCAAGGCAGCTGGAAAGTGACAGCCAGTACATACGTGTAAATAACCTGGAGGTCCCCACGGGTTAACTGGTGCCAACATCTAGAGGACCAAACACAAGCTCAGAAGACACACAGCACTGGCATCAAAAGAGCACAGCAAGGAAACGAAGGCGGCAGCTCCTGCATTGCCCTCAGCCTGTATTTTTAAGAGATTTAAGATGTCACCTCCTGGGAAGAGCACTGCAATAGTCCAACACGTAAATAACAAAAGCAGCGATAAAGATAGAGCTGTACGTTGCTGATGCCTTTCAGAATCACCAGGATAAAAGGTGAATGAACAATTTCAAACAGAAATAAATATGCTTGCTCCAGGTAAAACCTGTAATGATGGGTCAGATGTACCAATTCGGTGGTGGCATACTTTGGTACCCATGTGCGATGTGGGATGTTTAAAAGCTCTGCTATACTATTACTTGAAAAATCTATGTATAGCAGCAATTTGAGTTTGTGACAGCAGGAGCCTGAGCAGGGCGAGCTCCAGCCAGCAGGATGCAGGAACAGGGAGTTGGGCGCTACAAGAAGAGCTTATTTGGAAATTGGCTTCCAAATATTCATGTAAAGGAAACTCAAATTATGGTTTTAGCTTCTAGTTGTAGAAAAGATGACAAAATGCTATTATAAGTGTAGAATAATATTCTAGCTTTGTCTCTTTCTCTGTCTTTATTCTGTACTTAGAAAAAGAACTGATCAACCTAAGCAAGTCTACGGCTCCTCTTCTCTAAGCCTGTAAAATAAACGTCTGGAATCCAGGAGTGTCCTCACTTCCACTGCAACCCTATGGAAAAGTGACACTTGAAGCATTGCACAGTAGATCCTGGTACTTCAGTTCCCATTGGGGCAGGCTCTCACCTGGTACAAAACACTATTTGCTGTCACACCAGCAGCCTGGCCAGAACTGTAGGTGCAGAGTGACCAGGGCTGGTGCAGGAGGAACCCCCAGCAGAGACCATGTCAACCCTCACCACTCACCTGCAGCCCCCATTACAGGGCCAAAGCCCCAAGTCCAGATGTTCCTGCTTAACAGACAAACAGACTCATTATTACAATGGTATGGTCTGAGCAAGCTGACAAATTAATCAGCTTAAATTTCAGGGCACTCTTATTGCAATAAGCCAGTTCCTTACGAACTATTCTTTTTCATAATATAATTAACCCCAGGACTGAGCATGTGAGCAAATTATTCAATTTTTCACATGAATAATGAAAAATTCCCCCCCCCCCCCCCCCCATCACTACCCCCC
>NW_015090811.1:851269-1201227 GCF_001431845.1 Calidris pugnax | reverse complement strand
CCCCCCCCCCCCCCACCATAACCACTACAAACTGAAATGAATGTAAAAGATTTCTTAGCAGAGAAAGGATGACGTGTACCCAGCTTCTGGTTCAGAAGTGGAATTCATTACTGAGATTTAAATGGAAGCTCCTATTTTCTTTTCTTTTATTTTTCTTAATAGTTGTCCTTGCCAGTCAATGTCAATCACTGGTAGAACAGACTCTACTCATCATCAGATATAGACCGGGATTAGATCAAACAGCGATGAATGGCACGCCTCTGCTACTGACTTAAATGGGTTAAATATTTCTTTCTTCCTATGTCCTCCTGAATATTCTCTCCCATCTTTTGTTTTCCACTTCCAGAAGATCTTTCTAACAGTTCTGTGGGCAGAATTACTCATTGCCCTAACAAAAATCCTGCGCTAACTGGAGTTGTAAAGTCATCTGACTTTCTACTACAGAAAATAACTCTTCTGGACTCACTCCCTGTGCGGCTGGGACAGAGTCATACAGCCAGGCCACTCCTTTACAACAGACACAAATGAGAACTCGTTACTTGGTTTACACAGACAGATGCCATTACCACTTAGCTGCACTCAGTCACTGCATCTTCCAGTAACTGATCTTGCGTGTCAAGGGCACACATTAAAAAAAAAATAATAATTAAATCTTCATCAGTTTAATTTGTAAAGAAACCCAAGGGAAGTCATTATTCCCAGAGACTTCATTGCCTAATTTGTCTTCCGAATCCTTGTAACTTATCTGACACCAATGGGTGCTTGTTAACTATTGCTTATGGTGACCGCAGGGCAGGTTTGCTAAGGAGCACAGCAATAACCCACGCACACAGAGAGAAGAATTGTTTGGTGCCAAGCACCTCGACAGTGTCTTTCCAAACGGCAGCTCTTTCATTTAGTGCCAAACAGGAGCTAAACATTTCAGAAAGGTCTGGATCCTTCTCACCAGAAACGGCAGTGAGGTGAGCATCCGTTAACTGGAAGGGAATTCCCACTAAGGAATTCAAGCAGGACACTGACACTTGGATAGAGAGTTATATCAAGCTTGAAAAAAAAATAAATAGAGAAGTAGAAACCATTAACTCCCATACAGTTCTTACCAGTGACAAGCTTGAAGCAAAGGCCGGAAGAAATAAGATTTTTCTTTTTGCAGTTAAATTAACAATGAGTAGCAGAGAACAGCTGTGATTTCTCCAGGCCTTTCCTAGCAGAAGAGCACAAAGGTCTCCTTTTAAAACAAATAAATGGGGCTGAGTGTGATGGTGGAAGGCAGACACTCTGCAGAAGGAACAATTTGGCAGAGTGTTCCCTCAGCCTGACACCGGCATTTGAACCTGGGACCTTCCCTGCTCCTGCGAGCACATGTGGGCACCATATGGAGCAGCCATCGTTAGCAGGCTTAGTTTTACAGCCTGGGAGTTCTGGTTTATAAAAATATGTGATCTCAAGGTTTTTAAACCATCAAATGCCAAAGGTGATCACAGGCAGAAATTAGCTGGCTGAAATTGTTAATCCTGCACTGCCAAAACTGATTCATGCCAGAGCCAGAAAGAGCCACTTTTATGTAACCCAAACTTTACACTCTGGTTCCTAATACAAACTAAATTTGCCTTTTAAATCTATCTGGATATCAGGCATCTGGTTTTAATAGAAAGCCATACCCTATTTTTTCAGGGGGTATAACCAAAAAGAGATTTGCATTTGTGTTTTCAGCAAGGCATCAGAGAGATGGCTTAAATGATTTAAAACTTTAAAGTTACTACCTGGTTGGTCTTTTCAAACACGATCACTTTACACTTTAAAACATGCGTTCTTCTACCTCTCTGCCTGCAAACAGCAGGCATATTTTTCTCATGTTCCTCACTATTAACAAAGGGGATACCATTGTAAAATCTTAAATAACACCACACTCCTATAAAGCTTTTGGGTTTAGGATAACCAACTAGATTTTTTGAGCAGCAGTAAGGTCAAAGTATTAAATTTAATACTTTCAAACAGAACATGTATTAGAAATAAATTTGAAGTTCTTAAGATTTATTGTAGATGTTCAATAAATTAAAAACAGACATCAAAGGGCAGACAGTATCAGGGGCAGAAAAATCCAAACATGGCCATACAGGCTGCGCAGAAATAAATACATATCCAGCCGCCACTTGTGTGCAGCACAAGACAAGTATATTCCACAGACACGTGTATTGTTTAGAGTCCGAGTCCCGTTTTCAGAAGAGTGAGGAAATGTATCAATAAATATGTTTACCTTGATCTTCAGCTCACTCTTACAGACCACTCGGAGGGACTAATTTAACCAAACCTCTTCAATTCAACTGCTGCTGGCTCTTCAGCTTGTGGAAACACAGTTGTACAACGTACGTCAGAGGAATCCAAGGCTGAACAGCCTGGCCTGAACGCAGCCCAGACTGGATGGAGCACTATTTAAAACCAAGACCTTTCTCTCTATATGCATAGGTCCCTCCTAAGCGTGAGCATCAAAGCAGGAGAGCGGCGGTGCCGGGGCTGTCGGTCGATGCCAGTTCACAGCTCGGGTTTCTACATTTGGAATTTCACCCTTCGGTTCCAATCAAAAAATAAATTCCTCACATTCAACCCTGTCTAATTACTTCTTTGCATGGAAGAGACAGCCAAATTCATTCTGACGCACAAAAGGAAAGTGTGATATATGAGCAAAGTACATGTAGTATAATGTTATGGATGGTTCTGAAAATGTAGCCAGAAACATACGTCGCTCCTAACATCGTAGCTGTTGCCAACAGTTACCACCTAATGCTGTCTGAGAGACTGCAGTGATTGTGTTCAAAGGAAAAGGCAAAGACTCTGCTATCTCAGATACCACGCTGCCGTTACTGATTTTTTAACAACTGGAGAACATTCCTAGAGAAGGCAGCGATCACATCATCATGTGGGATGCGTTCCCCGACTTACTTAAAAAACACCACACTGCCCCAAAATCCTGAAAGTTGGCTGTGAAGCTTTCTGAGGAAGAAACTGATGCAGGGTGGCCATCCAGCTGATCTTGGATCTAGCAGATGTTTGGACATCTAATGACAACATACACCTCTGAAATAAACATTTTAAAGCATGGCTCTTTCCTCTACTTTTTCTCTTCTTTTTGTTTTTTAAGGGATCATTTTCTAAAATTCCTCTTGTGCATTGTCAGAGGAAGCAAGATACAGCTTTTCTAGGAAGAAATCAGTTGGTTTGGGAGAAGATCAACAGCTCTTGTGAGGCCAAGATTTAGGCTGTGCTCTTTTAACTGCAACCCAGAGAGGTAACATCCCCCTGTAAAACAGACCTCACGCTTAACACACAATAATCTTCTCCATCCTCAGATAAAAATTCTTCACAAAGTGCTAAATACTTTAATGTTTTTTTGGTTTTTTTTTTTTACTTATTTCTTCCTTTTCCCCCACCTCAGCATCCATAGACTTCTGATCAAAGTATGAACTGGCTGCCTATAGTTTTGTGGGGGTTGTCCCCTCAAATGCTGAAGTATAATTATAAGATGGGGGGAATAAAATTACAAATTCAACCAAGGTCATTAATGTACAAAATGCAAATTGTCTCCCATTTGTCAGAGACCCTGGGGAAGACTAGAGATAATTGAAATGATAGATGAACAGAGGAGACTAACTGCTAATGGTCTGTATATCAATGAATCAATGTCATATTTATGAAGGGCTTTGGGAAATTATTTTTAAATACTTCATCTATAGCTGAAGTTTAGCCTACTTTTTCTTTTTAATGCTGAAAAATTAATGATAAAGTTCAGTTTATAGTTACACAACTGTAAACCTGAGGTAATTTAAGCTCAATATTGAAAAACTACTTATGTTTGTGCCAGAAATTACCAAATTTCTCAACTACCAGGGATTATGGTATAACTAAGAGCAATATATATTTCAGAGATAATAAAATATAGACCCAGCCCTCACCCTCAAAGCATTTAACCTCATCTATTTTCCCATGCATCTCATTTCCTCCAGAATTTGAGTAAATTGAAAAAACAGGGAGTTTACATACCAACAATTCTTATACCTGCCTATTTTCCTTGTATTTTCAGTTACAAACTGAACTGCTTAGGGCAGGGACTATTTTCAGAGAAAGGGAAACCAGAAATATTTCCTTTTCAAACAAAAAACTGAAGCAAGTCTTGGAGCTAACTTTTGTATAGCTGCATGGAAAATCCTATTTCCACTTCAAAAGAGGAAATACTGCAACCCAGTGAGTCACAACTGGGAAAAGACTGGAGAGTGTAGGGGCCATGGTACATTAGTGATAGTGAGGACAAGACCCAATAAAAACGAAGTTTCAAGCATTAAGATGCCATTTTGGTTGAATCTGTAAATTCAGTTCTGTAAAATCAAATCATTTTGGGGATTAGGAGCAGTTTAGAGGTTTGTTGGTTTGGGGATTTTGTGTTTGGTTTTGGTTTTTTAAATTTTTTAATTCTTGACTCCCCAGTATTTTTCTGCTTTTCTTCCCCTCTCAACAAGAAGGGCTAAGGGTGAAGGGGAACCAGTAGGACACCTGCAGGCTTTTTTACCAAAAAAAAAAAAAGCTTTTTCTAGACAGAAAGGAGTCACAACCCATTTAAGTGGCAGAGAGCAGCACATTGAAGCAGGGAGCATCACTACAAAATCCTGGATTAAACCTCCTTTCATTCCCTCTCTCATTGAACCAAAGCCCATGGGGGGACAGGGAGAAGAGGCGAGTTTTTATGAACGGTCCGTACGATCGAGAGAGATTTGCTTCATCTGAAAATAGTACCAGGATTGCTCAGCTTGTGGGAACGTGAACTAATCTGGAAATTACATCTGGATTTCCCCAGAATTTGAATAAGCTGGTTATATCTAAAACATACAACCGATGCTCCTATTAGGGGATTTGGCACACGAAGCAAGCAAGTGAATAAGGCTTTCAGGAAAACATCGCTTTTTGAGAGGAAACTTTGCTGCTGTCTGAGAAATGATAACACATATGCATCGCAGGTAAAAAGTTCACAGTAAATTTTCTAGTCATTTCAACTTACAACCCCCAAAATTTATAAAAAGAGTCAAGAAGCCCCATTGAGCTGCTGAGAAAACAAGGAGGGACTCCCATGTGCTGGAACCATTCCTCTAGATTACAGAGCATCACTGGGGATGGTGGGATTAAGACCAGTGTCCCTCAGAGTAACAACAAACCTTGAAGAATGCAAGAATCTTGGCAAAAAAAGGACCCTGCAAATCCATCTGCTGAGAACCAGCACTGGTCATCTTTTCTAATAAAGACTTGTGAATAGATACTCCAAATAAATACTACCGCCCTTTTTTAAAATCTTCATTTCTCTATCAGCCTTAGGAACTCACATTAACCACTCTAAAAACAATAAGGCAACATCTTGCCTTAGTTAAATGAACACATATTTTTCTCCTTTTATCTATTATTACACATTTAAAGGAGTGCTCCCTCTCCAAGGCTCTGGAGCTGCCCTTTCCTCCTGTAGCCTCCCTCATCTTTCCAGAATCCTTCCCCCAGAAAAGAGGCACAGAGGAGAGAGAGAAAAAGGTCTCCACCAAAGAGTAAAAGCTCCAATAAAGAAGTAAAGTTGAACTTTAGAGAAATCTTTAACTTCCCAGTGAAGGTGAGTATCAAGTTGGTACTCTGAGCATCTCAGTTCTGCTGCTTTCCGCCTGTGCTGAATTTCCACCTGAGGCTTCATGGAGACACTAAAGGAGCAAAAAACCCGGCCTTTTACAAATTTTCAGGGGAAAATTAACTCTCCATCAGCATGGACTCTAGTGCCATGTAATCAGAAAAGGGCTATCAGTCAGTCATTTCACCTCGCAGGTGTACCATGCGGCTCAATTAATGACCCTTTGTGAAGTGCTGCCTCTCTCCACTGTTGTTGTTACAGCTTACGTAGTAGCCAATTAATAAACCATCCAGTTCCTCCATTTGCCAAAGCACATTTGTTCTGCTAGATTTTAATTTTTTGAATGAGTGAAATACAAGTAAGATAATTTACATGAGTTAATGATACAGTACAAGTTAACCCATCAGTTATTCCGCATGAGGAGGTATCTATTTGCAGGGAACAATTTACCCGCAGCCTTTCAGGGACATAATTACTTGCAATACCAGTGTTTCAGCACACTCTATTCTATTTATATTTTTTGCTCTTTTATAGGTGTCTCTCTTTCAGAGTCCTAAGTGAAAGCAGATTACCTGCCACCGATTACCCAACACATCCAGGAAGGTAGGGGAACATCACTCTGGTGACAAATTTTGAGTTGTGGATGAAATTCCCCTCTTAATTGAGCCATGCTTGTTCCACTAACAAAGTCTGGCCAAAACCTTGGGATAAATTTGCCTTTTTGTAGAGTAAGGTTTTCCTCACATCATATCCTCCACTTTCTTTCCTCTTATTTCATTAAGATTTTGAGTTATATATACAAACTGTTCATTTCAAATAGTCATTATGGAAATACTGCAAACCCAGAAGATGTCACAGTCATTTCTTTTACAGCTTTTCTTTTTGTAGGCGACATTCATATTGCAGAATAATTTAGACAGTAATTTAATCACAGGGTTTAGAGGTCCAGCAAATGTTACATTTACATAATGTCAGTCTTTCAGCAGATAATTTGGTCCTTTGCATGTGTTAAAAGACGACATGGCTTGTTAAGATCATGTAAGTACGTTTAGCCCAACAGATGAATGGCTGGTTTGTTAATCTGCCACATATTTCTAATTTTCCTAAGGATGATTAGAAAATTCTATTTAGGGTAAATTCATGAGCACTTTCATTCCATCAGAGTGACAAATCAAAGAGATTATTACATCTCAGGGTCCAGAAATCTCCATAAACCGGTCATAAGTCCTTGCTACACAGTAAATACCAAAACTTCCCTTATATAAATATTACATTAGTTAATATTTTGCTTATGTCTGCTTTGAGTACATGTGACTGAAGATATTAAAATGTGCCTTATAACGTAATTTTTTATAATATTCTCATAAGGAAGTATGAGTATGCCGTAGTTTGGAAACATAATGTTATTCTTTCTCCTGTCAGATGCTGCTAAAGAGAATGAAATAGGATATAAGACATGTGAGTTAGTTTCAGTGTGGCATTGCTCCTACCCTGGATCCTCAACAGATAAAATAAAAGGTGGTAAATCATTATTACTCAAAGAGAAATAGCATCTCTGTACAAGTGATTTTCAGGAAAGTACTACTGCGTATTTAAATTTGACGAATAATAATCTAGTCAAACAGCATCTCAGGAGCCTTAACAGTGAACACGTGCAGTTAATATTGTAATTCTGCCTTTTTATTTTTAAATTGCACATTGCATCCTTGCTACTTACATTAAACGAAACCTCCTTCTTAATTTAAACTTGTTGAAAGACCAGGATTTACAGCAGAAAATCTGTTGCACCGTGTGGCCAGCCCATGCCACTGTAGGACATTCCCCTATTTTCCATCGCCTCACTTGGCTGGTTTTAAACGCGCTGTAGCTAACCAGAGACAGAATCAATAAGCCAAAAATTATACCTGGAGCTGATAGCATGTTTTGATCATCTACTTGTATCTTGGAGCAATTTCATCACCCTTTAAAATAGAAGTGTGTTTACCCAGAGGACAAATTCCTCCAGTCTTCTGTCAATGAGACATATAATAGAGAGGCAGAGTAAGGGTCTGAGAGAATCTGGAGAGCAGGGCAGCAGAACACCACAAGAACAGACACTCGTTCTCCTTACTCCACTCAAAGGAGAGTTTTTACCAGTCCTACTTCCACAGCACAGAAAAACACTCACTTATTCTCCTGGCATTAGGTTTTGAAAGGATCATATTTCATTTCTGAAACAATTTCGTTTCTTCTCGTCATACACTTAATAATAAATGGAAGTACTGCTGCTTCCCCCACATTTGTGTGGTATCCTCTCTTTGCAGGATACTGGAGATATGGCTGCAGTCTTTGCTGCAGGCTGATAAGAGACCTAATTTGAGTTGGGATGCAAGGGACAGTATAAGGGAGGAGAAGGTACAGCTGCTTTGTAATACAAATTTTGAGAACGTCTCTCAACAATTTCAAGCCAGTAGTTTGCAATCTGTATCCCTTATGAATCATTTTGACTTATTAAAGCAACTGAATGGGGTTTTCCATTCATCACTTGTTTTTAAAATTAAATACAAACAGCATTTTTGTTATGGCAAGTTAAGAACACCAAAAAAATAAGGAAACCCTACCCCTTCAAGACATAAGACAATTGTGTATCATCTTAACAATGAAAAAATGGAATTTGTTCATTTGCATTAATACTTAGGTGATAAAGTTTTAAAGCCATCAGAATTAGATCACCCAGAGATTTAATTACCACTGTGGTTAAAAAAAGGATTACTCCTATTGACACATAAGCACGGCAAGTTCCAAATTTAGAGCTAAGTCATAGCATCTACAGGCAACTCAGAATGCACTGATAAGTTTGTCATCCAAGTGATAAGATTTGAGGCTCAAGACACTTCCTTCGCATGTTCCTTAACATAGTTTGCATTGCGGCACTGAGGCTGGATGACTCATCACCAAATTTGTTCCCTTATTCAGTTGCTAAGTCCTTAGACAGTTTAAGGAAAAAGCCCACCAACGAGAGGCTGGATTTCCTCCAGTCAGATGGTCCCACCAGTTGCCCCCTTCATCAAATAGACGACACAGATTTTATGACTTGCGGCTCTGCACTAGGAATACATTGGAGAAAAAAAGGGATGATGTCAAACTAGTCCAAAACTCAATGTGCATATTGATGCAAAATGAGCTCTTTAATGGCAAAATCCTTAAAGTTCTTCACATCAACCAAATAATTAAATTCAAAAGAACTAAATGTTTTCCTAATTAAACAGTGCAAAATGCCAAATACTGATCTACTGTCATCTCTGACGTGTTTTTGTCATTCTTCTCCTTGCAGCCCCTGATGTTTACCTATAGAAAAAAATACCATCCACTTGGAGTTACATATACAAAAAGCTGGCTTACAAATCCAAACAAAACCTCTAACTCTTGTAAAAGAAAGCAGTGAGAAATTACAGAAGTTACTCCAAAATGTTCTCATTAGCACTTCTTTAGGTATGAAGGAGAATCAAAAAAACAGCTGTGAGGAATGAACGTCACAGCTATTTGTTAAGGCTCTTATAATCTTATCAGTGGCTCCTTGAGTTTCATAGCCATAGCTATACATCTTTCACTGACAACTACCGGGGAGCTTACTCAAAATAAAAGCCTAAACCAGGGTGAAAGCACACACTCACACACACAATATGCTTAGGAACTGGAGAAGAAAATAAAATCTCAAAAGGTCAGAGTTACTTTATGGTGAATGTATACTCAATACAGACACACATAACGCTCCAATTCCTGTCTTAACCCCAGTGAAGCCATAAAAGGGTAAGATGTGAATCCCAACAATTCTATATGTATTCTCTATTGTATATCAACACTTCACAACATAGCACGAGAGGGAATATTTTACCACTCTTATTTTGCATAGGATCAACGTTTGGTGACAGGAGCAAGGAACTACTTTGGTTTCTGGTACCACACTGTTACACATGATTATTGGGAGCCAAGTCCAGCCCCTGACAGTGTCAAACCTGGGATGGGCAACAAGGATCCACCAGCACCAGGTACGGGGTGTGCAACCTGCCCTGCTTTCCTGGAGAACCCACAATTACAAATAACTAGCAGCTGGTGCCGGAGTAAACCTTGCATAATCCTAACACAGCTAATCTGCCTTTTACTGTAAGAATGAGTCATGCAGTGCAAAGTGAAGCAGTGCCTTTATGATATATAGGTTTTTCATACACCCAGGTTACACGTTTAATTTGCTATTTACTGAAGCCTCCAAACTTGGCAGTAGAGAGAGACTGCATGATGGCCAAAATAATTGGAGAGAATTAAGACTAGACAGTATAGTAATGACAAAAGCCTCAGGAGAGATCACACAGATGTTTCCTGGTGCTAAGCATAAACTATCTGCAATCCCAAGTAGTAGACAATAAACTAATGGATACAAGTCCCCACCCAGCACAAAAGGGGAATAACTTTAGTGACTCGACGTGTAAAGCATCTCACCTGCTTGCATTGTCCTGCACGAGGCACATAAGCCTCTGGGCTGGTGTCAGAGCAAAGTCTGGAAGATGTCAGTCTCAAATGGGCAAGGAGACAAACAAGATCTGTGATTTAATTAGGCCACAACTTTATTAACCTATTTCTTCAGGGAACTACCGGTGATAGCTCACACTGTGTAGACCATGATTCATTTTTTAATCATTTCTGTCTGGTACAGACCTGTGTCAATGTTTCCCTCCCTCCTTCTCTACTTAGCTGAATTCCTCTGACTAATACTGAAGGGATCTAGGTGCGTGGGGGGGGTGTCTACTATTATCAACCCCATGCTGTACTCCACTCCTTTTTAAGGACAAACTTGGCCCCCCAGGGAAGAAGTACCTGCACTGGCAACATGCAGGTATTACATATTGGTTCAGCTCCTTCTGCTCCATCTCAACTGAGTATGGAGATAATTAACAGTTCCCGCTACAGAATTTCCCACTGGGAAGGTAGACATTAATACCTTAAAAATCACATAAAACACAATATACTCACAGGGCAATTATGCATTCACATTATTCCTCTTGCCTTTTGGCCTTGTCACCACCTGAAGGGCAGGTCTGATTAAGTCCTGATAAGTCCTCTGTATACAGTCCCCTTGTCAAATCCCAAATGAATCTTGCTTAAACACAGAACAAACACTTCACAAGGCCCTTCCTGGTGGGAATCAGCCCATCTGGGCTTGTGCTGGCCAACCAAGACTTGTTTTACCTTTGACGTCCACCAGCAAATTTCCAGGGGAATTGCCCATCCATTTGAAGACCCGGCGCACAGTAGAACCAAACATTAGCTCTCATCATCATAATTTTTTATAGAAAGGCTACAGCCCAAGACACGTTTGGATGAAGACACGACAATCAACTTTTATGGCCTTTGCAACTTTTGGGCCAAGTACTCTCCAGGCAGAGCTCCAAAGACTTCAGAGTTACACCAAGAGAGAATATGTTAATTGTCTGGCCAAGAGCATAAAAAACGTTCTTGTTATTGTTGTTGGAAACCAAATGACAAGCAATTCATTATTGCACTGTAATTCAGTGCAATTTATTGGTTGATTTGCTGTGAGGGATTTTAGCTACATACTAATACACATACTACAAAAAGGAATGCAAATTCAGTAATGCAAGTCTAAATGAATGAGAAGTAACATTTTCTCACAGTTTGCAAGAAATTAACCTTTAACGTCTTTCCTATGCTTTGGGAACAGCACTTGGCCAAAAGCTCTTACAGTAATAAAGCAGTGACCCATAGCAAAGAATAAATGTCAGAGTGAAATGATAACAGCAAGCCTATTTGCCAGAAAGTGGTAATTTATAAGATTTTAATTTGAGATCATCATGGGGGGTCAGCCTTATCAAATAATTCAAAATGTAGGTCACAATTATAGCCCTTGAAGTGTGGTTCTGCTCTGAAATGTGACTGTAAAAATGGCATGTTTATTATTTCTAAATGATTTCTTTATCAGATATATTGAGTTTACAAGTAAAATGGTAATGGGACAGATTTGCTTTTTGCTTTCTCCAATTTTTACATTTGTGTAGCTCACTGATTTCAGCAGTTATTTCTGATTTACATTAGCCTAAAAGAAAAATCAGACCCCTCAGTTTCTCACCTTCAGGCTTACAGTTCTGCAGAGCCAAATTATGTCCTTGTTGTTCCTTGTGTCATCAAAAGCTTTCAACAAATATACACATTTCTAAGCTAACTGAAATGTAAAAAAAAAACCAATTCTCTCAATAACAAGGAAAACAAGATACAAGCCACATCTCACTTCAGGCAAATTCCTGGGGTGGTGTCAGTCAGCGCGGCTCCATCCAAGTCGATGGAGTTTGCTAATGTACAGCTTTCTCTACAGCCTGTCTCTTGGCTTTGTTGGCTCTTCAAGTCTAACAGCAGAAGGAGAAAAGGCATTTAACAGGTTTTTAAATCTCCCTGCCCAAATCACTAACCGTGGAATGCTAATACCTGCCTGGAGCAGATCACTAGGAATGGCTGGAATCCAGCATATGTTTCAAAGGGAACCATAAAGAGAAAACGGTCCAGAAAGGAGGACAGAACCACCAAACACATTTCTTATCTTTTCTCACAACATCTTCCACGCCTGTGAACTCCCAGTTCCAGGTGGATCCTCGACATAATGCAATATAATTGCTTATTACTCCCAGCTCCTCAGCCTATTTTCAGAGACGCATTCGGGACAGTTCTCAGCTGATTTCCAGACAGACAAAATTAATTCTAATGAAGCAACAGAATGAAACAAGAGAAGGGTGAGGGAAGCCCACAGGCTAAGGACAAATGGCTTTGCTCCACCATGGCCTGTGCAGAGGTTTGGAGACAGGGAGGATGTTTATGTGCAGGGGAGACCTTGCCTGTCAATAGTACACACATTGGGTCGATTCAGTATCGCTGCTGCTCCATCCTCTTGTGCCTTGAGAACTTGTATTTTTCCTTCTTTTTCCTTAAAACTACAATCAAAGTTAGAAAGGCTGCAAAAGCCCTTACTCCTCCCTTTGCCAAAACAAGCTGTAAACAGAGAACAAACCCATCAAGAACAATGAGCTAATTCCTATTTCCATTACACAGCTTCAAATCAATCAGAGCTTGAATAAATCAGACTTAAACAAAATGCAACTGAGAAGACGACATGAAACATCTCCATAGTCTCCATTCTAAATGGGGTCATATTCTAATTCTGTCATATCTCCAATTTCGTTTAATAATTTTATTCAATAATTACATTTCTGCAGTAATTCTGTCTTTTGACATTCTTCTTCTGTCACAACTTTCTGTAAGCCAGCATATGAATTCATAAAACGCAATATTGACATGCAAATAAATGAACAAAACAGACTGAAGCCTGTACTTGTCTGTCCTAGAAATTGTCACGGACTAAAAAACCCAAAACATTAGAACACGGATTTCATGGTATTGCTGAACTCTACTATTTCAAGAAGTAAAACTCTGCCATTACTTCAAAAAAATACTTCTACATTGATTTCATCTTCTCCAAGGAATATTCCCAAGAGAAGGAATAACCAGGTAGTTATATAGACTGGAGAGCTGGTCACATTGTCTGGGGCTGACAACTGAACCCAAGGGAACATAACATTAAATATAATACCTTTCATTATAAAACAAGGTGGGAGAAATGCAACAAATTATTCCTTACAGACAATTTGTTGCTTAATGGCCTGAAGCAAAACCAAGGGCTGTTAGAGTTGATAAGACAGTCCTTAACCGTAGTAACAATCTATACACTGGGATTAATGCTATCATAAAGTTCAAGCAATGGTTTATAACTCCAAATATTGGCAGAAGCAACTAATTTTCTGTCTCTTGGAAAGCAGAATATCTTACATTAAGTAAATCATAATTCAAAAAGCGAAGAAGGAAAGAAGAAAAACTCCTGCCTGCCACATGAATGGGTTTCACTTATTATAGTACGTGTGTTTGAAAACACATAATTATATGTCAGAAAACAGAACATGAAGTAATACACTGAAAACACCTTTCTGCTCCTTTCCTCCAGGTTGTGTCAGTGTTCAGACAGCATTTTAAGGCTGATGCACATGGCTTAGCAGACGCAGAAGAATAAGCCTGCTTTTAGGAGGCAAATGCCTGGCAGTACATGCTCAGTCACAAATGCACATGAAATGACTGGAGATCTTCCAGAAGCAGCTGATATTTTGTCTAATAATCTACCAACAAGAACAATCTGAAAAATATATCCTCTTTAATGGTACCTATCTCTTCAAAGCTTCAATGGACAGTCCAAATCTCTTGAAAGACAGAGTATGAAAACCTGAAGGTTGACAGTGAGAGTCAAAATAAGCCAGACTCAGTCCTAATAAATGCTGTGTACTATTCAAAGCTTTTAAGAAACTCCATTGGGGTGCCAAATCCCACAGTAGCGAGCTATCTCATTAAATTTTTAACACTAAACTTTTGATCCAGACTGGAAAAAAACTCAGTAATCATTTATCTCTTCAAGTCATCTACCACATTCGAGTTTCCAGATGGGTCTAGAGCAGATGCAAGTTCAGGAGCAGCAAGGGCTGGATTCCTATCAGAACAGCTTGCTTTTTCTTAGGAAGGATCAAAACCAGGTTAATTAATATTAGAACAATCTTTCAAGTTCTCCCATGCAATAAGAACTTTGAAATGAAAGCACAATACGCTTCAATTAGCACATCTGAATATTTTGTATCTTTGCTCACACTGGAGAACAAGGGAGAGGGAGTTGGCAGCTGTTGCATCATCTGATTTTATCTCTACTGCCTTCTGCCTTCTTGGGCAGGACTGGAGCTGGTGTCTGTCCATGATCAGGGCTTCTAGGTACTGCTGGGATACAAAAAAAAAAACCCAAAACCAAACCAAAAAAACCCCAGCATACATGGAGTTTTATTTCCTCTTTCCTACTGTAAGTTAAAAAAAAAAAAAAAAACAAAACAAACCCCACATTTTAAGTAGGAAGCTTTCAGAATATATATTGGCCCTTTGGCATTTCAACACCTTGTGTATCATCTTGCTACTTTCTTCTCATTAAGTGGCTACATTACTCTCGCAAACCAGCAATGGGTGGCGAAGTATTTATTATCGGATATATTTTCCGTACAGATCATCAAAGGATGGTGAAAATTGTCTGTGTGCAGGGAGGGTGAAAAAGAAATGTAATTACTCCTGCTTGATCTGTTTATTTCAGAAGTTGGACACAAGTCATTGCCATGACATTTTCATTTTCCTGGGTAGACGACCAGATTCTAATCTCATTTGCGCTGGTGTAACTGCGGGAGGATCAGTGAGCTTTCCTCCCATTTACATTGTGGTAAGCAGCAGCAGGAATCAGGTCTGTAACCCTTGATCGTTAATTCTGGTTCACCTCTTGCATGTAACAGTAGCTGTCAAAAAGATTTTGGAAAACTGTCAATCTCTGGTAAGAGATAAAATCTTGATTAATAAAAATAATTTAAAGCTGAATTTGTTCTATTGGAAAGAGAGGTCATTGGCACTACAGTGTCAAGAAGCCAATATTTTTCAAACACATGGTATTCTTAGGGGAAATCAAAGGAAAGTCTGTACAGAGACTCCTGCCAAGTGAGCTAACAACTCCATTTAACAAAACAAAATCATCCTGATGCTTAGAAGAACTCTTTCCTTAACAAATAAAAATCAAAGCAAAATGCAGACCAAAGTGAAATTACTTCCATGATCAAATCAGAAGCTAAAGACCAAACCGCGCGTGTTGAGGGAAGGGGAGCATGTGTGGGAGTTCTGCTTTTAACAAGCAAAAAGACTAATGGAAATGATCAACATTCAGTTCGACATGAAAACTCAGTTATCTGAGCTTCTGTTCAGCTGCTCTGTGATTTACCAAGAAGCTGCTTAACAGATTTGAGTCTATAGCTCTGCTCAAACTGCGAAAGTCAAAAGAAAGACTCTGTAGGAGTTGAGATGATCTAACTCAGCCTGACTGTCCCTTTATTTGAATCCTTTTTCTATTTGTGCACTTTCTCCCACACCAGAAGTTTGGGTAGCACTATCCCAGGGAGCTCATCTGGGAGCGGCAAAAGATTCCATGCAAGGGTTGCAATCAACAGGTTACTCCACCTGTGTGTGCAGATCTGCAGAACATCCCTGGGCTTAACAACTTCCATTTATGACACCTTTCAAAAACAAAACCGAACCACAGAGGGCATTGCCATACAGGGCTGAGCATGCTTTTGGGGATGCTAAATGTCCTTTCCACAGAATCACAGAATGGTTAGGGTTGGAAGGGACCTTCACACATCATCTAGTCCAACCCCCCTGCCAAAGCAGGGTTACCTACAACAGATTGGACAGGAATGCGTTCAGGTGGGTTTTGAATATCTCCAGAGAAGGAGACCCCACAGCCTCTCTGGGCAGCCTCTTCCAGGGCTCTGCCACCCTCAAAGTAAAGAAGTTCTTCCTCATGTTGAGATGGAATTCCTTGTGTTCTAGCTTGTGCCCATTGCCCCTTGTCCTGTCACCGGACACCACTGAGGAGTGTCTGGCCCCAGCCTCTTGACACCCACCCTTTAGATATTGATGAGCATTGATGACATCCCCTCTCAGTCTTCTCTAGACCAAACAGACCCAGGTCTCTCAGCCTCCACCTCTGACTCCTCATGCTTTTACACCAGCACAATGCACAGGTAACAGGGTGGCGTAGCATCCCACCAGTTGGCAGATACACGTGTGTACAACACTCCTTGTTAGCTTTTAACTTGAAGTTTTACTTTGGAGGAACTACACCAGGGCTCCAACAGAGGCACTGAGGTGTCAGTGAGGGGCACCTCCAGCTAAGACAGAAGAGCGGCTCCAGGACCCTGAATTCTCAGATGGAAACCTAAAATGCCTTTGTATCAAGTTTTCCTAATTCAAGTTACTAGAGGCTAAGTAAAGATTCATTCTGTGATTCTATGAAGATGTGCTTCTATGGATATGAGTATGTGTATATGTTGCAGATAACTAACTAGCTACATGACAATATGCATTGGAGATGAAACCAAAGCAAATGCCAGCATGATATATTGTGTCAGTAACATCAAAGGAGAAAGGGAGGGGAAGCGAGTGTGAAAATCAAACAGAGTGCTTGGGAAAGAAAGCTAATTTTGAGTTTGATGTGCACGAGTGACACTCATTAAAAATTGACGAGTGCATGTGAGAGGATGCCACCTGGGATTATGCAACTGCTAATTAACATTTAACACCATTTTCTAACCTTATAAAATATTCTTAGCCTGCTGAAGGCTTCTTCGTAACAAGCACAATGAAAAAAAAAAATACACCCAGCACCTAGCAACAGCAAATCGAGTGGGAAAACTTTATGAACTTTTTAAAGCAATACAGGAGACACGAAGGGCTTGTTTAAAGGGACACGGCCAAGGAAAGCACCATCTATCAACAGGTGAATATCTGGAATGGGTCTTTGATCTCTTCCAGTTGTGGGCACACTGCTAAGCCCAGCAAAGGGATAAAGGAGCAAAGGGACCTGGTCCCCTGGTTCAAACTGACCCCTGTACTGCCAGGCTTCCACTGTCCTGCTCCTGCCCGTAGGATTCAGTGGATTTTCACAGACACAGAATCACTCAGGGTGGAAAAGACCTTTAAGATCATCAAGTCCAGCCGTAAACCTAACACTGCCAAGTCCACCATGAAAACACATCCCTAAGCACCACGTCTATACATTTTTAAAATAACTCCAGCAAATATTAATATTAAATTAATATAAAATCCAGCACAAAATATTAAATATTTTCCAGCACAGCACCTGATTTCACCCTGAATGACACCTTCAGACTTACTGTAAGCCACAAATGAGAGTATTATGTGAGGTCTCCCACCTTTGAGATTTAGCATGAGCTGCAATAGCTGCTAATTTCCCCCCCAAAACCTGTCTCCTGGATACACGCCACTGTCTAACAGCCAAGTCCTGCTTTCTAGTCCTTTTGTAACAGTGGTCAGAAGAAATATTGGCTCCAAGGCATCCAGCATCTGTCCTTGCTGTAAATACATATGGCTTAGGGGTCCCAAAATAGTAATTTTGAGATGCTGGGTAGGAAGTACTGGAGAAAGGAGGAGAATAATTGAAAAGAACAGGAGAAAGCAAGGGAGAAAGAAAGAAAGTGGACAGAGAGCAGCTAAGATGAAAATAAGACCTGAGCCTGGTGGAAGGGATCATTGTAGTGAGATGAAAGGGACACATCTGCTGATTCAGCACAAAGTTTAAGGAGCCTGGGAACTTGCACTTCAGAGCATTTAAAAAAATTTAAGCCCAAAGCGACAAAGTTCATAGATTACATTTGGTTTTGGCTCTTTATGCTGTCTGTTTACATTGTGCATTTCATAGTTTCAACAAAGAAAGGAGACCAGACGGACAAACCCAAACAGAACTTGATTTTACAGGGCCCAACGCACAGGCATCCCAGCAGATCTCCCTGGGGTAAGGACAATATGGTTCTTCGCAGTTACCAGACATTTGTATAAACCCAGGAGCCTTCCAGACTTTTATGTGCCTCAGAGAGAAAGTGTTTTCATAGAAGATAAACATCTAATGCTGTAAACGTACGCTGTAGCTCTACGAAAGAAGATGGCCCCATGATATCTTAGATATGGCCCTAACTGCAGAATACTGACATATTTAGATAGATTTTAATTAATACATTGGTATTCATACAGCATGCCCAGGAGGATTCTTGTGTCTTTCCTCACGTGCTTCCAGATGAACTTGCTAATTGAATGGTTAAATGCTTTCCACTGAGGCAAGATAGAGATTCCCCCTCTTTTCACTGGGAAAAGAGAAGGGGATTAACTCTTACAAATAAGTCTTCACCACAGTCAAAATCTTTTAAAACAGAGTAATACCTCCAGCACTTTCAGATGTGTTACACTTTACCCATATTCCTTAAATTTCATAGAATCCAACAGCTATTGATGTAATGTCATTTATCCATACCCAAAGGATGCGGCGTGTTGCCCTGCAGTTCTGTTACAATCAACGGCCACTTCTATCCTGGGTGATGGATAACAAGAACAACACGCATTCAGCGAAGACTGAGCGTACAGAAAATGATAAAGGATGTTTCTCTAAAGGAGAAGGATAAAAGGGAAGAAAAGGGGGTCAGTAAATAAGCAGCAGCGATGTTCCAGCTACAACAGAAGCCAACATTAAAGAGCAAGAGAAGAGAACTGTGGGGCAGGTACTGAAGCAAAGCAGGAAACCGGAAGGAAATTATTGTTTAAATTCAAGGAGATTTGTTTATTCTTGCAGAATTTGAAGCAGTGCACTTCCAGATGTTCTGCTGGGGACTGCTCAGGCCTCCACCTGCAGCTCCTGCCCTTTTGCTTTGATGGGGCAGCGTCAGGAGCAGGGCCAGCTCTGGAGTCACTAGAGCTGTACACCGAGCACAACATCATTGCACATCCAAAATGAAAGGTTATAACCTGTATAAACAGCACAGCAGATGTATTCTCTAAATAGAAGATGAAAGCAATGTCAACAACTGAAAGAAGAATGAAGGATGCCTAGGATATGTATCCTCTCTGTAAATAGGAAAATTTTCCTTTTATGGGTCCAATTCAAAAAATCTCCCACTGTATTACAGTAAATCAGATCCTGGACTAAATGAGGGACTCAGTCAGAGCCAGGGCAGGGCTGTGCTTCATCACCAGCATCCATGTGCATTGCTGAGCGTGTCTGCACTCCGGGTTGGATTTACAGATCCCAGATATTACGCTGGCTTCCTCCTTATGAATTGCAAAATCTACGTTGAGAAAATGTAGAGGATGAAGTTTAGAGATTTCTTTTTTCTTTTTTTTTTTTTTTAACCATTATTTTTTGACCATTACACAGCATTGTTTCAAAAATATAAAAAGGATGGCCTTTCCTGAAGTGGCTCCTGTTTATAATGTAAAAATATATTTTTACATAAAGAGGTACTTATTTTTCAGAAAGCCCAGAAAGATAAAGCTTACTGATTGCTGTGAACTGTCATCTTCATAGGAAATAAAAAAAAGAGAAAAAAAGATCAAACACTGACTTTAAAATCTGCCCAAAGCTCCTAACCCTTAAGCTAATAAAAGAAAAACAGTAAATCGGCTTTAAAATATACTACCCAAAACTTTATACTCCTAGAAGAGCATGTATCTGAAAATTATTACACTGCAAATATGAAGAAAAAAAAAATAAAGACCCTATCTTATACGCCAGGAGGAAATAAAGCAATTAAAAAAAACCCCAGACTTGAAAAGCTTAATTCAAAGAATGGGGGACCAGGTTATTTTGATTGCCAGTATGCAAATGAGGAAGGATATACATAAATGGCATGCAGCAGCGATGTGATTTCATTTTGCTAAACTCTTGCGAGAGCTTACCAATACATGAGCTTTCTGTTTATATCAAAGCATCATTTTAGGGTTTTTTCCTATTTCTTTCTTTATTTCCTAAGGATTTGACTTTAGAAAGATGCTGATAGTGAAATTTGGGGCGTACGTAGAGCAGGTGGCTTGTTTTATTTATGACTATTGTCAACAATTGATCATATAACAGATGCTTATATTTGTCCATACTTCCTTTATTTATATGATTCTGTCTGTACCCAGAGGAAACCAATGCCCAAAGACATGGAGTGGATTTTCTGTAGGGAAGTGCTGATTACTTAGTCCACCATGTTTCCCAGATGCTTCAAGGGCCACCAAATCCAAGATATATTGGGTCAATTCATTAGGAGAGCCACCCTGCACACGCAAATAGCATCAGATCCCCAACCAGGAGAAATGGTAACGTGGATTTATTGTATTTCATGAGAAGCCAGAAAAATCACATTCACTGGGAAAAGAACCTTTTCAGTAACTCTGGACAGGCATCCAGGCTCATATCGCTTCCTGCCAGACTTACCCTTGTTCTATTTGCATTTGATAATAACCCAACAGTTTGTTGGAAATTTCCATTCTAATTTGGTAAATAAGAATTTGAGTAAGTCTCTAGCTGTGCTGAATGAAAACTCATATGATCTGTCCAAAAAGCTTAAACAGTAACAAGTTTTGGTACTGAAAGATTTAAAAAAGTTAGTCATTACTGCAGGACGTTTCGTGAAGGAGTCCTTGTCTGAATCCAGCATTCCCACAAGGAGAACTAATTTCAACTGTCAACTCTTCAAGAAGAAAATGTAAGGAAAAGCAGACACAGCTACTATATTTACATCTAAACGTGACTCCCTTCTACCTCCCCAAACTACAGTAATACTGAAATCAAAACATGGATGTATAAGTAGTAGGTTATTTAAAATTGTGAAGGAAACACAGTTTTTGTTAATTTTTAAAGAGAAGCTACAGTCAATAAAGCCATGGTGCTTTGTACAAAAATATGTACTGTCTATGAAGGAGCACAGATAAATTTCATTTTGTTTCCAATTGCTGTTGCCTTAAAATCTCCCTCAGATGTAGGACTATCGTGACAAAAAGGAGACCAAGATTCCAAACCCTCCCTGCTTTCCTTCAATGTCAAGCAAGCTTGACATTTGCTCACGCAAAGGGGCTCCATTCCATTCAACTTTCTATTGCCATAAACTTTGTTGCAAGCAGGGGAAAAGCAGAATTGTTCTCTACTTGCCTTGCATGTAGGATTTTGTGTAAAAAAACGAAGTGTACACACACGCCATGGATACCCAACGATGACAAATGCCACACAGCCCCTGAAACCAAGTATGGGTCGCCTTTCAGTTTGCTTACGAGGTCTTACCCACCCTTGATCTCGGGGGCCATGGGGGTGGCTTTGGTCGAGCTGCTGTATCTCCGCAGAGCGAAGATGACGAGTGTGACATCCGTCTGCACCGAGTCCTTACGGATTGATTATTAAAAACAAAGGGGTTTTGGCCAAGAAACACATATGCCTGATCTAATGACTTATGTTTCCTGCACAACATTCCTCTTACATCATTTGTACTGTCTCCGCTGCACTTTACTGGGACTAATAAACATTCCACGCTTACTCTGCAATGTATTTTCTCCCTGCAAGACAAGCCTACTTGCTATTAGCATGTAAACTGCACACTTGCCAGTCAGGCTAACCTCATCAATCTTGTCCAAGGCAGAGGAGCTTGTACCTTCTTACAATATTTCTGGGATTGCTCTTCTAAGTTATTCATCCATTTATTTGGGGAAAAAAAAAAATCTTGAAGATTTTATCTCCAGACTTCAAAAATAGGACATATTAATGGAAAGAAAAAGGATCACTTCAGTTATTTTTAAACCCACACTTGAGTTTTTTAACCCAGAGGACTCCATTTTTGTGTTTCCCAGAAGAATATATTACAGTTTCATCCTGCTTTGAATTAAGAAAGCAGAATGAAGGAATTAAGATTTTTAAAATAACTACCAAACCATGCCTTGGATTTCTGTGTTTATGCTCCCTCTCAATAATGACTAGCAACTCGCCCCCCGAGGAGCCGAATAAATTAAGCATGTACCACATCAACAGCTGCTTATTCCAGGGCTGACTTCAATATTCCTGCGTGCCCCTGTGCTGCATGGAGAAGACAATCTCCTCGATGCCTTGAAGAACTGGGTTCTCACCACGAGCTGCCAGTGTGCCCTCCAAGAAAGGCAGGCTCTGCCAGGAGGAGCTCACAGTTGAAACAAGACAAGGAAAGAGGGTACCCAAAGTGTCCCTGATGATCACAGTCTGACCTGGCTCAGCACCCTGGCTGGCTGATGGCCAGGAACTGGCCCAGGTTGCCCAGAGAAGCTGTGGCTGCCCCATCCCTGGAGGTGTTCAAGGCCAGGCTGGATGGGGCTTGGAGCAACCTGGTCTGGTGGAGGTGTCCCTCCCTGGTGGGAGGTGTCCCTGCCCATGGCAAGGGGGTTGGAACTAGGTGATCTTTAGGGCCTTTTCCAACCCAAACCATTTTATGCTTCTATTAAATCAGCACATCAGAAGTTCATATTCTGTTGAGATTTCCCAAGACAAAAATTGCATCTGGGCCACAGGATACAAGCATTGCTGACGGGCACAGAATTTGTCTAGTCCTTCTGAATTAATTTATAGTTTTTTGAGGGCTCCACATACTGTAGAACTGAGTTCCCTCATTTTGTGTTGCTTGAAAAAGTAATTTCTCACTTATTCTAAAAAGGAAGCACGGGTAGCTTTGTTTTGCAGTAAGAAGAGAAAGGCAGAGAAAGATTATGAGCCTCACTCAAGACTGCACAGGAAAACCACCAAAATAATAAACAGCCCTTTTAAAGTTTCACCTCTGATAATTTAGAACTGATTCCTGGATTCCTCAGGAGGGTTTGTGAATGAAGAATTTCAATATGTTGCCTGTGCCTGAATTAACATGAGACTTCATTAAACAGAAGTAAACCCGAAACCTGAAAGATTAGACCTCAAAGTGCAAAACCATTTGCCATTTCAGAAGCTCGGTTCTTCAGCAGCGCTGCTTCCTAGCAAAGCTCTTCCAGATGATACTTCACAAACTGAACGTTGCTCATAATGCGAACAAAAGCTTTCACTAGTAGGAGGGTGGAAAAAAAGCATCCACATTATTTCATTCTGAAGAGTGGCTGTTGTACAGCAATTACTTTGCATAAAATCCTTCATAATGAGTTAAGAACACCGAGTTAGTGCAGCAGCCAGTCTGACATAGCAGGCAATCCATCACAGAAATGATTCATAAATTAAATCATCCCCAACTAAGGCCTTCACATATCACTGTATAATAGCTCCTAAGGAGTCATTATGGGTCTTCTGTCAATAATGCATAAACTTCATGACCCTTTTAACTCCTACCACCCCTCAGATCCAAACCCTAATAGCCCATCACTCCTTCCCCCATCCACGATTGCTGCGCGCGGTGTTCTCATCCCCACGGAAGTCACCAAGACTGCTGTCATTGATCTCCAGCAACAGAAACTCTCCTTCCCCTCGCCTTAATTTTAACCAAGAAAGAAATTCAAACCCAGCAGTCCTGCCAGGGCCAAAGCTGCAGAGGACTTGGAGAAACAAAGGCAATCAAGGATGAAATACTCAGTTTGCTGACATCGCCAAAGCTCTGCCCAAACCATCGTTTTGTGTGATGCACAACGCACATATGGAGCTGGGCTTGTTCAGTTTAACTGCTAACAATTTTATTAATTCTCAATTTTCTGCTTTCATGTTGTGGTTTGGTATGCAATTTCAATCATAGGAAGTGATAAACACAAAAGAGAAAGAACCATTCAACGTGGCCTATGTGACTTGGTGGCTTTCTGATATATTCCACCGCAGCACCACAATTACCAGCCTTCAACCATGAACTACCTGCTCAACGCCAGCATCACCAAGGTGAAACCAGCTGGAAGGCACCTCCTGTAGCGTGAAGGACCTAGGAAGCATTTCAGCAGTTACCACCGAGGAAAGGTGCTTCTCAAGCGAAGTGTTCTATGTCAAGAAGTAAGCAAAACTGTAACTTCAAATCTGAAATATGTTGGTTAGAAAACAGGATAATTGAATGTGAAATTCTGAGACTGATGCCTCACAGCCCTTGTTAAAGACAAGCTGGTTTGCAGAGTTTTCTTTTGGTAGAAGAAATACTATGGCCAAATTCAGAAATTAGTGCATTACTACTAAACAATAGTATAACAGATGATAGTTTTATTAGTTTAAGGACTACTTCACAGAAGGAAACTGTTCTTTCTTTTAAGAACTTAAATAAAGAAACCTGATTTGTTACGTACAAGAAACCATCCTGCAACTCCGTAAGAAAAAAACACAAAAGCAATGGTGTAAACACCACGGGGCTTTTGCTTAGAATGAAGATCATTAGTTTAAGGACTACTTCACAGAAGGAAATTGTGTTCTTTCTTTTAAGAACTTGAATACATTAAGAAACCTGTTTTGTTATGTACAAGAAACCATCCTGCAACTCGGTAAGAAAAAAAACACAAAAGCAATGGTGTAAATACCACAGGGCTTTTCCTTAGAATGAAGATTTACGAAAAGAAAAAAAATTCTTTTTTTAGCACAACGTACGTACAAGAGAATGTGCACTTCTGATAAAATCTCTTCCCAAATATACTGAGCAGTTTGGAGGTCTATTTGAAATAAACTAAAATTCTGAGTTTACAGCAGGATGCCCTTTACTATGTAGCATAGCGTGAGTCAGTGTACCTGCAGCCGCATACATCTAGTAAACCAGAATAAAATACAGCCTGCCTCATTACTGGAGCTTTTCCTATTTCATTGCTATTCATCTTACACCTTGCAGAGTTCACTCGCGGATCAGTCACATCAATTACCGCTTTACGCTATGAGGCTCCCATATTACCTTAAGGAAAGCTCTGCACATCCAAATTCAAAGGCTGCCAAGGTGCAGTCGTGACTTAAACATTATCACAACAAGGAAACCTATCATTGTGAAAATGGGTAATCAGCCAAATAATCTTGCATTCACTTCAATTACAGGTCTGCAGTTTACAGTTCTAACAACTGAGTGAAAGCGTATTTTTTTTTTCCAGCAGTAAATATTATTTGTAGTTTACTGGAATTCTCAAGGAAAAAAAAAAAGAAAAAAATGAGAATGAAATGAGGAATACATAAACTGCAAGGAACCACACATACTGGGTTTCTTTCCGGTCCCATGCTTCGGGATGGTTCAGATATTTCAGATATTTCTCTTTCAGGGATTTTATGCATGGTAAGCAGTAACAGCAACCAGAAATATTTTCATTGCGCCAGCCTTCTGGATCCACCAGGATAAATCACCTCTTATAATAGTAGCACCAAATACTTCATGTCATTTTAAACCTCTGGATGCCTAAACCCATCCTTTACTTCACTAGTAATTACTTTTTTAGAAAAAAAGAAATATTACCTGCTTGACAATTTTAAGCCAGCACTGACACATTAATCTTTCTCTTCAGGTAGTGTCTCAGGCAGAACGTCCCTCCTCCCAGTGAAGCCCTGGCTGGGGGAGGCAGCGACGGGGGAGGCAGCCGGACACTATTTCCAGCCTGACACTGGGGAAGGTCAGAGAAACGACTACTCACATTGTTTCAGTGTTTTAACAGTCAGTAGATTCGGTACAACCACTTAATTATTTTTTTTTCTACCACTTTGCAAGACAGAAGGATTCAAACAGAAGTTTATTTACATTTTTTTTTCTGTGCTGTTTCCATACCTGCACACCACAAGCCTTGAACTCTCCCACAGCTACTAATTGTATTTGTGCTGAGGCTGTCCCTGATGCTTTCTCTCCTTGGCATATACAAACACACACAAACACATTTTTCACAGGATATGTAATAGCCTGAAACCCAGCGTTTCCACCAGCAGCATTTCTGAGAACTGTGAATTTATCAAATCCTTTAATTCCCATTAAATACCAAGCCAGGTCTCTATCGTCGAGCAGAAGCTGCCATTGAACTATAGGACACACGAATGGGACAGTCACACTGACAGGGTGTCAGCAGCAGGTGCAACAGGGACACATCCTCAAGTGGTGTAAACATGAAGTGAACCACAACAAATGCAGCCAGGAGGATTTACAGGAGCTGAGCATCTTCCCAATGTCACGTAGCAATGTGACAAACGAGGACACGGCCTTGGCTTCAGCTCTCCCACAGGGCATCTACACCAGCACCACAGCTGAAGTGAATTTGTGTGCTCCCTAGGATGCTAATTTTACATCTGACACAGCTGCACAGGCACTGAAGTCTCTTAATTGCTGCTCTTAGACTACCAAGCTGAGGCAGAGTACATGATCAATAACTTTTTAGGACCATAAGTGGTGGGAGAAGCAGCCGGGAAGATGGTCAGGCTTCAGGGGGAGCAGGTTGTGGGGGGGAAGGTTTTTGTTATTTTTCTCTGTGTGTTTTTTAATATACAAACATACGGACGTGGAACCTGATCTGTATTTTATAGCCTCACAGCTCTATAATCCTGGCTGCTCTTTCCATCACCTCCTTGTCACCTGTCACTCAATAGGAACTGTCTGGGTTTGAATTGTAACCGCTGGAATGTACAGCCCAATGCGTCAAGATGGAACATAAGAACCAAAACCAGCTTCATATGGTCAAAATAATTTAAGCATATTTGGTGAAAAGTTACGTCCACAATTCAACTGTGTGTTGATTCACAGTTTCCTGCAAACTTTGATTGAAGAGGTATTTATGCATCTGAAACACAAGAGAACCAACTGCACTGGAACGTAACCCCTCGACACACAGATGCTACTTGGGCTACTTTGAAGAAAGGAATAAGAATTCACCCAGAGTAAGAATTTTCCTTTCACTGGATTTATTGTGTACCCAGACGCACGGCAAACCTTACTTGCTCTCTCTGTTGTGTGTCTACTGTTTCTTGTCCAGGTTAGAACACAAACGCGACCCACTGCCTTCGCATCTTTACTTCTTACGTATTGACTTTTTTATACCCTTACCTGGCCTAGTTCCATTTATTAGGAGCATATAAAAATGATTGCCTTCTATAACTCTTCTTCTAACAATGCCTCCAGCCTGAAGGCTTCATGAAGTTATAAGCACAGATTTATATGTAATAAATTATTGAAAATGAAAAAGGTCTTAAATAAGGTCTGTCTTCAACAAAAGAAGTAGTATATTTCATATAACAATGGCTTTTCTAGCGAAGGGGAAGATAAAACTGTATTTAATAGGTATTCTGATACCATAAACTAGAATACAATATTTGCATGCTCAAATATATTACAGAAAAAGATGCTAATTCAAGTCCTACATTAAGAAATGACTTACTATTGTAAATTGGAATTCCAAATAAAACAATAAACTGCACTACAGACTTATAGCTACACAGTCCAGTTGGCAAAGAGAATCCACTTAAAGATTTAATAAAAAAAAACACCCCACAAGCATATTATTGTTAAAGGAACAAGAGGAAATGCTAGAATGAGATTTCCTGCCTTTGTAGCACATACCTTCTCTCTTAAATATCCACTTCATAATTTTCCCATGGGAGTCCTACATCCACGCCCCATTGCTCAGTTCATAAAATGGACACAGGTTTCATACAGAGAGGCTACCAAGTGGATTAAAACTTATTTTTCACTCGTGGCTTCCTGGCCTTACTGTGTTTTGCCAAGACGTTTCCTTGACCAAACTTGGCCTAATTCATACATTATTTTAAGAAAATTTTTTGTATACAAACACATAAATAGATCACAAAGCTACCCTATTTAGATTTATTGTACTAGAAAACACCTCTTGAGATTCAAACTACAAATGTGGTTCAAAAAGCAGTATAATGTGCTTTTTATGTTTTTATTTCAAATGGCAATAAATCCATTTTACTGTACTGGCAGTTGAGTTTGACTAGACAGTTCAGGATCAAATTAAGCTGGTTTTAGATAGTTTAAACTACTTCTGTATCTTATGTTGCAGTATCTACAATGTCCATAAAACTGTCCGAGTGGTATTTATACCCACATTACACAAATAACACATCAAGCATGGAAGCTAAAATGAGAACAGCACTTTCCCAACAATAGGGATGAAATAATATTGAAATAATATAATACAGAAACCTCACGGGCAGTTTCTTCTAAAGTACAAAGTCCTTAAAAGTTCTGCTATGTTTTTATTATAAAAGCTTTGGTCTTTTATACTGACACAAAAGCTTTCTAAAAATTTGTTTTCACTTTCAGAACTAAAAAGGGAGATGATGGTATAAGACAAAGGTTGTAAAATGGCTACAGTAGGATAATTCAAGCATTTAATCTCTTAAAAGAAGTGTTAATCTTGTTGGTGCTAAAGAGCAAGTTATCGCTTCTGTACCCGTGACAAGAAGTTTTCTTAACATAAGGTGAGAATGAACCACAAGGCTTGAATCTCAAGCAGTGCAGGGATGTGAGACTTGCTGTGAAAGCTGCTACTTTGCACACCTCTCTGCAAAGTCCTCAGAGAACCACAAACATTTTAAAAATCCAATGTAAATAACTAGTCACCAGTTTATAAACGCCAACAGGCACCTACGGGCGGCTCAGGTTAAACACAAAGCAGAAGCCAAGGGAAGCAGCTGCTCAGGAGGTTAAAAAGCACCATGAGGGGTGCTCATCCACCTGGAGCTGATTTCAGCTGCCTGGGCTACATTACTTTATTAATCTGAAAAGAGATATGGAAATTTTGCATTGCCTAGGACAACAGTTTCGTGTGCCTGCTTTGATCAGTTGTATTGGAATTGAGAAACACTCTCACACTTGGGAGGCTTCTCAACAAGCTCCTGGAGTCTACAGAAAGGAACTGTGTGGTGGCCAGGCAAGAGGACCGAAAGCATGTCCTGTATCTCTGGTCACTTTTTTACAAAACAGGAGAAGGAAGAGAATGAAACTGAAAATACAACAGTAGGCTGAAAACACAAATACGTAAGGATTTATGCGACATAGCTGGCCTTCAGCAGCAGAAAACTGGAGTCGATCACCCAGACTGATCCAGGTACCCTAAATTCACACAAAACAGGCACTGCTGGTTCATCACCACGGCCCCAGAAGGCCCCGTTCTGCCCTACCTCAGCACACTTGCACAGCTCCTAGGAACGCATCAAAAGAACCAGGTATTCAGTTCAAGGCTCAGCCTTCCTTTCCTGCCTTTGCGTACTGCTGACTAGGCTCCGCACAAAATTCCCTGCAAATCAGATTTGCATTTGGGAAAAAAAAAAAACCCAACGCCCCATTTTTCCCCACGACTGCACATTTTTGCAAAGTACACTTCTCTGCTAGCTGGAGTTTTTTGAATGTTGAAATGCTGTTTCTCTTTATAAATACAGAGCTCTAAGAGATGCCCAGGAGACTGCCCCGCTCCCAGGAGATCTTTAGATTTATCTTGATCAGTTTATTGGCTTCCTCCCATTGATTTCCATCAGCCCAGCAATTTCATTTTGAATCTAAAAACCCGCCATGAAGATCCTGATATCAGAGTTTTCCTAATGAGTATGGGTGGATTTGCTTAGCCCTGAGAAAAGCCCAACTCCCATTTCCAGGAGTCTGCTGACTGCAGAGCTCCAGCAAACAGAATCTATTTTAGTTTCCTCCATCAGCAGGTTGGACTGTAAATACATGCAGGAAGTAGATCTGCAAAAGTAAGAAGTTTTTTTTTTTTTTTTTTTTTTTAACCGTGCTGAATGTATTACTGGCCATGAAGATCCTGCTATCAGAGCTTTCCTAATGAGTATGGGTGGATTTGCTTAGCCCTGAGAAAAGCCCAACTCCCATTTCCAGGAGTCTGCTGACTGCAGAGCTCCAGCAAACAGAATCTATTTTAGTTTCCTCCATCAGCAGGTTGGACTGTAAATACATGCAGGAAGTAGATCTGCAAAAGTAAGAAGGTGTCATCATTACATACTTATTTTCAGGATAGTGCCAGGCTTTAATATCTTCATAATCACGATTTACCATTTAAAAGCTGCCCCAAGCTATTGCCAATTTACAGCGGACACCCGTGCTGAGCAGTAACGGGTTGTACTGTGATAAAATAGATTTATTCTCAATATAAATATACTTACTGAAACAGCTTTTCTTAAATCTTTATTTATGAGACACATCAGATAGCCCAATAAATGAAAGGAAATTTTCCTGTGTATCAGACTTTTCACTTCATTTCCTAGAAAGATTACAGAACACCAGTGACACAAAGATCACACCAAAGGCTACATACTCTAAACAATAATTTCAGAGAAAATAAAACACTAAGAAGAAAGGTAGTTCTAAAGAAATCCATGCAAATATCAGTCTATATGCCCGCATTTGGCTCTAAAATGCACAAATGTAGCTCAGACTTCAAAAGGAACCGAGTCTAGTTGATGGACCTTCTGGAGATAGTTATCTGACAAAAGACTTTCAAATTAGCCCCCTCCCCCATACGATATTATCTTTATAATGTACTAAAAATACCTGGCCTTCGATATTCACCCAGCAGTACACTGGGTTGTGTTGAAATTAATAAATAATAGAGCCACTAGCAACACACTATTGATTTTCTGCCGGATTTGTCTATCTCCTCAGAATTTTAAGAGCTGTTTAAACAGATATATCCATTATGTGTTGGAAAGAATTTTAAAACTCCCCAGTAGGGCTGTAGTTGATGACATATTGACAGTATCTCAGACTGAAATAATTTTGGACACTCCGCTTATGTAGTCTGCAGATACAGAGCCAAAACCACCCGGTTGAAGGGCGAAGTGAAGGTCAAATGCCTAAAGCTCTCACAAAAAGCAGCTATACCACAACACGATTGCTTCAACCCTTGGTCATCAGTTAGTGAAGACAGGAGCAATTCCTGTTATCAACTGTACAAATAAAATTATTAAAGCATCGGAGTGTTTTTCCATCGAAAAGAGTGCCCTAAGGACTGAGATATTAACTCTGCTGCTGAAGAACTGAGCAGTTCTTATCTTCATTTGCTAATATAAACAGAATACCTTCACTAATTCCCCAAAGCAGCTCCCAGCTCCTTTGCAAAGCGTTCCTGAAGTTCCTTCCCCGTGCTCTGCCTCTATCGCAGCACAATTTAAGAGAACACTTAATGCATTGAAGGCTTCAGATTTTCCATTTGAAATGTAGGGCACCAGAACATTGTCACCTTGCTAATAAAATGGAATGATGTGGCTTCACATCCATTTACCAATCCCTTGGAAACTAAGCTAATTTTTTTTTTTTATTTTTAAACATTTTAATGCACTAGTTTAATAGAAAAGCGTGTAAGAGTTTTGCTTCAACTTTGAGAGGAGACTAAAACAAGAACATGTTAATCAGCTGCGTAAACGCTCCTTCTTGTACTGTTCCTATTTTCTGCTCCTTTGCTTGAGTAGAAATGTTTTCCTCATTATGGTCTTGATTAAGAAGTTTGATGTGCTGACCTTGAATATCAAATTAAGCTCCATGCTGCAAGCAAAGCATCCTATCTTCTCTAGTGGCTTATAAACTCATTAGACACTTCAGACATAGGTTTAAAATTTGCTGACACTAAATTCATTTAATATGGAACAGAACCGTTAAGATTTATGAGGCAAATTTGCAGTTAAGTGAAATACGCAATCTCCAGGTGATTTCCACCAGGAAACCCTTCCATCCAGGTTTCGCCTTGTTATTAAAACAATTGCCTATTAAATATCAGACTGTTAATTGTCTTTTCATTTTCCAGTCAAACGATCGACACGAAAGGAGGGAGAGAAGTCTGACAGCTGTTGGTACGAATCCCGAGCCAGAAAGGCTACAGCCCTGAAAAGAGGGTGTTTGCTTGGTGCCGTCTGGCTCGAGACAGTTGTGTTGCACACCACGCAGGAGTTCAAAAGGAATAATTTCAGTGTAAAAGTTCACTCGCTGCTATATAGTGAAAATAATTTATTTCAGATGCCATGGTTTTGAAGCTGCCGGATCAGAATTTTAAATCTTTTTGCCATATATATTCCCCGAGGGCACGCAAGTGAATCAAGGCTCTTTTTTTTGCTTTCATGAATCCTAGACTTTGACAAGAGTTCACAGAGGAAAAAAAAAAACAAAAAACTTCTGAACATCAGTCAAGCCCTGGGTGCCTGGTCTTTGCTTAACACACTGTGTTTTCATTTTGGCAGGATATGTTTTGTTTGTATTTAAAATGGGGCATTTGATATCAAATACAAGTCATTAGCTAAAAATCAGCTCCACCACCAACACCAATCTCATGTAACATGCCGGATAAGAGTCACAAAAGAAAATTAATTCAGTCGTTTGTAAAGACACTTAAAGGGGATGTCAGGATGTAAAGCCTGCTCACAACAGGAAGGAGGGATGAGGAGAGGGAGACGTTGGGTAAAATTTATTATTGGAGTAATATTCTCACCAGACTAATTTATCCGATACAAGGAAAAGTGTGTGTCGCATACCCTCATGCTGACAAGATTTAACTAAGCAGATACGCTGCAGAGAAAGGGTCAATATGAGGACACAGAGGCACCTAAAATGCCCAGCAGCCTTCCCTAAATACTCAGTTGAAATTATTCTCTCTCATCTTCCACATGGTGTGCGACACAACAGTCTCAAGCCGTATGGCACCAAGGATGCTGATGTGCACTTCTGCTGCCATCCTGGCCACGAACCCAGAACAGCAGCAGCTGCTGCAGGGATGTCTCTTCTTTCACATTGATCATTTTGCTAAATAGTGAGGATCAGGGCAGCTGGAACACATCACAGCTCCAGGGTGGAGGCTGAGTGGCTCGTACCAAGACTTTCTTGACATCTGGTATCAGTCTGCAGGTCACTTGTGAGAAGAGGATCCAAAATCAGAGTGGCTGACAGGCTGCTTAACCAACAGATGCAAACTTGAACACAACCCCCTCTTTTTTTTTTTTGTATGTGTGTGTGGAGTTTCACTTAGAGCCAATTCTGCCTCAAATAAATATTTCCGAACGGAATAAAAATATAAGTAAAAATTTGATACACTGATAGAAACAACGTACAAATGCTCAGGATGGAAATGTTTATCTAGAGAGCGATTCAAATTGGCCTGAAGAAAGAGTGTGGCATCAACAGAACTTGATATTACTGTTCAGTTGACTTCTCTGTTCTTACAGCTGTTCAAGAGGAAGCAGATGTATCTAATGTCAGCATTAACTGCCCGAGCTGCAATTCAAACCAGGATGGCAAAGTGGAATTAAGGGTCATACACTGACCTTGTTAGTAAAGAAAATAGAGAGTGTAATTTCAGTCCACAAAAGACCAACATGCAAATAAGGAAGGACAACAAAAGGACTTTATCCTGCATTCAAGCTGACATTTCTAAGATTTATTACAGAAATGAAGGGTTTCAAAAAGTGTCACACAGCTAACGATGCCAGGGAGTAGTGTGACCTTCGCCAATCCAAGTAAAAGTGAACCTAAATAAAATACCCAATTAAAAGAGGAGGTGAGAAATGGGAAGAGACCACCAGCCACTTCCACTTTGCCTTGAACCAGAAAGTAAGAAGGAAGGGAAAGAACTGAACTCAACCCTGAATTGGGGGGAAAAAAGTGTCAGCTAACATTTTCTATTGTAGCTAATCTTTCCCTGGGAAAATGCAATTGGCTTTAACATGCAACAACAAAGAAGTCTGTCTTTTGCATTTTGGCTACTGCACATTTGATAAACTACCAAGGACTGTTTAATTAATGCCACAAATCTGCTTTCTGTAAACCAGAAATGTTGTGGTCTGGTTGTATGCAAAAAGAAAGCAAAATAGCAAAACACAACATGAAAAGTTGTACCTTGTGTCCATGCATGTTGTACAAAGCAATCAAGACTTTTGCCTGTATTTTTTAAAATATTCTGCACTTAATCTCCAGCAGCATGTCTAAAATTTTTAAATGAAATGTCACAGTATCCAAAATACCATCTTCAAACACAATTTTATGATTGTCCCCTATCCTTTTTTCTTCTCTCCTGTTTTATGTTATAGTGCTTACATTTTATATTCCGGTTAATGACCATCCGCTTTTAATTTTTGGTTCTAAAATAACGTCACAGGATTCACCTCTCCCATTGCTCCCCTTCCCAAATTTCCTGCAACTTTACTCTGCAGTCACCCCCTAGTGCCACACACGAACTGATCAGTCACCTGTAGGTGCTCTTCATGGCTTGCATTAGCATGAAGTGGCATTGAAAATTTTTTATTGAAATCCAGATTCAAAATTTGGTTGTGAAGGGTGGTGTGTTAAGAAACACTCACCTTTTTGTCCCATTCTACGCAGCCAAAGCAATTGCACAACGCTTTCCATTCCGGTATCAGAGGGCTGCTTTGCCCTCTGTCCAAGAACATTTTCCTTCATGGCCAACTCTATGCAGAGAAGAAATGTTCCTATAGGCATGAAGGTGGACAAACTGGGCAGGGAAAGAAATAGGATTTCTTCCCCTCTTTCTTTTCATATTTTTTCTGCTGACTTCCTGCAAAAGCACACACTTCACACAAGAATAATATATAATATTTTGTGCTCTGCAATGTTTGTTTTAACTAAACGCAATGAAAAAGCAAAATTTCCATCACAACAGTGAAGGTTCAGTCTATATTTTAAATGCCATGGGCCTCCACATCGGTCATAAAGAAAGAGAATTAATAGTGTTTTAGCTCCTCAACTCTTCATTTCTTTGGATTTATGTCTGGTACTAAACCAGGAACCCAAAACCCAACAGGAAGAGATGAGGAAAACCTTGGAAAAACTAGAGATCTGCCTCCACTGCCAGAGGGTAACAACAGCACTGAAAAAATATTTAATGACAGTAAGATCTGAAACAAAGATACAAATACTGGAACATAAGGTTTTTTAAGCAATTGCTTAGCAAGTTTATAGAGGGATTAATAAGACACATCTGCTCATGCTAACTGGAAATTCTGTCAGTGGCCCAAGAGCTTTCTTCCAGTCCAAGGTCTGCATTATTTGATGGGAATCTTTTAGTCTTCAATGCATTTACCATCAACACTCTCCTGTGAGGCAGGGAAATGCCAGTCTTTCCATTTTACCAAGGAAAGGGGGAGATGGAAGGCCCTGCCTGGGCTCACAGAGGAAGGAGGGATTTGCTGCCCCAGCGAGCACACACGCCACGCCACCATCTCACACGGCCCCATTTCCAGCTCTCACATATTGCTAGAAGTTTTCTTGTTGAAACACTTCTTTTATTCTTTTACCTACAGTGAAGTCTCAAATTCCACACCTTCACTGGCTGCTGCTAGACATCTGCATACCGTGTGTGTTCAGAATTACCCATCATCTTCCTAAGTGTTAGAAACTCTAATAAAAGAATTGTCCTTTCGAGTTCTCCTAGGCCTTACAACCTCATTTCTATTACTATTTCACATTCATTTACTTTAGCAAATAACAGCTGCTTGTTTTTCCCTTCCCTGAGTTAGCACATTTTCAACCCCCTCCCAAGCTCTGTGCGACGCTGTGCTCTTCTACAACGTGATCCCACGAACATGGATCTCATCCCACCACCCATCTTTCCCATGCAGTTTAATCTTCTCTGCAATGAAATAATTAGCTATTCTCCTACCTTTTCCACGATCAATGAATCTCAGTCAGCCCTCATTAGTGTAACTCCCTTATCATAGCGCGCAATATGACTATCAAAATTATTTCCTGAATCCTTCATACTCTTATTAACAACTCAGCAGAAGCTTTTGGTTGGAAGGGTTTTGGACACTGCTATGTAAATGTATTGTATGAATTGTTTTTAAGGCTGTAAAGGGTGGGCTGCTCTGTGTCTGGTGTTGGGGTGGGGGGTACTGATCAACAAGCAGACATTCCCCAAAAACCAAACAGAAATAAAAGAAAAACAGCAAGGACCACCTTGAAATATCCAGCTTTCAAAACAGGGCATCTTTTTAGATTAATATCTGGATCTTGGGTTAATCTACAGCCAAGTCTAAATGACTTGCGATTTAAAGACGCAAACAGTTGGGTTTAGGGTGTACCACAGCATTATTGAATGATGACCTTCATCCTAAAATACTAAAACTATCAACATACTGAAGAGGTTTTGATTTTCATTTCATGTTGTTCCAGTACTACTGTGCTCTCTCAGGTTTCTCTCTGTTCCCATCTCTTAGCCTTCTCCAAAGTCATGCTCATAAGGGGACCAACAGGCGAAATGAGAATAATGCTAGATGTGGCAGGTATTCAATTGCCAAGTACAAACCTCAGAAATTTCCAGAGCTTTGCATGAGGCTCTGAAAATCTCAGAAGTCCTAGGCCAACCTAGAGGAACTTACAGACACCGGGTTCTGTGCTCAAAACCACATGCATCTGTCCCACCTCAAAGGAAGACAATTTCATTAAAGGAAGTAGCAGAGTGCCTTAAACTAAACTTAATTACTAAGCTCTTTAAAAGATAATCAACCAGGCATTAAAAACAGCAAAAAAAATCATCTGCAAAGTTACCTCATCCTCCAGCTACCACGGATTCGTAACCGCTCTCCTGTTTTGCAGCCCGATTCAAGCGGTGAGCTGCAAATCAGAGAAATTCATCTCCTGCCACTAAGGAATGTTAAAGCGAACCAGCCGCCACCCCCTGGGGGGGGACAGGCCCCCCGCAGCGCTCACCTTCACCTCCTGGAGCAAGGCTCTTGCCACAGTGCATAAAGAGACGGAGATTTTTAAGAGCTGGCCCATTTTCACCGCTGAGTAGACCTGGATTCGCTAGAAAGGTTAAATCCCCCATTTGGGTCAGCAGAAGCGCGCAGGAAAGGAAGTGCTGGGTTTCCATCCTCTCCTCACTGCCTGTGTCCCACATCCCTTTCAGGTTAATGAGAACCAGGAATTTAACCTTCCTGCGAAGCACAGCCACACATTTCTTCGGCAAGACTCGCCCAGCACAGCCAGAGCAGACCCCCGAAAAGACATTTCAGCTAACAAGTTCTGTTTTGATCGGAAATAAATACAAATTAGGGATAAATTCTAATCCACAGGTTAATCCACAGACTAGATTTCGAGGTGCCAAGGCACACTTCAAATGCAACAAATATGATGTTGGCTTTTTTTCTCCCGAGGAAGAAAAAGAAAAAGAGAAAAAAAAAATTATCAATTTTTATCATGAGGCAACTTCAAGTTAATTTAACAATATTTCAGGATGACTGCACGTGGATCCTCAGACTGTCAACAACACAAGTTACATTTCCTTTACAGTCTTACACTGCACCTTGGGATCTGCTCATTATTTTCACAGAATCAGAGAATTGTTGGAGTTGGAAGGGACTGTCTAGAGATCACCTCCTCCAACTCCCCTGCCAAAGCAGGATTGCCTAGGGCACATCACTCCAGACTGCATCCAGGCTCCTACAATTAGTTTGGAAGCCTGGCTTGCACATGATGATTTTTTCCTCTCTGTTTGTCCTAATTTTACTTGAAAAAATGATCCCATAAACACTTCTAAGTGTGATCAGTACTTCTGATAAAATCAAAAGGCGCTTTGTTGGATGGTGGTGATTACTTTTAAGACCTAAAATTCCCGCTCCTAGTAATTAATTAATTCAGCAACAGGATTTTTTAGTTCTCCTGGAGGAAGGAGGATTCCTGGTAGCTGTGTGTCCTGCAGAAGCCAGGGATGCCAAGTGCACACTTCGTGCTGCTTCGCTGCATCTACAGCTCCTCTTATCTACAGCTCAGGAGTGTGTTTTATTTAGAACTCTGAGTAATGCAGACCTCAGTCACCGTATCTGCCTTTATTTTTTAGAATCATGTATGATGCCTTTAGGAGCCGACGTACAACAAAGAAAATGAACTTGAAAGAAGATAGTCCCATCTATGCAATAAAAGACTATGTTTGAAGTTATTCATTTCCTCTTACGTGACAAAGGACTAGAAAAAAAAATCTGCCAGCAATCAGCAACAGAGAGCTGGAGTTGCAGGGGGGAGAGTCTCATTTGAGTCCTCAAGGGAAATTTAGCTAGCAAATTAAACATCCCGATTTAGATTTTAGCTGGTTAACGCAGAATAACAGGGCAACAAGAATAAAGTTTTGGGTTTAAAGGCACCCAAAGCCCATCACCTACTTCTCTCCTTTCCTTTTTGCTTCTGAGATGAGGCTTCTGTTCCATACAGACCCAGACACAGTCTCTGCTCACCACAACCACCTTTAAGAGCGATTTCTGCCTCTTCCTGCACTTTCCCATCTAATTGCTGACCAGATCCAACACAATCAAGCTTTAAGAATTAAGGCCACAGTTTGGGGTTATTTGTCTGTACCAAGTCTTCCAAGCTTATATTGTAAACTTTCTTTTGTTTTGTTTAACTTTTCTAGTCTTGGAATGTTTTGTAACATGGTATGTTTTAAAAAATACATAAGTTGGAGCTGTGGGACGAAAGGGAGAAAGATTCCAATTCCATATCGTGCTTGCTTTTGAGAGAAGAGATTTATTAGTGTTTTTCTGTTAGGAGAACACCAGAGAGTCAGTGCCTTTCAAATGCACTTAACGGGATGATGGACATATCTCAGAGAGCACAGTGGCCAGTGAAGAAATAATGAGAAGCAGCAGCCCACGGGCAAGACGCTGCAGGGAGGGCGAGGATGTGCTTGACTAGGGATCAATGGATTTCAGCAGAGGAAAAAAAATAATAAATATCGAGGTAGTGAAATGACGTGCAGGAAGACCTTGCAACAAGACAAGGGGGAAAGCCACTGACATGCACTAGAAATACCAAAAGAAATTCTGGTTAGCAGGGATATTTTTTTCCCCAATCATCTCTAACTACTCCACAGTCCTGAGAACTTCTCGGCGCTGGCAGAGTCCCTACGAGAAGAAACTGCAAAAGGACAACTGGAATTATACTCTGTCAGGATGACACTTTCAGACTTATCAACAGCCTTCTCTCAGGCTACTTAAAGATTAAGTTTTCTTTGGAATTTGCTGACAGGTTGGTGGAAGAAGTGGCATTTGTTTGGGAGGTTTGTGGCCCTCCCCTAGGAAACGGTAATTAAATTACTTCAGGAAATAAACATGAGTGTGAAACCAAGGAGAAAGTGCACAGTAATCACAGAATCTTCTAGGTTGGAAGGGACCTTAAAGATCATCTTGTCCAACCGTCAACCTACTTTGACAAAAATAAACACCCACACAACAAACAAAAAGCAACACCATCACTAAACCATATCTCCCAGCACTACATCAACCCTTCTTTTGAACACGACAGTATTCAATTCTGAGTCAGCAAAAAAAAAAGCTAGGTTTTAAAGTTTTACTCCTGAAAGAATTAAGATTTTAAAATCTTTTCTATCTTGATTAGAGAGAAGGTTTCCATCCAAGTAACTCTGTAGCAAGGTGTGAGATGTTTTATGTACTGATGCAGCATTAAGCCTATTTTCAGGGGACAGTTTTAAGTGCTAGTGTTCTCACAACTTATATGTTCTTTTATGTCCCGTAGCTCTGGCTCAGTTCATGGCTGTAACACCATCAAGCACATGAGAAAATCGTCAGGAGTTATTGCAGAGCTGTACCTTGAAACCAGAAGCTGGTCTTGACTGTTAGCCACAGACAATTGAGCTAATTGAGCATGTTTCACTTACCCCGTTACTTAAGAGCCAGAGATACGGAGTGTGCTGGTGAATAAAAGAACATCTGCCTGATAACATCCATTTCATGTGCGAGTTACAAGTTTTAGAGAGCAATTACGCAGCATTTTTGTTTCAAATCCAAATCAGATGTTTAAACCATTCTGTGATTGCACAATTATCTTGTTTTACGAGGCAACCCAAACATCATTTAACAAGATTTGAGTACCACTGCGTATTTTCAATTTATTAACAAAAATACAGAAGGCAAGCCCCCAAACATGAGAGGAAGAAGCAATGAAAAAGGCTTTTAACAAGGCAGGGAGGGTGGAAAACAGCAACTCTTAAAGGCAGTGGTGAGAGCAATCTCCTTGGGTCAACACCACTCCCCACCTTCATGGGAGAAGAGATGCTCTCAGTTCTCCTGCTTCATTATTGCAGGATATTTAAATATGCAGTAGCTGCTGGTGAAAGAGGCACAAAGGGAAGCCAAGGCAGCTCATTCCTATTGGCTTCCCCATGACTCTCATCTGGGGAGGCAACAGTGAGGGGCAGAAAAGCCCATTCCCCACAGCAGAACATAAATCCAAGTACCAGGAGAAGCTGCTACAGTGAAAGCTGTCCTAGATCTTTAGTCTAGACTGGGCCTGTCATCTGCAAATCTGGTCAAGCCACACAGAGAATTCTCAAAGAAAGTTAGAAATTAATTAAACAAATTAATAAAACCATCAGCCCTCTATTTGGGTTCTCAGAGACCTCCCAGGACCTGTTACAGCAATGAGCTGAGCACCAGAAAGGGGTCTAAGCAGGAACGGGTCCCTGAATTACTGGGTGAACTGCAGTACAACCCAGAGTTTTCTTATTCGGACTTTATCCAAATGTAAAATTGGGAAGGAGAATAAGCCAGATGCTGCCTTGGAGAGGACAGAGGCTGAGTAGACATAAACATAATTCTGTTACTCAGGAATTAATTCGCACCAAAACATATTTCTGCCACACTGAAATTGTAATATTCAGCTTCCAAATCCACAAAACTCATTCCAAGAGTATTCAGTACAAATTACACCCTAAAAAAAAAAGCTTTGATTTATCACGTCTCATTTATATGACCTCCTTCTACAGTCTGAAGCTACTTTAGTGTCTTTTAACAGAAGATTTCCAATGTTACTGTACTGAATTAAGCAGTAAACCTGAGAAGCTAAGGCCAGCTCTCAACTCCTAACGCAGTGCTGTTGCACAGGACTCAACAAACAAGAGTCTAAATATTCACTTGTGCCTCCCAGTTTTCACTCTGGGAGACAAACAATCCCAGACTAGTCATCACCTTCACTCTTATGGTGAACCTCCTCATGTCCTTCTAGTCTTTAGCAAGATATTTTAATACTAGGCTTTGTCTTAAGAGATCATCAAATGCATAATTCCCTGCTATCTAACTTACCCTCTCAGCAACCAACTAGGTTGGTTGGATAGGTCTCAGGACCTATCTTTTCTTCTCATGACCCCCAAGGGCTGGCCAACCAGAACTCTGAAAATCTCCACCAAACCAGTGGTACTTGCAGTGAAAGAGCAGGAGAAGCCAGGAGCAAGGATTAGCAGGCCAGATTGAAGAGTGCACTGCAAAAAGTCTTGGCAAAGTAGAAGGATGACCACTAAATCTGGCTACAGTCTGCCTGATTACTGACAGCACATGGTGGGACAAGCAAGGCTGCTGCCTGGAAAATGTGGCAGAAATTGAGGACTACAGACATAAGGCATCTGGAGAGCAATGACAACCCTAAACCTCAAAGATAATTATAACTGAAAATAGTTGCTTACTAATTTGTCTGATACTCTCAGTGAAGAACCATTACTCTGTTCAGTTTTATGGAGAGAAAAAGAGTCTTTAATGGAAACAAAATAACTTAATCTTTCCTCCACATTTTGGAGATTTTAGGTCCAAGGGACACAGAAGACTGAACAACAGTGAAACACCTACTGTGTTTCCTTTTGTTTCATCACTAAGTACATTTTCACGGGCAGAGTACTCAGACCTAATCTCCTCTCCACAAGGATTTAGAAGCCATATACCACAGGAAATAATCCTGTTTTAGTACAGGGACAGACCAGATGACTGAAAGGTCATCCAGAGCTCTAACTTTTAACACTCTGATTTTCTGGACTTTCGGTAGAGGCTAAAGGAGCATACATAATTTGCAAACTCATTTCCTCCTGAGTCATTTTTTATTTACCTTTTTTCTCTCCTCGCTGACTTACAGAACTAGCTTTGTGACTAAACAATTTTGGTAAGCCTTGCAATCAACAGGATTAAACAGTGTGTGTTGGGTGAACTACAGACGGAATTCATTTGTCAGATCCCCAGTGCCCTGACTTTAATCAGGGGTAATAATAAAGCCAGCAGTATTGCTAATCCAATCGGCAAGTCCAATGAAAAAATAAATTTGTAAATGCAGTTCAAAAACTACCCTTTCACTGTGCAAAGCAAAAGTGCAATGGAAATCTCTCCCTTTTTCTCCCTCACTCCAAAGGTCCCTAATGAACAAAAAAGGGAGGAGGCAGAGCAGAGGAGATGCATATCAAAGCCTGGTTGTCCCTTGAAATCCAACTTTAATTATTAATATATGCGATGAGCTGAGCAAAGACAACATGATTTAGGTCTTGCAGGCTTACACTGCAAAATGGTGTGTTGCAAAGCTATATCACCTAAAACAGACTAGACTAGAAATTTCTCCTAATAAATTGTTTATCTGAATATGGAATTTTTCTACTCCTTTCTGAAAAGTTATTTCAAAATTTAAGACATTTCTTCTCCCAGGGAGCTGTTCTCAGTGAACAGCTACTTCTGCATTCCATTCTCAGAGGGGCAAGGTACGGCTCAGAGCACTGGAAACCCATAGAAGAGTTGCAAGGACTGAAGAGGCCACGATGATTAATGGACACTTGCTGACTCTGCTGGCACGGACTGATGCCAAGAGCTTCTCCAACTCACCTTCAGTGAATACAAATGGCAGCGTTGCTTCGAAGCAAAGCAGACACTAAGGAGTGTGTGTGCATCACAACTCCAGCCCCCCCATACTGTTCCAAGAGTTGTCACTATTTTAGGAAGAGCCATAAAAAATATTTCAGCTATTAATGATATGTTTGCTCTGATCATTTATTACATGCAAATCAGCTGGTTGAGGACTAAAGCAGTTATCTCCTGGTGGGAACAGACTCCCAGGTTTTATTAGATTCTGGGCTTTTCACACACAGCACACACTAAAGAATTCCTTGTCTTAATGGCGAGACACAAGCTTGGCAGGCATATCTTAATGAGAGCAGTGACTAAAATAAGCGACATTTTACATGTCATAACTTTATTGCCAGGCTTCTGCAGAAAGAACAACAGCAGTAAAAGAGCACCATAGACCTCACCTGCCTTATGCTTCTCAGCCCGAGATGACTACACCTGGCTATTATCTTTTGAAATTTAAACTAAAACAATGTTACTGTGGCTTTTGCATGATCAGAAAGAAAACCTAGTTAATGCCAGTATCTTTCAAAGGGGGTGCTTCCCTTGAAGCTACTCCTGGTTTTATGGTCACAGCAACCCTAACTTTCTCCCTCTGGCTGATGTCGTTCCAATGTAAAACAACTCCTCATAAGTAACATGGTAGAATTCTGGCCAAATTTGAGACATTTGAATATGCTCGTAGGGACATTTGTCACTGTATTATTGGGTTTGGTTTTCTTCCCCATCAGACACTATATCTCCAAGCTTTTAAAAAAAATGAAATGAATGTCTTTCTTTACATCTCACGTTCCACTTGTTGTTTGTGAGGGTTTCTCTCAGCATGGTTCTACAGATACGTGGACTCCCTTTGTCTCTCCATCAATTTTTAAAGTGATAGACTCCAAGAGTGTGCCCAAGAATGGACAATTCTTTAAAAATTCATTATTTAAGCCTTAATAAAATCCCCCCCAAAAGCACAGATATCAGCGGGAATTTAAAAAAAATACATGTCAGAAGAAGCATGGGTTAGGAGCAAACCTACATCTCACTACAGCATTAGATGCTCTGAGACGATCACAAGAACCATGTTCTGGATCAGATTTTGAAAAGGTGCAGTAACTGCTCAAAATCACTAATAAGTGCAAAGAAACAGTAAGATGATTTTGCATTAATGACAAGATGATAACTGTAATGCCTTCCTGAAGTGTGGTTTTTTATTATTAGAAGCGACATTCTCACCTATATCATTGTTACTTTAGCTGCATAGGTTGTTCTGGGCAACGGAGCAGCTGCTGTAAAATAACTACTGCTAATATGTTAATGATAGCGATATCATAATTAACTTGTGCTCTCTCAATCTGTTGCCTCCACCTGTTATTGTTAAGTTTATATTTATCTTATTATAATATCTGGGAAAGAAACTGTCTTCCTGTTATGTAGTTGTACATTGCTTTGTGAAACCAGAGGCCCAAGCATGACTGGGGTCTTTATACACTATCAAAAGAGGAGAATAACATTTTTAACGTTCTCTCTCAGTTTTCTCTATTGCTACTGGCACATGATGTAATGACCGAGGAGCTCCAGCCTGGAGGTTAATGCATTTTCATAATGAGAGAAACAAAGAAGTTCATAAACACTTCACAAAGCCCGCAGGCACTGATGAAAAGTAGCATATACATCAAATATAAAACGTTATTCAGGGATGCCAGCCTCTTAGCAGGTGGGCACTGCCTACTTGAGCTGATTTTTTTTTTTTTATTGATGTTGGTTTAATGAAGCAACTTTTGCTAGTTGTTAAAAGAAAAAGATCACTGTCTCTTCATTCTCTCTTATTATCATAGCCTGTTGATCGCTGAAGTGGATGCTCTTTTGGTCCTCTGAGTCACAGCAGGAAGCCAACACACAAGCCATGGGTTGATTGAAACTATGAGATACGAGCTTTAGATCAGCTCCTGAATCAAGGTATATAGTTTAGAAATGGTCACTGACTGTCTAAAGCTGAAAAAAAAAGTTGTGTCACACAAGACACCCCCAACACAAGTCCACAGCACTTTTCCTCTGAGCCTACTTATAAAACCTGGGAACATCGAGAAAAGTTTCTGAAATTCTCTCTAGACAACAAAATTACTTCAAATTTTCCCCAGACAACAAAATGACTTCAATTAATCTTTACACTGATAGACTGTTTCAGGGCATATTTGTAAATGGCCTAGGGAACAATAATTAAGCACTCAACTTGATGAACAGCAGCACTTTTTTTGAAACCAGTCATTAAAAGTAAGGACAGAGTTACCTGCCTCATTGTTTAACAAGATCTATTAGAATAAAAACATGAAATGGCAACCCTGGAGGAGAAATCATTCTTCATAAAATATTAGATGGTTACATTTGGTTTCCCCACAGAATTTCTTTCCTGGCTCCAAGTTTCTTGGGGAAGAAGGCAGCATTTCATTACTGCACTTGCTCTTTTAAAAGAACAATGCTTGTGATTTAGCTACAGAGAAGACATTTCAAGGAAGTGGGTGACCTCTAAACCTTTTTTAGATACAAAGATTCAGAAAAGATACACATGGGTCGCAGTTTCTTGGCATTCTGAATTAAAACAATATTACCTGAAGTATTAAGATGTCATACAATCATAATAGGGGTGTGTTATTCATAAAATATTTTTTCTTAAGAGTGTTCTTCTAATGGTAATTTATAATTACTCAAAATTTTATTCATTTATAAAAGCTATAAATTCATTAACACACACATTCTCCAAGACCTTTTATGCTCTGAAGCTTCAACAAAAAAACCCAGGATGCTTCAGTTTTGAAAAGAGTTGGCTGGAATAGACAAAGAAATATTTTAGTCTCTTTATAGCGAATTGCTTTATGAATCTGCTATAGAAGAGATTAAAGAATAGCATCTGAAGATACAGCTCATCCTTATTAAGCTTCATGAAAAATTCTATTTATTTTTTGTATGACTTTGGTTAGGTTAACGGGAAGACTCCACTGACTTCCCCTCATGATTCTACTGGGATGTTCCTATAGGGTACATCAAAAGGAAGTGCAAGAGAAGCATTATCATTATTATTCTTAAATCTCAGTTCCTTTTGTATAATAGTCACTTCAGTGGCATCCAAAGTCTCTTTTCAAACACACAAAGAAATAAATTCAGTGAAAGAAAAATATGAGTCAAGAGGTCAGCTTTCTCACTAAAGGGACAATTAGAGCCTGGTGTATTCCTAAAGGAGACTATGGAAAGACTTAAGATGTTTTGGATCAAGCTGAAAACAGGAGGACTAAAGGCCTGACCTGGATACACACTCCAGATTTGTTTCAATTTATGGTGTCATTAGACTGGAGGAGTAGGGCTGAGGGGGTAGGAACTGTATTTTACCTTTCAACAGATCTCATTTATGCCACACTGCATTTTGACTAATCACTTGGTAAATACCAGTTAAAGCAAAAATATTTTTCTGGAATCAACTGAACTTTGGAAGAGTGTGGACAACATTTTCCAACCCAGAAGTCTTGATTTTCAAATGCATCAAGCTCACATACCCCAAATGACTTCCCAAATTATTTGGATAGCCAGCATTTCTGAGAAATCAAGCTACAGTAGCTACCTGTTCTCAAGGAAGGTGAGCAAATTACCATCAAAACCGATACCCTTTGATGATAAATCACAGGTTAAATCCTTCATAAATTGGTACAGATGAGTTACAAAAATAGCCAGAGATTGGGAAATTTAGTGAAAATAGCGATAATTAAGCTAAGTCACTATATGTCCACAAACACTGAACAACAATGTGCCTCGGTTTCTCTCATTTATCACAGACTTTATACAAGATTATACAATCAACTGCTTAGAGATCAGGTGGTGGGGGATGCCACTTAAAAAGGCATTACTGCATTGGTGCCCACAACTCACCCCTCAAAGAGAATAAAAATTCTGGCAGTTGGCCCTGCAATTTCAGCAGCTCCATGGTGGTTCCTAAGAGCTGAGGAGCTGCAACAGATGAAACTACATTCCGTACTTTCCTCATATCGAAGCTTTCGGTGGGAAAAGCAAAACACCCTCGAAGCTCTACCCGTGCGTAAGCATGAAAGGTTAACAGGCAAAAATCAGGCCACAGAACAAGACTGAATGAAGGGCAAAAAAAGCTTCCTGGCCAGAGCAGTTATCTTCTGCAGAAGCAGAACCAGTCAAAGATAACACAATTTTCCCCCAGACGGTAGAGTTTCTGGTGAAGTGTGAGATTCTGTTCAATGTGAAGCCTTGTGCTTGTTCAGTATCGTGTTTTTTTCTTGTATTTACTTCCCTTAAACCTTGATGATTTTTCCTATATTCAGTTGCTCAGCTCTATTTCTCATCATGCTGTGTGTTACAAAAGCAATGATTCAGGACTTGGAGGTGCCAAAACTCCTTACCTTGAATCTTAAGGACAGATTATACTAACCTCACTCACAGCAAACAGTATTTTATACAAAGTATATGCACCACCAAAGTCCCTGGGAATGCCAATGCTATAGTGTATGGCACAACAGGAGCAGGGATACCACAAATTATCAAAATCTTTTCTTGGTATTGCATGCTGGCTGATAAATAGACCACGATTCAGGACTTGGAGGTGCCAAAACTCCTTACCTTGAATCTTAAGGACAGATTATACTAACCTCACTCACAGCAAACAGTATTTTATACAAAGTATATGCACCACCAAAGTCCCTGGGAATGCCAATGCTATAGTGTATGGCACAACAGGAGCAGGGATACCACAAATTATCAAAATCTTTTCTTGGTATTGCATGCTGGCTGATAAATAGACCACTGCAATACAAAATTTAATTGATACTGGAGGTCTCTGCCATTTGTTTCTTAAGAAAATTCACACCTGCATCAGAACAGAGTGAGCTGCGTTTGTAGAAATCTGTTCATATTAACTATTCTTACGATATTTCTCTCTGCCTGGATTGAAAGCTCTTGTATTATTCTGACCAAATCCAAAGGGAAAGATAGATCTTTCTTGCTTTGGAATGGATTCTGATGCCAAACCACAGGGATTGCTTTGACTCTACAGGACCAAGTCTCCTAAATTTCCCTTTACACTCCAGACTGCATCCAGGCTCCTACAATTAGTTTGGAAGCCTGGCTTGCACATGATGATTTTTTCCTCTCTGTTTGTCCTAATTTTACTTGAAAAAATGATCCCATAAACACTTCTAAGTGTGATCAGTACTTCTGATAAAATCAAAAGGCGCTTTGTTGGATGGTGGTGATTACTTTTAAGACCTAAAATTCCCGCTCCTAGTAATTAATTAATTCAGCAACAGGATTTTTTAGTTCTCCTGGAGGAAGGAGGATTCCTGGTAGCTGTGTGTCCTGCAGAAGCCAGGGATGCCAAGTGCACACTTCGTGCTGCTTCGCTGCATCTACAGCTCCTCTTATCTACAGCTCAGGAGTGTGTTTTATTTAGAACTCTGAGTAATGCAGACCTCAGTCACCGTATCTGCCTTTATTTTTTAGAATCATGTATGATGCCTTTAGGAGCCGACGTACAACAAAGAAAATGAACTTGAAAGAAGATAGTCCCATCTATGCAATAAAAGACTATGTTTGAAGTTATTCATTTCCTCTTACGTGACAAAGGACTAGAAAAAAAAATCTGCCAGCAATCAGCAACAGAGAGCTGGAGTTGCAGGGGGGAGAGTCTCATTTGAGTCCTCAAGGGAAATTTAGCTAGCAAATTAAACATCCCGATTTAGATTTTAGCTGGTTAACGCAGAATAACAGGGCAACAAGAATAAAGTTTTGGGTTTAAAGGCACCCAAAGCCCATCACCTACTTCTCTCCTTTCCTTTTTGCTTCTGAGATGAGGCTTCTGTTCCATACAGACCCAGACACAGTCTCTGCTCACCACAACCACCTTTAAGAGCGATTTCTGCCTCTTCCTGCACTTTCCCATCTAATTGCTGACCAGATCCAACACAATCAAGCTTTAAGAATTAAGGCCACAGTTTGGGGTTATTTGTCTGTACCAAGTCTTCCAAGCTTATATTGTAAACTTTCTTTTGTTTTGTTTAACTTTTCTAGTCTTGGAATGTTTTGTAACATGGTATGTTTTAAAAAATACATAAGTTGGAGCTGTGGGACGAAAGGGAGAAAGATTCCAATTCCATATCGTGCTTGCTTTTGAGAGAAGAGATTTATTAGTGTTTTTCTGTTAGGAGAACACCAGAGAGTCAGTGCCTTTCAAATGCACTTAACGGGATGATGGACATATCTCAGAGAGCACAGTGGCCAGTGAAGAAATAATGAGAAGCAGCAGCCCACGGGCAAGACGCTGCAGGGAGGGCGAGGATGTGCTTGACTAGGGATCAATGGATTTCAGCAGAGGAAAAAAAATAATAAATATCGAGGTAGTGAAATGACGTGCAGGAAGACCTTGCAACAAGACAAGGGGGAAAGCCACTGACATGCACTAGAAATACCAAAAGAAATTCTGGTTAGCAGGGATATTTTTTTCCCCAATCATCTCTAACTACTCCACAGTCCTGAGAACTTCTCGGCGCTGGCAGAGTCCCTACGAGAAGAAACTGCAAAAGGACAACTGGAATTATACTCTGTCAGGATGACACTTTCAGACTTATCAACAGCCTTCTCTCAGGCTACTTAAAGATTAAGTTTTCTTTGGAATTTGCTGACAGGTTGGTGGAAGAAGTGGCATTTGTTTGGGAGGTTTGTGGCCCTCCCCTAGGAAACGGTAATTAAATTACTTCAGGAAATAAACATGAGTGTGAAACCAAGGAGAAAGTGCACAGTAATCACAGAATCTTCTAGGTTGGAAGGGACCTTAAAGATCATCTTGTCCAACCGTCAACCTACTTTGACAAAAATAAACACCCACACAACAAACAAAAAGCAACACCATCACTAAACCATATCTCCCAGCACTACATCAACCCTTCTTTTGAACACGACAGTATTCAATTCTGAGTCAGCAAAAAAAAAAGCTAGGTTTTAAAGTTTTACTCCTGAAAGAATTAAGATTTTAAAATCTTTTCTATCTTGATTAGAGAGAAGGTTTCCATCCAAGTAACTCTGTAGCAAGGTGTGAGATGTTTTATGTACTGATGCAGCATTAAGCCTATTTTCAGGGGACAGTTTTAAGTGCTAGTGTTCTCACAACTTATATGTTCTTTTATGTCCCGTAGCTCTGGCTCAGTTCATGGCTGTAACACCATCAAGCACATGAGAAAATCGTCAGGAGTTATTGCAGAGCTGTACCTTGAAACCAGAAGCTGGTCTTGACTGTTAGCCACAGACAATTGAGCTAATTGAGCATGTTTCACTTACCCCGTTACTTAAGAGCCAGAGATACGGAGTGTGCTGGTGAATAAAAGAACATCTGCCTGATAACATCCATTTCATGTGCGAGTTACAAGTTTTAGAGAGCAATTACGCAGCATTTTTGTTTCAAATCCAAATCAGATGTTTAAACCATTCTGTGATTGCACAATTATCTTGTTTTACGAGGCAACCCAAACATCATTTAACAAGATTTGAGTACCACTGCGTATTTTCAATTTATTAACAAAAATACAGAAGGCAAGCCCCCAAACATGAGAGGAAGAAGCAATGAAAAAGGCTTTTAACAAGGCAGGGAGGGTGGAAAACAGCAACTCTTAAAGGCAGTGGTGAGAGCAATCTCCTTGGGTCAACACCACTCCCCACCTTCATGGGAGAAGAGATGCTCTCAGTTCTCCTGCTTCATTATTGCAGGATATTTAAATATGCAGTAGCTGCTGGTGAAAGAGGCACAAAGGGAAGCCAAGGCAGCTCATTCCTATTGGCTTCCCCATGACTCTCATCTGGGGAGGCAACAGTGAGGGGCAGAAAAGCCCATTCCCCACAGCAGAACATAAATCCAAGTACCAGGAGAAGCTGCTACAGTGAAAGCTGTCCTAGATCTTTAGTCTAGACTGGGCCTGTCATCTGCAAATCTGGTCAAGCCACACAGAGAATTCTCAAAGAAAGTTAGAAATTAATTAAACAAATTAATAAAACCATCAGCCCTCTATTTGGGTTCTCAGAGACCTCCCAGGACCTGTTACAGCAATGAGCTGAGCACCAGAAAGGGGTCTAAGCAGGAACGGGTCCCTGAATTACTGGGTGAACTGCAGTACAACCCAGAGTTTTCTTATTCGGACTTTATCCAAATGTAAAATTGGGAAGGAGAATAAGCCAGATGCTGCCTTGGAGAGGACAGAGGCTGAGTAGACATAAACATAATTCTGTTACTCAGGAATTAATTCGCACCAAAACATATTTCTGCCACACTGAAATTGTAATATTCAGCTTCCAAATCCACAAAACTCATTCCAAGAGTATTCAGTACAAATTACACCCTAAAAAAAAAAGCTTTGATTTATCACGTCTCATTTATATGACCTCCTTCTACAGTCTGAAGCTACTTTAGTGTCTTTTAACAGAAGATTTCCAATGTTACTGTACTGAATTAAGCAGTAAACCTGAGAAGCTAAGGCCAGCTCTCAACTCCTAACGCAGTGCTGTTGCACAGGACTCAACAAACAAGAGTCTAAATATTCACTTGTGCCTCCCAGTTTTCACTCTGGGAGACAAACAATCCCAGACTAGTCATCACCTTCACTCTTATGGTGAACCTCCTCATGTCCTTCTAGTCTTTAGCAAGATATTTTAATACTAGGCTTTGTCTTAAGAGATCATCAAATGCATAATTCCCTGCTATCTAACTTACCCTCTCAGCAACCAACTAGGTTGGTTGGATAGGTCTCAGGACCTATCTTTTCTTCTCATGACCCCCAAGGGCTGGCCAACCAGAACTCTGAAAATCTCCACCAAACCAGTGGTACTTGCAGTGAAAGAGCAGGAGAAGCCAGGAGCAAGGATTAGCAGGCCAGATTGAAGAGTGCACTGCAAAAAGTCTTGGCAAAGTAGAAGGATGACCACTAAATCTGGCTACAGTCTGCCTGATTACTGACAGCACATGGTGGGACAAGCAAGGCTGCTGCCTGGAAAATGTGGCAGAAATTGAGGACTACAGACATAAGGCATCTGGAGAGCAATGACAACCCTAAACCTCAAAGATAATTATAACTGAAAATAGTTGCTTACTAATTTGTCTGATACTCTCAGTGAAGAACCATTACTCTGTTCAGTTTTATGGAGAGAAAAAGAGTCTTTAATGGAAACAAAATAACTTAATCTTTCCTCCACATTTTGGAGATTTTAGGTCCAAGGGACACAGAAGACTGAACAACAGTGAAACACCTACTGTGTTTCCTTTTGTTTCATCACTAAGTACATTTTCACGGGCAGAGTACTCAGACCTAATCTCCTCTCCACAAGGATTTAGAAGCCATATACCACAGGAAATAATCCTGTTTTAGTACAGGGACAGACCAGATGACTGAAAGGTCATCCAGAGCTCTAACTTTTAACACTCTGATTTTCTGGACTTTCGGTAGAGGCTAAAGGAGCATACATAATTTGCAAACTCATTTCCTCCTGAGTCATTTTTTATTTACCTTTTTTCTCTCCTCGCTGACTTACAGAACTAGCTTTGTGACTAAACAATTTTGGTAAGCCTTGCAATCAACAGGATTAAACAGTGTGTGTTGGGTGAACTACAGACGGAATTCATTTGTCAGATCCCCAGTGCCCTGACTTTAATCAGGGGTAATAATAAAGCCAGCAGTATTGCTAATCCAATCGGCAAGTCCAATGAAAAAATAAATTTGTAAATGCAGTTCAAAAACTACCCTTTCACTGTGCAAAGCAAAAGTGCAATGGAAATCTCTCCCTTTTTCTCCCTCACTCCAAAGGTCCCTAATGAACAAAAAAGGGAGGAGGCAGAGCAGAGGAGATGCATATCAAAGCCTGGTTGTCCCTTGAAATCCAACTTTAATTATTAATATATGCGATGAGCTGAGCAAAGACAACATGATTTAGGTCTTGCAGGCTTACACTGCAAAATGGTGTGTTGCAAAGCTATATCACCTAAAACAGACTAGACTAGAAATTTCTCCTAATAAATTGTTTATCTGAATATGGAATTTTTCTACTCCTTTCTGAAAAGTTATTTCAAAATTTAAGACATTTCTTCTCCCAGGGAGCTGTTCTCAGTGAACAGCTACTTCTGCATTCCATTCTCAGAGGGGCAAGGTACGGCTCAGAGCACTGGAAACCCATAGAAGAGTTGCAAGGACTGAAGAGGCCACGATGATTAATGGACACTTGCTGACTCTGCTGGCACGGACTGATGCCAAGAGCTTCTCCAACTCACCTTCAGTGAATACAAATGGCAGCGTTGCTTCGAAGCAAAGCAGACACTAAGGAGTGTGTGTGCATCACAACTCCAGCCCCCCCATACTGTTCCAAGAGTTGTCACTATTTTAGGAAGAGCCATAAAAAATATTTCAGCTATTAATGATATGTTTGCTCTGATCATTTATTACATGCAAATCAGCTGGTTGAGGACTAAAGCAGTTATCTCCTGGTGGGAACAGACTCCCAGGTTTTATTAGATTCTGGGCTTTTCACACACAGCACACACTAAAGAATTCCTTGTCTTAATGGCGAGACACAAGCTTGGCAGGCATATCTTAATGAGAGCAGTGACTAAAATAAGCGACATTTTACATGTCATAACTTTATTGCCAGGCTTCTGCAGAAAGAACAACAGCAGTAAAAGAGCACCATAGACCTCACCTGCCTTATGCTTCTCAGCCCGAGATGACTACACCTGGCTATTATCTTTTGAAATTTAAACTAAAACAATGTTACTGTGGCTTTTGCATGATCAGAAAGAAAACCTAGTTAATGCCAGTATCTTTCAAAGGGGGTGCTTCCCTTGAAGCTACTCCTGGTTTTATGGTCACAGCAACCCTAACTTTCTCCCTCTGGCTGATGTCGTTCCAATGTAAAACAACTCCTCATAAGTAACATGGTAGAATTCTGGCCAAATTTGAGACATTTGAATATGCTCGTAGGGACATTTGTCACTGTATTATTGGGTTTGGTTTTCTTCCCCATCAGACACTATATCTCCAAGCTTTTAAAAAAAATGAAATGAATGTCTTTCTTTACATCTCACGTTCCACTTGTTGTTTGTGAGGGTTTCTCTCAGCATGGTTCTACAGATACGTGGACTCCCTTTGTCTCTCCATCAATTTTTAAAGTGATAGACTCCAAGAGTGTGCCCAAGAATGGACAATTCTTTAAAAATTCATTATTTAAGCCTTAATAAAATCCCCCCCAAAAGCACAGATATCAGCGGGAATTTAAAAAAAATACATGTCAGAAGAAGCATGGGTTAGGAGCAAACCTACATCTCACTACAGCATTAGATGCTCTGAGACGATCACAAGAACCATGTTCTGGATCAGATTTTGAAAAGGTGCAGTAACTGCTCAAAATCACTAATAAGTGCAAAGAAACAGTAAGATGATTTTGCATTAATGACAAGATGATAACTGTAATGCCTTCCTGAAGTGTGGTTTTTTATTATTAGAAGCGACATTCTCACCTATATCATTGTTACTTTAGCTGCATAGGTTGTTCTGGGCAACGGAGCAGCTGCTGTAAAATAACTACTGCTAATATGTTAATGATAGCGATATCATAATTAACTTGTGCTCTCTCAATCTGTTGCCTCCACCTGTTATTGTTAAGTTTATATTTATCTTATTATAATATCTGGGAAAGAAACTGTCTTCCTGTTATGTAGTTGTACATTGCTTTGTGAAACCAGAGGCCCAAGCATGACTGGGGTCTTTATACACTATCAAAAGAGGAGAATAACATTTTTAACGTTCTCTCTCAGTTTTCTCTATTGCTACTGGCACATGATGTAATGACCGAGGAGCTCCAGCCTGGAGGTTAATGCATTTTCATAATGAGAGAAACAAAGAAGTTCATAAACACTTCACAAAGCCCGCAGGCACTGATGAAAAGTAGCATATACATCAAATATAAAACGTTATTCAGGGATGCCAGCCTCTTAGCAGGTGGGCACTGCCTACTTGAGCTGATTTTTTTTTTTTTATTGATGTTGGTTTAATGAAGCAACTTTTGCTAGTTGTTAAAAGAAAAAGATCACTGTCTCTTCATTCTCTCTTATTATCATAGCCTGTTGATCGCTGAAGTGGATGCTCTTTTGGTCCTCTGAGTCACAGCAGGAAGCCAACACACAAGCCATGGGTTGATTGAAACTATGAGATACGAGCTTTAGATCAGCTCCTGAATCAAGGTATATAGTTTAGAAATGGTCACTGACTGTCTAAAGCTGAAAAAAAAAGTTGTGTCACACAAGACACCCCCAACACAAGTCCACAGCACTTTTCCTCTGAGCCTACTTATAAAACCTGGGAACATCGAGAAAAGTTTCTGAAATTCTCTCTAGACAACAAAATTACTTCAAATTTTCCCCAGACAACAAAATGACTTCAATTAATCTTTACACTGATAGACTGTTTCAGGGCATATTTGTAAATGGCCTAGGGAACAATAATTAAGCACTCAACTTGATGAACAGCAGCACTTTTTTTGAAACCAGTCATTAAAAGTAAGGACAGAGTTACCTGCCTCATTGTTTAACAAGATCTATTAGAATAAAAACATGAAATGGCAACCCTGGAGGAGAAATCATTCTTCATAAAATATTAGATGGTTACATTTGGTTTCCCCACAGAATTTCTTTCCTGGCTCCAAGTTTCTTGGGGAAGAAGGCAGCATTTCATTACTGCACTTGCTCTTTTAAAAGAACAATGCTTGTGATTTAGCTACAGAGAAGACATTTCAAGGAAGTGGGTGACCTCTAAACCTTTTTTAGATACAAAGATTCAGAAAAGATACACATGGGTCGCAGTTTCTTGGCATTCTGAATTAAAACAATATTACCTGAAGTATTAAGATGTCATACAATCATAATAGGGGTGTGTTATTCATAAAATATTTTTTCTTAAGAGTGTTCTTCTAATGGTAATTTATAATTACTCAAAATTTTATTCATTTATAAAAGCTATAAATTCATTAACACACACATTCTCCAAGACCTTTTATGCTCTGAAGCTTCAACAAAAAAACCCAGGATGCTTCAGTTTTGAAAAGAGTTGGCTGGAATAGACAAAGAAATATTTTAGTCTCTTTATAGCGAATTGCTTTATGAATCTGCTATAGAAGAGATTAAAGAATAGCATCTGAAGATACAGCTCATCCTTATTAAGCTTCATGAAAAATTCTATTTATTTTTTGTATGACTTTGGTTAGGTTAACGGGAAGACTCCACTGACTTCCCCTCATGATTCTACTGGGATGTTCCTATAGGGTACATCAAAAGGAAGTGCAAGAGAAGCATTATCATTATTATTCTTAAATCTCAGTTCCTTTTGTATAATAGTCACTTCAGTGGCATCCAAAGTCTCTTTTCAAACACACAAAGAAATAAATTCAGTGAAAGAAAAATATGAGTCAAGAGGTCAGCTTTCTCACTAAAGGGACAATTAGAGCCTGGTGTATTCCTAAAGGAGACTATGGAAAGACTTAAGATGTTTTGGATCAAGCTGAAAACAGGAGGACTAAAGGCCTGACCTGGATACACACTCCAGATTTGTTTCAATTTATGGTGTCATTAGACTGGAGGAGTAGGGCTGAGGGGGTAGGAACTGTATTTTACCTTTCAACAGATCTCATTTATGCCACACTGCATTTTGACTAATCACTTGGTAAATACCAGTAAAAGCAAAAATATTTTTCTGGAATCAACTCAACTTTGGAAGAGCGTGGACAACATTTTCCAACCCAGAAGTCTTAATTTTCGAAGGCATCAAGCTCACATACCCCAAATGACTTCCCAAATTATTTGGATAGCCAGCATTTCTGAGAAATCAAGCTACAGTAGCTACCTGTTCTCAAGGAAGGTGAGCAAATTACCATCAAAACCGATACCCTTTGATGATAAATCACAGGTTAAATCCTTCATAAATTGGTACAGATGAGTTACAAAAATAGCCAGAGATTGGGAAATTTAGTGAAAATAGCGATAATTAAGCTAAGTCACTATATGTCCACAAACACTGAACAACAATGTGCCTCGGTTTCTCTCATTTATCACAGACTTTACACAAGATTATACAATCAACTGCTTAGAGATCAGGTGGTGGGGGATGCCACTTAAAAAGGCATTACTGCATTGGTGCCCACAACTCACCCCTCAAAGAGAATAAAAATTCTGGCAGTTGGCCCTGCAATTTCAGCAGCTCCATGGTGGTTCCTAAGAGCTGAGGAGCTGCAACAGATGAAACTACATTCCGTACTTTCCTCATATCGAAGCTTTCGGTGGGAAAAGCAAAACACCCTCGAAGCTCTACCCGTGCGTAAGCATGAAAGGTTAACAGGCAAAAATCAGGCCACAGAACAAGACTGAATGAAGGGCAAAAAAAGCTTCCTGGCCAGAGCAGTTATCTTCTGCAGAAGCAGAACCAGTCAAAGATAACACAATTTTCCCCCAGACGGTAGAGTTTCTGGTGAAGTGTGAGATTCTGTTCAATGTGAAGCCTTGTGCTTGTTCAGTATCGTGTTTTTTTCTTGTATTTACTTCCCTTAAACCTTGATGATTTTTCCTATATTCAGTTGCTCAGCTCTATTTCTCATCATGCTGTGTGTTACAAAAGCAATGATTCAGGACTTGGAGGTGCCAAAACTCCTTACCTTGAATCTTAAGGACAGATTATACTAACCTCACTCACAGCAAACAGTATTTTATACAAAGTATATGCACCACCAAAGTCCCTGGGAATGCCAATGCTATAGTGTATGGCACAACAGGAGCAGGGATACCACAAATTATCAAAATCCTTTCTTGGTACTGCAGGCTGGCTAATAAATATACCAGTGCAATACAAAATTTAATTGATACTGGAGGTCTCTGCCATTTGTTTCTTAAGAAAATTCACACCTGCATCAGAACAGAGTGAGCTGCATTTGTAGAAATCTGTTCATATTAACTATTCTTACGATATTTCTCTCTGCCTGGATTGAAAGCTCTTGTATTATTCTGACCAAATCCAAAGGGAAGGATAGATCTTTCTTGCTTTGGAATGGATTCTGATGCCAAACCACAGGGGTTGCTTTGACTCTAGAGAACCAAGTCTCCTAAATTTCCCTTTACTGGGCAAGAATCACAAAAATAATTCAGCCTCTATAGAAGAAAAAAGAAATACAAACAATGTCGTTTCCAAGAAAACAAGATTGCAGGACCTCAGCTGTCATATATCCGAAAGCTGGAGATGAGCAGAGTAAGCATCACGAGCACACAGAGACACACACACCTCTCTATCTCACAGATGGGGCTGACTTGGAGGTTGCCAACCCTGACAAGGTCAAGCTGGCAGCCATCCCTGTGATGACACAGCCCAGCCAAGTGTAGTCTCAACAAACTGCCAAACAAAACTCACACTCTGACCCACGACTTCTGCCCATCAGTTGTTTGCAGGTGAAAAACTTCATCGCAAAATTTGAGTGGTTCTGTAAACCTGCTAATAGTTTATTCAAATCTGTCTAAAAATCGTTTCATCTTCACTCTTTGTGGAATCAAAAGCTACAGCATCTTATTATGCTTAAGACTAATTTCTGAAGATGTTGCAAGGCACCTTACCACTCCTTTAAATCCCACCAAGTCCCTCATAGATGCTCCTCTGAAATGCCAACAGAAACTAGCACTTCCCAAGCCCATACGGGAGGCAAAGCAAAGGCTTCAGTCAGAGCCAGCTAAAAATCAACTCAGGATTCCTAACAATCCACAATAATAGCACAAAAGCTCTTTAGGTAACTAAAACCATCCACCAAGATTAAACTTTGTCATAATGGTTCACACACACTGGTTTTTGGCTTCAGACATCAAAAATTACCTTAAGTAAAATTAATGGATGTAGGTGACCCAATAGTGGTTTTTTTTTCACATTACTGAATATCATGGAGAGACCACCACATGTGCACATCAACTCCAGAGACACTTTTTTGTTAAATTCTTATCAAGGAGACTAAAATAAGTATTCTTTAAATTCATTTGAAAAAAAGACAATTATTTTAATGAAATACACATCATCAGTTTAAAAGTTCATCATCACGTTGTAACTGTTCATAGCCTTGCCCAAATTTTGTCGTGGTCCATTTCTAAAGAAAAGGTATTATCCTTCAAAGCAGCACATATTGCTGTTTAAAACAGAATTACCCTCCAGTTGCCTGTTGAGGGACCCTTCGCTCTGAGGTGATTACAGGTCTGCATTCCATCATCTGGTACAGACACATGGACCACACGAGACTTTACCAAAGTGGCTGCTCTTCAGCACTCCATAATCCAGCACGCAGTTATTTGTTCTTAAAAACAAAAGCCTTACATACCGTAAACAGTCTTTTTCATTAGTAAAAAGTGGTTTATGAATGAGTCAAGCTGTCATACTTGATGTCAAGTCCTCTTAGACGTAGTAGAGAAGATGAGGCTAAATCCAGAGAACCCAGAGTCTTGCTTTTTGCAGGCAGAGTGGTGAGGGAAAAGCCCTGGTTATTCACTACATTGCAAACTTGCTTTGCAGTTAATTTGCAGTGCTTAGAATATCAGTCTATTATATTTTTTTTTTTAATAAAAAAAATAAAAATGCATGTGTATGACCATAGTCCTACACACACACACCCCCCAATTTTAAACAATTTCATACAGTCCTACTCTGTTGTCTATTTCTTGGTAAAATGCATCCCCTCAAAAAAATGTGTTTTCTAGGGCAAAGGAGGAAAAGCAAGGACTTTCTACCTGCTTTCCATGGTCATACCTGAATTGCATTCAGTATACCCTAATGCAAAGTCCAAATCTAACTCGTATTTCCAGGACCATACTGTTTAGGTGACATGAAGTGAGTAACCCTGGCCTATCAGTAGAAAGCTCCTTGCCTTGATAGCACGTGGAGATATGAAATGCTGCTGTGGAATCATTGGAAAACCACTAAAAGAAAAACCTATTTAGACCCAGGTATAGAGAAGTCTCTGTTCTCTTCCAATCCGCATTCAGTTCTAACCCAATTTCAATTCAATTCCAGTCTGAATGACTATATGGAAATTAGAAACACTGCCTATAATATATAGGATTAGCTTTATCATTTATGCTTTTCTATATAGGCTAAGTAGGAGTGTAGGCAACTTCACAAACATGTTTCTATTTCTCCAGGAGTATCATCTGTTTAATAACATATCTCATGGCCTTAAAGAAAAGAACACATGGCATTAATATGAACCACCACATTTTATTTCTTTGCACGAAATAAGTAATGCTGAGAAGTAACATTAGAGACCAAAGGGAAACACAAAAAGATACAACCTGGCTTTACCTTAATAAGCCTGCCTAAAATGAGCACAAATATTATGGTATCATCTAGAGGTCTCAGCTATAACAACCTGTACAAAAACAAGCAAGGTGCCTACATGGCACAGCAAATTGCCATTTCCAGCACCTTTTATGAGCTTTGAGTGCACTAGCTCAGCTACCAGATGCAGCATGGCTAAATTAGCTGGAAAAACAGCAACAGGTAGTCTTGGGGGAAAATCTAAACTAACACAGCAGAGAGAACATAGCGGGGTGAAGCTGTCCCCATTCTGAACTAGTTCAAACAAACCAGAAGGAAACGGCAGGAGGTGGAAAGCAACAATAGAGCAAAGGCAGAAGAACCCTTCTGCACAGCCTACACAAACCAACCCCACAGCAACGCCAACACAGGGCCAGGGCTCCCGCCGCCCCTCGCTTGCCCTATATATTACTCCCTTAACATATGGTGAAATTCCACAAGAATCCTAATGAGTTATAAAAATTGGGACTTTTGATTGTATTTCTGTACTTTGAAAAAGGGGCTTTGTGCAAGTACCTTCTGTTGGACAGCAAAAAAAGATCCTTACACTCTTCACAGCTACAGATTACCATTCGAGTCTTTCCGCAGGTGTTGCTTTCAGATGAAATAGTGCTTTCTAAAATGCCCGCTCTCTCTTTCCCTTTCCAGAACACAAGAAATTTTGGGTTGCAGGATTAGCAATCCCTCTGGCAACTGCTGGGATCCATCAGCCAGTAAACCCCTCCTGGACCTGCCCCTACCTACCTCCTTCTCCATAGTCCTTGGGAGCTTTCCAGGGGACACAACCCTTTCTCTAGGCTCTGCCCACAAGACAGAAGGCTATTTTTCTGCCTCCACTGCAAATATTATTCATTACTTGTCACCAAATGCCAACAATATTTGGTACTGTGTAAACATAAAGATACTCTCCTGAACAGAGAACTAGACTCACTGGCTCTTTACAGATAGGAAAGATAAATAGATTTATTGACTATAGATGCTACCCTAAAGTAACCGAGCATTAATATAGTGAAGTAATGACAAAACAATAGCAGGCAATGGCCATACAGTTTTTACCTATCATAAATAAGGAATTAAGGCCTTTGATATGTAAAATATACAAGACACACTCTCAAAGACTTGAATTCGTTTCAAATGGGTTGTGTTTAGAGTCACTTTCAACTCCCACCGCTTTCCTACAAGCCTCAGGTCTTCATTTTTAAACAATGAACCCTTTGTACTCTGTCACACATCCACAGTAGTAAAAGCCAGATGTGAACTGCAGAGTCTCATTAAAAGCATCGTTGCAAAGAGGTGATGGAAGCTTAGAGGACTTATGACCAAGCAGGGAGGTCTGAGATTTCAGTAATTCTTTTGGTGCAAGAATATATTTTCAGAGAATAAAGCTATAATGTGAAACAGCCTTCGAGCTTCCAAATAAGTGTAGCGCTGAGAGCACCCCTGTTTGTAACATGGCAGTAAGAATTAAGTAAAGACAACCCGCATTTGTTAAGTTTACTTTACTCTACACACGCTGAAAATAAGTATAGTTTCTAGCCAAGCGAGTCCTGTACTCCCAGTACTAGTTCCATACATAAATGGCTTCAACCCAGATTACAGCTAATACCTCATCACGTTGAAAACAACCTCAATTTACAAAATTGCCTTATTAGAAGCCTGCAGTGAGAACAAAGACATACAACCCTTTGCTTGGAAGGGTTTCCACCAGGGACAGCATGATTGAGGCATGTTGGTGGTCCAGTAACTTGGAAGGCAGCTTCCCTACTCCCAATTCTGGGACAAATAGAAGGATCCAGAGCTGATGTTTCACGTGGTTTCATGTCTCTTTTCACAAGAATCATGCTTATGAGGAATATAAAATATGATGTGGACTGAGGGGAGTCAGGGCTTTAGATGCATTTAGGATTTTTACTGTGACCATTCTGCATATTGCTTATAAATCACTTTTGCTGGCAGTTAAACAGATGCACTCTTAAAGAGGGTAGTAAGAGATTTGGGAGCATTTTTCTGGCTCAAATACTTAACACTCAAGCCAAGACTTAGTAAGAACAAAACTGTACACGGTCAAAATTGACATTGTACATTCAGCATCAGAACATTATATCTCCATCAAACTTTGCACCTTTAACGGTCAAGTTATTTCAGTAAAACACCGTGCTCCTTTCCTAGAGGACATAGAAAAACTAGTTGCACCTCTGTTTTGCTAACTATTCATTTTATTTTAAATAAATCCACATCTCCTGCTTTCCCTCTGAGGCACTAAGAAGACATTGCACTACACAGAAGTTGGGCAGATTTACCAATTCAAACTTATCTCCTTTTTTAGGAACGATATAAGTGAATTTAATCCAGAAAAACGGTATTATTAGTATGTGCTTACAGGCATTCCCTTGAGTTTTTGAGTTATGAGAACGGTATGCGTAATCATATCACAACTGTAAGCGCCAGACAGGGAAAATGGGAGTTGCAAAGTCTCTGATTAAACATTAAGATAAGGTGAGAAAAAAAGTTTCATTTTCACATATGTAAGTTCATTTCTCTTGAAAAAAATAAGTGTTAAATTTACCAGCCTTCTCGGCACCACTGTTTGACTCTCCTTGTATTAGTTCTACTAGCCATGATTAAAAGAGATGGAGTCCAATTCTGTTCTTTGTGACAAACAACAACAAAAAAAATACAGTGATGAATGAAATATTTCCATCTGGTAAACAAACCACCACAAAAATATCAGACCCACTGTCAGTGCTAGTGCCAGCAGCAAGGCAGAGATTTCTATTCAACCTTTAGCTTTGCTCCAGCTATCTCAAGCACTTAACATTTTCTTTCGCTTTGTAGTAGGCTGCTTGAAAGGGAAAATAATTCAGTGTTCTCTATGCAGAAAAAGAACAAAACTGTGCCTTATTATGGCAAATAATTTTTATAATTATCAAGATTGCCTCCTAAGTTTCTTACACAAAAACTGTCCTGAAAGTAGAGTTAAGGAGTGGTGTAGAAAAAAAAATTATAGGGATTTAACTAGTGATTTAAATTGTGATTTAAATTCAAGGAAGATAGGACATATATAAATTTTAAAATTAAACCCCTTGCTTGCCTAAATTTTTTTTAAAGACAATCTAAAAATTAACAAACAAATAAACAGTTTACTGGCAGCTATGGATCAAACACAGTGTTGTTACTGTGGTTTGTTATTAATAGTTTGCAGGGGCAAAGTACATTAATGAACTTCCCCTTCGTTTACAGCGTGTTACCCCTTCCAGCTCACAAGCGTTTGAATATTACAATAGCTGGATTGAAAACGCTGCAGAGGGAAGAGATCCCTGACCCAAATGACTGGACAAATTCCTCCTCTGAGACTTCCCACGCAACACAGAATCCTTCTGAAGCACCTGATAAAACAGAGAGACATCCTTGGGTGTGCAGAATCCAGGAACACTGCTGACAAATTCCCTGCAGATAGCACATGAAAAGGAAAGCGACTTTTGCAGGGTTGATGATCATAGGGCAGAAAAACAAAACACCGAGCTACTAATTTCACCCAGGGCAGAAGCACACTCAGCTGAGAAAAGGCACATTTGCTCCTGAATAAACAAAGTGTTAGACAGGTAACCAAAGCTTGCAATTAGCTACCAATTATAATATCTAGTAACTAGTCATGGCATTGTCATTGGACTATACAACTGAGATTATCCATTTCAAACAAAAGTTCCATTTCTGAAAAAAAAAAAAAAAACAAGGACAGAATATTGTTGCTTCCCATTGCCAAGGAATAGCAATTAAAAGCAATTATAAACAGAGAATTTGCTTTTCTATCTAATCACATTCGTCCAAATCTGTATGCTTGCCATAGGAGAGGAGGGTCAGGCAAGAGACAAACACACAGAGAGCTGCACAGGTCAATTCAATTTATTTGAAAGTCTCAGTGGACTTCCAAAATAGAGAAGCCTTATGGAGGGGGAATGTGTCAGCCGCACAGGTCTGAAGCTAAATATATTTTAGCTTTAGAAAAGAAGATACAAAAAAAATTAATGATGAAGCACAAAAGATTAATAGTACTGATCACCGTCAGGCATTTGGTTAATTTTCTCAAACTGACAAGGTGGGAAAAAAGAAGATCAAAAGAATCACTAGCCACTAAAAGCCAAAATATTAAAAGGAGAAATAAAATACGAGGACAGACCCTACTGCAGATAATAAAAGGGACCAAACACTTGATAGTGAAGAAAACTCTAGATTAAGACCCATCCAAGTCCCAAGGGTAGGTTTTCCAGTTAAATGAATTGCTTGAGATTTGGTTTATCACTAGCTTCATCTGTATTTTACTAATTCTCACATGGTTTTGCTCAAAACATGAGCTAGTTTACTGCTTGCTCTTACTTAGATTTGAAATTCTAAATCTGTTTTTCCACAAAAACTGGAATTCCAGTCCGGTTATATCATTGGGCTGCCAGGTATGTACTTTTGAATGGACAGGCTAATTAACAAATTGTTTTGATGTTTTAACGAGCTAGTTTCCAGCTCCTTTACGGATTCATTGCAGTGGGAAGAACAGGGTTGCCATATTTTCTGAGTGTTATTTGGACTGAAAAAAGCTACTGCTACATCTTCTCTCATCTACCGGGTACCACATCGCCATCCTGCCAGGCAACCTGCTGATCTGCACATCGTCTGGGGCTGCAGGCAGAGCCCGACTGCCAGAGCTGCTCTGCTTCCCAGCTTCAGTAACACACTCCTCATCTGGAGAGCTTCACCTCCACCACTTCTTGAGGCTCTCATCAGTTTTACATGTTGACAACAGTAAAAAGATTTTCTCCCACCTTTTTTTTTTTTTTTTTTTTTTGAGCCTCACTGTTGCAATCTCCCTTGCTCATACTCAGACTGTGAAACCACTGGTCCAGATAAGTGGTATTTGCAAAATCTCAGCGGCATTTCTTCTACTGGCTCCTTATTCTCCCTTGCTCATACTCAGACTGTGAAACCACCAGTCCACATAAGTGGTATTTGCAGCCAAATCTCAGCGGCGTTTCTTCTACTGGCTCCTTATTCTGTGACATCAAGTATGTGTTTTCTTGCCTTACCTTACTTCCAAGGTTCCCCACAGCTCTGTCCCATCAATCAAGATGTCAGACTTCGTCACCCATCTAAGAAAAATAAAAGCAACCATCTCTCCCTGCATGTTGTCTTATTGCTGTCCCTCACCTTGAGGGACAAGGCAAGGACACAACTCTCACTGAACAAAACTACATCACTGCCCACCTTCAAAAGTCTCTCTAACAACTTACTTTGTTACTTAGGAGCTCAACAGTTAGGTCATAGATAGGGCAAAAACACATGCTAAAACAACAAATAGTTTAAATTCTCACCTCCCTGTCTATTGCTGTCTATTATCTTTTACATTTAAGGCATAATTCTTGGGTGGGGACAAGCAAAACTATTTTCACTGCTCTGAGGACCTCATCCATAACTAACCTTTACAGTAATAGCGTTGAAGTGAAATACTGTCAAAAAATGTAAAATACTTTTCATCCCTATAAGTTAAACAAGAAAGAAATCAACCATCTTACATCTGTAATTTCAATATAAGTAGACAACTCCTTGTATTTTTGTCACTCTTTTTTCCTCAAATTCCCAGGAACTTGCTCCTCTTCCTTCTGGCCTCCACCCAACCGTTCTGTTTGGCACTACTGCACAATGGTATATTAAGTACTGTATTTTCCAGTGAACCATCTCAACCCTCTCCAATATCATGCTCTGAGGGACGGTATAGTCACTTATGCTCACATGGTTTTATCACGCTTACCAATATTTTCTAGTCTTCTAAAGTTACTAGCTATGGAGCACACGGAGTGTGCTGGGCAGGTAACGTGCATTAATCTCGCTGGCAGAAAACGTAAGAATTTCTCATTGGAAGCCTCTGTTAAAAGCACACTAGAGGCTCTGAAATCATGACTGGTGCTCTTACTATTTGCAAAAATATGAGTAAAAATACACACTAATTCATTTTCCCAGAACCTGTTCGCCCAACAGGAACCATCTGCTTCTATTCAATGACTCCTACACACCCCCATCCAAAGTTCATGAATCCTGCAGCCATCATCCATCCTTTGTCTGTAATAGTCTTTGCAAGACTAAGATGAAATCAAGAATACTAAAATGAGCTTTAACAATCTATAAAATTCTTCCATTATGCAGTTTATGGCAAACTATTATCACTCCACTTTGGATTCCCACAACGAGTTACTTTCTTAATAGCCTCCTGAGGCATCATGGAACAGAGTCAATGGTTGACAATTATACAGCAAACGAGACAACTCCAAGTCGGCATTTTATATTCAACAGCAACAGAGATGCATGTGGATTGACTTTAGCTCTGCATCACGAGATGATTTCAGTAATGAGCTTGAGTGAATGTAGGATAAGAATTAGCAGAGTTCCTCTCAACTTTACTCAGCAACGCCTGGATATTTTTGTCCTCTGACAGCATATATTTGAGACATTTAAATAACAGCAGATATAGCTGGCACAGAGCAACAGATTTTCACCAAGAGGAGGAGTTGCAAAAATCCCATGTTCTGGACAGCACACCGTTACTCATCCCAGACAGCAGTAATGGAAATAAGGACTACGTGAATCATCTAAGCTGCTCTCTAGGAACACACGAGACCGTTCTACACAGGCCATAATAACAACATTTGTTATTCTACAATGGACTTTTAGATTAACTGTCTTCTCTGGGTTTGTGATGCTGTGCTTGGTGCATTTCAACACACCAGTGCCCCAGAAGGTAAATAATTTCACCAGCTCTCCAACAAGAAAGCTATACTATATCTTTAAGGAAGCACATATTGATCAAAACTCTGTGATAATTGCAGCCTCTTCAGAACATTACATTTTCACCAAGGAAATTTTGCCATTATTGGGGAAGACTATGTATCCGTAATGAAGTCTGCTGTCTCTAAAGATTAAATTGGAAGCATAATTTCAACTGAGTCAGGTTAAGTATGAGCACCGGCCAATATTTACTACGGCTCTAAATGATGTTCTTTTGCAAGTGATAACCAGTGAACAGATGTAGCATCATCAGGTCAAACCACAAACAGGAAGACACTGCAATATGCGTAAATTCTTTGAGCATTTAGCTTCGTGATATTTATTTTTCCTAAAATTACAGATGCAGTGCAACAAAAGCTAACATGCAGAAAACTGTTTTCTAGATATTTTTTTTTGTTTGTTTTAAAGATGGCAACCACAAAAGTACAACCGTTGAAGAACCAGAAGAACATAAATATATTAAGCAGAAGGTTACTAAAGTTTCTAAAATCTTTCCATGACTTCCCTTTCTCATCCTGGTTAGCTATGTAACAGTTGTCAAACATCTCATTACAAGATAAGCTGAGTTTTATTTCAGAAACCGAGGAACAGACAAATTAACTGACAACCCCCAAGAACAAACAGGTAGTAAGAAATCGGATCAGAAGCTGCTTTTTATAATCCCATGGAATACATATCTCAAAAAAGCATCATTAATGAATTTTCTCAGAAGCAACCCTTGAAACTTCATTCTAAGAGGTGAAAAATACAACAACTAAAAATAAAAATAAATGGGTATAAAACCTGAAATATCTTCAACTATTTTCAAATCTCCAGATACAAGAGATGAGAGAAGTAACACAGAAGGAAAAAACCATTACAAGAACAGTTCAACAGACAAATGTTTTCATCTTTTAAAGGAGTTAATAATTTACAGAATGGTAGAAATAATTACTTGCTTAAGCTATCCACTGGACAACTTTTAGGGCCATCAGTGAGTTTTTTTAATACAATGTATCATCTCAATTCTGCTTGAAAAAGTAATTTATTTTACTCAGGAAATAAACTGTAAACATGATGCTCTCTTTGAAACCCCGTGCAAAGCCCCATTCTGCTGCAAGAAGTGCTTAGGGGGAGAAGCTAGATTTCAAATTTATTAATGATTCCTCAAGTTGTTATAGAAACGCAATCGCAGGAAGGCAATGTCTAGAGACACGAGCCTCTTTCATGTACACTTCCATAGGAGCTTGTTGCTGAGGTTACCTAACAATGGAGGAAGTTGTACATCCAACTCCCTCCTTACAGAGGCATTACAAAACCAGGGCTTTACAACAGAACAATGCTTGCTAAAGCAACTACTTTGCTTTATTTACTGTGTATGCATTTAGAAAACATTGCTATCTGGTTTCTTCAAACACCTCTTGGCCATTGTAAGTAGAATCACTTCTTCAAAGACAAAAAAGCTTTAGCTCAGGAAGCAGAATGCTATAGTCATAAAACAGGCTTCAACCCTACCAACTACTTAAGAAATTCTAGCATATGCTAAATTAATTTTTAACTTCAGTAGGACAATTGAGTGCTCAGTGAGACATCTAGGGTGAGATCTTAAAGACTTATGTACTTTCTAATACATTTAGTCAGGAATATAGCTCCTTTGGCTTTCAGTAACAACTCCAGACAAACAGATAACCTAAATATATTTTTTCAGAGTTGTCTTTAGCACGTTCTACTTACTGGCAGCATCAAAACCTATCAGGTGATTTATTCTCTTCAAGAGGCACAAGAATTAGTGAGGAAAGTTGATCATCCAAAAGAAATAAAGTTTTCTGTGATTACAGCACACAGGTAGGAGCATTTGAACATGACACAAACGAGCAGGGATCAAGAGACAAGCAAGGAGAGAGTAGAAGGCAAAGGAAAAAAGGGAAGGTTTGTTCTCATAATTAAAAACAGGTTTCAGAAGGAAAACTCAGTTTCACTACAGTCAATGAGAGTTTTTCCATCACTTTTAAGGGAGCTATGACCTCACCCCCCGACAGTTATGAAGTGCAACCAGCTACTACATCACTTTTTTTTAAACTTTTAAAACAAGCAGAGAAATAGTAAAATAAAAAAAAAATAAGTCTTTGAATATGGCAAATCCCAGAACAGCAGTTGAATATAAACGAGGAGAAACATGACGAAAAGTGTGTTAAAGCAATTTTTCAATAGGTTGGAACAAAATAAGAGTTTGTAATCTCACTTCACATCCCCAACATTATTTTTATGAAACTGGAACTAGAAAAAAAAACCCTCATGGTTTGGGATGGGTAGGTGTCCCTCTGGACGACTAAACAATCTCAATGGATCTGATAAGCAACTCCTACAGTGTGTCTGTGAAGAGTACACATGTATTTGTGTGTGTTACAAATAACCACGTTTGATAGAAAGAGACAATATTTAGATAAGCAGTGTCAAAACAAAGCACTTCATTCGGAATTTATAATTTTAAAAGTTTTCTGCAATATGGCCTCTACTAGTATTCTTTGTGCAAAAAACCAGCTGCAACTCTACATTACTTTTTTTTTTTTACTTCGGTCTCTTAATTTAATTTATGATTATATGTGTTATGCTTGTGATAGTTTCTCACAGGTGGCATTTGTGCCAGCCTTTAACAAGGCCATGGCTAAGTGTTTCTGCACCTTCTTTGCCTTTATACTGGGCCAGTATGGACAGCAGGGCGATGTTGCTGTAATCATTTTGCATCCTACTTTCAGACACTTTTTGAAATGCTCCATTGGTGGTATAGTTTGCACTGGGTCCCAGTCCAACATACGTATAGCAATGTTGGTCCCAGTATAAAAGCACCGGAAGAACGCTGTGTACCTACACAATTAAAAGAATTGGTCTTATTGCTCAATTCTGTATACAAAGGGGTGACCGAATTTTTAGAATGAAGAAATAAATATGCCCAGTAGAAGATATTCTCAATATACTTGGTTTCAAAAAGAAAATGAGTTTTTTCTCTTTGTAAGCCTTCTCTATATGGACTATCTTTTTGCTCAGCGTTTGTCCGGTTCTTAACACGAGCTCCTGGTCCTTGTCACAGTGCCTAAAAACTCCAGTTCAACACTAAGGAATGCAATTCTCTCTTCAGAGCTCTAAAAGATTCTTTTTTAAAAAAAAAGAAAAGGCAAAAGAGGCTATTTTTCACAGAAGTGATATAAAGAACACTCAGTAATTCCAACTACATGAGCTGTGTATCGTTTCTGCGTATGCATCATTTCTATGATTAAATCAGTAATGGCACATATGTCTAGAACTGGCAGGCTTCACTTACTGAAAGAAGATATTAAAAAATTAAATGCCTTAGTTTCATTATGCTATTCAGAGGGTGTTCTTGCCTCTTCTCCTTGCCAAACACAGTCTGAAATGTAGATTAATCTCATAAATCATTTCCTGTTGTAAACACCTGAACCATGGACCAGAAAGGAAATTCATCACAAGCTCTTCCCACCTATTGTGGCATTCTCCAATTCTCTAATGAAAAGGTCTCAGGCTCTGAGAACAGCCCTTTATTTTCTTTAATGGTTATAGTTTAATAAAGCAGATATAATCCAGAAGGGCTTTAAAAGAAGATATCCACTGGATAAGATCCATGTATATTTCAGCATTGTCCAATAAGAAAAAAATTGTTTTCACTCTTACATGACAAAATTTATGATGAACCAGTCTGCAAACTATTCCTCACCAGAGCCTTGCAGAGCCTTGACAGCAGGCCCATAACGCATACTACACCCTCATCCACACAGATGACTGATGATCATAAAAGGCTGCGAGTCCAGTGTGTTTCACTGAACTTTATTTAAACTCATCGCAACCATACAATTGCTCTAGAGATCTCATGGAATTTCTCTCATTTTACTTCCAGACGCTTACTGATAGGCTTGAACCAGCAATGAGGTTTTTGATGCCTTTTGCTGCTTGATGCTCCAGACGATCAGGGACTTTGGGAAGGCAGGTCTGCCAGAGCATGAGGCAAAATGGTACTGGACCGGTTCAACCAGCAAACTGAGCTAGTGGGAGGGGTACCACTGCTACACAAGAAACTGAAGAAAAAAAACCAATCAACTGGGCTCCTTCCTTTCCTTGTTGCACAACATACAGGGTTGTGGTACTTGGTATTTGTTGTAGGTACCTACTTGTTGTAGGTACTTGATATAGTATCTCCACAGCAGGAGAAAAAGCTCCTTCTCTTGAAACAATTTCTGCCCCAAAACTTTTTGCGGGCTTTTTTCCAAACTCTCTAGTTCTTTCTTCAACTACATAAAGTGGCTTCAGACTGGGGCCAGTAAAGTTGCTCCTGATTTACAATGATGGAAATAGAGGAGAATTGTAGCAGGACAGTTCACAGAAAGTTAACTGGCTGAACTTACGGGCAGATAGTCTTTCTCCATTAGCCTCTAACAGAAAATATGGAATTAAGAACAAAATGATCCTCTGAACTTTTGAACACAACCTAAGCCTACAAGGCAAGACAAAGGGAGACAACAGCGAGTGTTCAGCTCCAGCACTGACTGAGTCAATTCCCACAATGATCATCTCGAAAACTAAATGCAAAACTGACTGCCAGAGGACAGAGATCAACATATATATTATAGATGCTTCCCTGCCCCTGCTGCATTCTCCCTCCATCCTTCCAACATTTTTTGATCCTTTGCAGCCATCATTGGCAGATCCTTAAGGTTTCCATGACTGCTAGTGAGCCTGAGGAAAAGAGGGTCTGCAGGACAAAGAGGTTGATTCAGGATCAGGATGATGCACGTAGTACATTATGGAGAAAAGAAAGCCACCAGTCTGACAGACAAAAGCTCCAAATCATAGAATCATTTAGGTTGGAAAAGACCTTTAAGACCATCAAGTCCAACCATTAACCTAATACTGCCAAATCCACCACTAAACCATGTCCCTCAGCACCACATCTACACATCTTTTAAATACCTCCAGGGATGGTGACTCCACCACTTCCCTGGGCAGCCTGTTCCAATGTTTGATAACCCTTTCAGTGAAAAAATTTTTCCTAATACCTAATCTAAACCTCCCCAGGACAACTTGAGGACATTTCCTCTTTTCCTGGTGCCTGTGACTTGGGAGAAGACCAATTCCCTCAGGCTACATCCCCCTTTCAGGTTGGCTACACCCCCCTTTCAGGTTGTTGTAGAGAGCAATAAAGTCTCCCCTCAGCCTCCTTTTCTCCAGGCTGAACACCACCAGCTCCCTCAGCCTCTCCTCATCAGACCCTTCATGAGCTCCATTGCCCTTCTCTCATTGCACCTCAATGTCTTTCTTGTTGTGGGGGGCGCAAAACTGGGCCAAAACAGTAGTTGAGGTGGGGCCTCACCAGGGTCAAGTACAGGTGGATGATCGCTGCCCTAGTCCTGCTGGCCACGCTATTCCTGATACAGGCCTGGATGTCACAACAAATTCCTTTCTTGCTATCACAGCGTGGTGTGCACAATAAAGTTGGCAGCAGTGGGGCAGGAGGACAATTGAGACAGAATATTCTTAAGCATTAACCTTCCTTGTACCTCCTTTTGTAATCCAGGACAACCTCTAAATCTGCACCCCTTCTGCTGCCATTTCTAATACTAGTCCCTGGAAAACTGGATAAAGTTGTATTCTAAAAACTTCACGTGCCACATGGAAGATAAGTGTTTGAAATTCCCACTAAAGAGAAACAGATGTTGGAATGCAGCGATGGAACTAAGAGTTGCATCACAGCACAGAACTTATTTTGGAGAATTATTAAAAAGTGTTTGGAAGACATAATATTTCTAGAATTATGCCAACTTATAATTAGATGAGCATTTAAACATTAATATGGAACAGAGCTGAAGGCTCAACTCTCATTTCTATTGACTATAACACACATTTCTCCAGAAAAATGGGTGATGAGAGAAGATGTGTTTGCTTTCAGTGCCAGACATACACATGGATCTGACACTGAAGAAAGTGTTTCACAATATTCCCCAGTGGCCGCAGGCACCATCCAGAAACCAATCCTTTAAGAGCATTTAGTCATAACACTGGGACTTTGCAACTAAATCAAAGCAAATCAAAGTGGCCACAGGATTAGATAAAACACTGGATAATTTTGCTTAGGAGCGCATTTACTAGTGCTTGGAAGAGGCTACTCCAATCTTACTACAATTTCTTTGACTTCTAATAGGATTGGAGTTTAGAAGGAGGGGTGGCTTTTTTTTTCTTTTTTAAAAGTGATGCTGTAATTCAAATCCTGGTAACCTTGGAAACAGCCTCTCTCCTCAGATAAGTCTGTGTCAATTAAAGTAATTGGGACACTCCAGCTAATGGTGACTAGATCTCAATATCCAGGCTTGTGCTGAAGCATTAGTCCTGGAGGACTCTCAGCTGAGAAACAGATCCTCTGAAGAAAGATTGTCTTCGAAAGGTCCTTCTCTTTTTGTAAGCATTTGTCAGAATGTTTGCTGGGAAGAGGTGAACTTTAAAGAATTTCTTTGTATGAATACAGGATGCACAGGGACTCTTTAGTAAGAACAAACTCAGGCTTAGAGCTTATTTGTATGTATGTATGTAAACAAAGCTCCCTAAGCAGAGAAACACCATTTACTTGGCTTTAAGATTCTTCACTAAAAAACTCGACAGATTTACAAATTACCCTTCTTCCTCTCACTTTATATGTATGTGTACATATACATACACAACCCTCCCCTCAAAATTACATATTCACTAAGAGACAATTTCTACACCTGGCAGATTCATGAACAAACAATATTGAATTTACTAAGTATCTTAGGCGACCCTAAAAATTGGAATAAAACTTACAGAATTACCACCTTGTAACACAGGTGGCTGGGGAAAAAAAAATTAAAATCAAGAACCTGTTAAGAATTTCTCTCATAGTCTAAAAGCAGCTCATTCTGTCTTCCTTTCTTGAAACCAGAAAGACTTATTTAAAAAAAGGATTCTCTAACATATTTTGAAAGCCACATAGCCACCAATCAATCACTTTGTTCAATGACATGCATCACCACCTTTCTGCAGATATATATGTACGCTCTCAGAAAAGGCTTTTGCTCAAGTATATCTTGAGACCCACTCCCCCACACCTCAAAAGAAGGCATTAAAAAAAATAAATTCTTCCACAGAGTATGGCCACTGCAAGAATATTGGCATGTAGCGTTGCTAGTTAAAAGGTGCAGACATTTTAAAGACATTTGCCCCTTTTGGCATATTAAATTATTGTATGGCAGAAAGGGATTTTTAGTAGATGCTTTTGGTTATTATGCAAATGGCAAAGTGACTAGACCACATCTAACATCTGTCCTTTCCATCCCTATCAAGGGAAACAGAGAAGGAATTAAGTAGTATTTGGGAAAAGCTCTCTAAATAATGATGGTTTGAAACTACTATTATTGGGTATTTCAGTTGTCACACATAATACTGGCAAAGGGAATAAAATAAGAAAGTCCAAGCTTCAAGGAATCTTTTCCTATATTAAAGATCTACTTTAAGTCTTTTCTAAAGCCTAGATGATCCAGGCCTTCCAGGCTGAAAGACCAAAAATGACCAGAAAATAGGGTATTCAGACCTAGGCTGAGGTGACTAAGTTATCCTTTGATATTGTTAATAATGGAAAAAGAAAAAAAAAAAAAGAAAAAAAGGCAGCCAAAAGAGTGTAGTAGCTGAGTCAGGACCGATACACACATTCACTGCCAGCAAAGGCATAAAAAGAACAGAAAAATCACAGTCCAGAATTGGCCGCCACAACTGTTGTTTCAGTCCCTTTGGGATTTAAAGTTATTTATATAAGAAATCTGTAATGGAATATGGAATCACTCTATCAACAAGATTTAAAATGAGAAGCGTAAAAGTCTACAGCGGAACAGCTGCCAAACTGGACTTGGGACAGCTCAACTCTAGAAGGCCATTTTTTTTTTTAGTTTAAAGACTACAGTAAGCAAAATCCTGAAATATTATGCCTATAAAACAGTTTGGAAATATGCTGTAATACTCCGTAAAACCAGCAAAGGTAATGCAAGTTTCAACTTGTTAGTCATTACAGTTTGAATATGGAAAACACATTCCAGTCACTGAAAACCTAGACAGGAAGGTTTTCTGTAACAATTTATTCTTATAAAGTAAAAACTTGTGTATGTATTCTCGCTCTTAAGATGTAAGCTAAGGGGCCAATTCTCCTTCCACCAAAGGAAGCCAAGTTTGACATTCACATCAACAGCAGCAGAATTAGGCTATAAAGCTACAATTGCATATAAACAGCTGTCTGACAATTGCGTGGCAGAATAAACAAACCCCCCAAATTAATTCAAAGTAATTATTTATATAGACTTAAGTGAGATCAGCATTGTGGATTTTTTTATTTGATGAAGATAAAAAATTCCTTGTTTTACTACATTCTTTTACTTTCATAGATGCTGAATATTGTGTCTTGCTTAAACACATTTTGTATTTTAAGCTAAACATGTACATTTAATTTCATTCTAGGCAAAGTGGTTTACTTAGTGTTTTACTTTACTGGTTTCACATTGAAAGAAAGAAAAACAGTTATATGCTCAGCAGGAGAGATTTTAATGCTGTACTAAGTCCATTCTGTTGACCATCTACAAGAAGAGGCCCACTACATGGATCATGCCAATCAGATCTTCCAGAAACATCAGCAAAATTAAATAGACAATAAAGGCTATTGAGGATTTTCCAAGAAAAACAAGTTTGTCTTGTTTTAGATCATTCACTGAAATAATTATCTTACAGAAAACACATGAGTTGAAATCAAATTCTGATGAAACATGGAGGAGGCATATGTTAGTGAAGAGCATAGCTGCTCAGCAGCTCACGCATATGGCTGCTGGGGATCCCTGGTCTGCAATAACCCAGAAGAGCCCATCTGGAGAGGTTATGGACCCAGAAACCACAGGATTTTCCTTCAGTCACAGCACTGGGATGTTCTTGGGAGACAGATGTCCCCTACCTCTAGAAGCTGTGCTGGCCAGGGCCCCAGAACAGCCAAGCTGCAGGGCTTGTGCAGAGCCAGGGACATGCTGCGTGACTGAACGAAGCTGCAGGGCTTGTGCAGAGCCAGGGACAGACATCATGCTGCGTGACTGAACAGCTCTTCGTTTTATTGATGAGTGTAATGGAAGATGCAAAGATCATTTCAGGTTTATTCAGCACCTGCCAGAGCAGGTGTCTTCTGCAGTTATCCCTGTACCCTGCCTGAAGCAGAATAATGGAGAGTTTCACGTCCAGCACTTGAATTTTGGTGCTCTGTTGTGAATTAGAGCAAGATCAAAACAAAACAACCCTCTGATTTTGAAAACAATCACAGAACAGAAACGTTGTTGCCTGGCCAGCCCGACGCTATGGCACATTTTCTCTCGTGCTATTTGCAAAGGCATCTGCAATCTCAGCCCTCGCTGTCTCTAATATTCAGTATTTTGTGCACTTCAAACTAAGTACAGGATGATGAAAACTCTTGAAACATGACGGTGCCAAAAGAAAATCTGCACCGCCATTAATTGCTACATGAGTACATCAGATCTGTCATGAGCAGTGACATGCCAGGCATAACAAGCATCTCTGAAGTCAAACTCCCGGTTTCACTCTGCCACAGAATAAAGGATGCTGATGACAGATGGGCAGAGTTAAGCAAGCCATTCGGCCAAAATCCTAGATAGATGATTGTAGCTGCATTTCACTGCCAAGACCAGAACCTTAGTTTATATCAGAAACCACTAACTTTCTGGCTAGAGTCAGGGAAAAAAAAATCTATAAAAAATTAATGTTATAAATAACAAGAATGAAATGAAATTTGCTCTCCTGGCCCCTATTCCTAGTTTTCTCCTCTGGCTCCAGGACTATTCCTTCTGCCTACATATTCCAGATCCACGTAACTGCAGAACTGCCATTCCACATCACTTAACGCTGCTATCCACCTAAGTCAAAACTCCTCTTTTCCCTTCTATCCAACTATTTTTTTATCCTCTCCACCTGAACTAGCACATACTTCATTCTGCCAGGCTGACCAGACACCAGCTTGGAGTCACAGAACAGAAAGGTTCACTCATGCCTTCTCCCCAAAAGCAGAACAAATGAGAACAGAAGCTGTCCGTGAAGTCTAGCGTCACTTCTACTAAAAGGTGATCATTTCTCATTTACTCCATGGTGACAGCACATCACTTGCCAAAATTATACCAAAGCTTCAAAACACGCTAAGGGTGGATGAAATCAGGAGGGACCCTGCCAGACAAATCCATCAAACATGACATGGGATTTTATCAGCTTACTTCTGCTCTACTAAATTCTCCTGGAACAGTTTGCTTCAAGTTCACACATCTTAACCTAAAGTTGCATTGTTTCTCATTAAGAGTTCCCAGTGACTTGAGTAGGAGCTGCAACCATCTCTATTTTATATATATACACATATATATATATATACACATATATACACATATGTATGTCTCAAGATCCTCTGTTTTATTGAGGTTAACCATGGATCAAGTCCTCTGCTGCCTCACATCCCTCCCTAGAAGTTAGCAGGGCTGAAAAGAGCACAAGTCAGAGCAATTTCAGCCAAAGTCTCTTCAAGTATTTGCAGCATTCAGTTTTTTTCCTACCTGTGAATTATAACAGCAAGCTGCAGAGTACTGCCATTTATATAAACTTACATTTTAAGCTTATTGAGAATAGATTTAAGATGAAGACAATGTTTTACTTCAGTGTGAGAAAGAATGAGATCATTATAAGTACCCTACAGTTAAACAACATGGCAAGAAAGTTTTTGAATTTTTTTTTGTTATTGGCAACTTGTGTAGACTTACTTTGCTAGTCCTTACCATCTGGTCAGAATGAAAGCAATCAATACTACATTTCTAGTAAAAGAGAAATGTAAACATAGCACAATACCATATTGTTGCGTGCATTAAATCAATAGAGCACCTCAGTTTTAATGTAGTTGCTGCAATGCCTTAAAGAGACTTTTGAAAGCAGTGTTTTTTCAAACCACAGAATCTTACTTCCTTCATCGTGGAACACAATAAGCTTCTAATGAGTGTTCCTCCATACAGATAAAATTCTTTATTAAAAGGAAAATATGTGAGATTCAGAAAGGCTTTGCAATTATTTACAAAACCCAAAACACGTTTGTAACATTTAATTCACAGATGGGTAAGATGAGGAAAAATCTGGGGGCTGCTTGCCTGCAGACATAAAGGAAGCCAAACAAGCCAAGGACAGAGCTATGAAAAAACTCAGATGTTTTAGGGAAGCATTTCAGTCCCTCTGTGTTCAGAATTAAGGTTTTTAGGATCAGGCATCTATTTTTCAGTAATTTCATTCCTGCCTGTAAACCCAGATGTGGGGACCTTTACACTACCTCTTCATAAAATGTTGGAAGAGTCCTATAGAATGGCCAACACCACCTTCAAGGGAGAGCCAAGGAGGGCAACTCAGCTCAGTGGGATGTAGAGAGGGTGCCCTGATGCACAGACTGGACAGTTGGGATTCTCTAGCTCCAGCAACCACCATCCTCAAACAGCTTTGAGAGCTTTGCTGGAGGCCTATGCAATTGCTCACTCTGTTCCTTTTTCAACCTCCAAGGAAAACCTTTTCACTCCATACTTGTAGAATGATCATACATCTTATTTGGTGCTATTTCTAGTAGTAGTAAGAGGTAGGGCCAGTGTCTGAGCCACTCTGGAGTGTCTTCTGGCCTGGGCATTGCTGTTATTCCCAGGAGGTGGCCAGAAAGTGCAACTATGCCATTTGTGAAGAGAGTAATCTGAAAAATATGGCATGTTTTACATGTTAAAACCTTCATATTTATCAAAACAAAAATAGACTGTCCCACTGAAACCAGCATAAAAAAAACTTTGAGGAAGACCAGTTTATATTTTGACTTTTAAAAGCAGTATTATACGAAGTGAAGAAGAGAGGATTAGGCTGATTCAGGATACTGAATGAAGAGGAACAAAGACACGCATGACTAAAATGAACAAAAAAGGCTTTTTGTGCTCATCTAGCAACATCAGACAGTAATAAGACAGGAAAAGGAAGAAATACTAATCTACCTTCTCCACATTTATGGGTTCAGAATGTTTTTGGTTGATTTCCATCAGTGGGTTTATTGTGAGGGATGTTTGATTTTTATCATTAGTTTCAAATTTGCTTTTAACTTCAAAAAAAACCCAACTTCTCCTAATGAAGGGATGTGAATACCATACACTAGTCCCAGCCATTAAAACCTTTAAATCAGAAAGCAACTGAGCCAGGAAAAAAATAGTAAAAAGCCCTTAAACTTGCAGAAGTGTCTCAGACTCAGCCCTAGTACCTAATCCAAGAGAGACATTACCAGTTCAGTTACTTACACACAACCATGAGCCTCTCTGTAACAACCCACATGTGCAGAAGTAGGAGAAATGGGAAAAAGTAGTAACTTTTTAGGCAAATCCTTGTCCTGTAAGGCAATAGTAGCTCTGCATCTATCTAGACACATGAAGACTTTTTTTCCACACAGACTTTCCATAAATTGCTGGTAGGTTCTCTAGCTGAACACCCAAGCATTCACTCTACACTTGGAATGTGATTTTCAGAGAAGCTAGAAGAATGAATCATGATACTATTAAGATGATGCACCATCACCCTGTGGAAAACATAGGAGCTAAATCAAAAACACCCCACGATCCTAGTGATCCTCCTTGCCCTTCAGCTGTGGATTCTCACCATAAACCGTGTTTGCTCACAGAAAAGTGTCAACTTACCCCTCCCACACTGTATTGGGACTCTGGCTTCCCTGCCACCACTTGACATAGGTCTGATGTTCAACTGAGTCAGACTTCCCTCCATGTCAATATGTGCATATGGTACATTTGATCACCAAGACCTCTTTTTGCAATCTAAAAAGCTGGCTGCAGATTGCAACAATCATACTGGTTTTGATCCAATTTTCATACATATAATTTGTTGAAAGGTTAAGTGCTCGTTTTCTCCAGAAAAAGAAAATAAACCTGATCCGGAGTTTAAACATGGTTAAATACCTGCCACACAAAACCTTCCAACAGAAGGCATGAGAGGCCAAATGCAATGTAATCAGCTTCTGCCAGGCTCTGCAAAAACAGAGATGGGGCAAGTTCTTGTACAGAAAAATTGCTTCTGCATTTCTGTCAGTGGGTACACTCAGAAGCCATTGCTCCTTAACCAGGGCTGTTGATTCTTTAAGGCCTACAGACCTACAGTAAGGTGTACACAGTTCTCAGCTCCTCTGAGGAAGTGCTTATGTATTAATCCCAAAGAGCTGAGAGACAGGAATACAGGAATAGGACAATCTTTTATAGTGCAGGGAAAGACTCATGGAGCAAGAGGCCAGAAGACACCATGCCATTTAGCATTTGCCTCTGCAGTTTGAGTTGCTGGCATAGCAACAAGTCCTTCCCACCTTGGGAAGGAGACTGGGTGCTTCCCACATGCTCTCCACAATTTCTGTACCAATTTTAATCATCCTCCAGTGCAATAAAACGCAATGTAGAAGACATATGTGATTGCAACACGCCCTGGCTCGTGTCCTGGGGACCATCAAATAAGGCCAGCTACCACTGAGCCTCATAGCTTATCCTAGCATAAGATTGCAGCTACCACTGAGCCTCATAGCTTATCCTAACATCTTGTAAGATTAAACACAGAAGGAAAGTGAGGGAAGACATTGCAATAGACGAAAGACAATCCTGAAGTGCATTGGCAGCAAAAGGACTTCAGAAAGGTGCTGGGTTCTTTCCAGACAGTGCTAGAAGAAGGAAGACCACTCTGTCCCTCCACTGGAACTCCAGACAGTGCTAGAAGAAGGAAGACCACTGTCCCTCCACTGGGATGCCACACAACAGCGTTGGAGCAACCTCCAGTCACTGTACTCTCATATAACAGCGTTGGAGCAACCTCCAGTCACTGTACCCTCATACAAGGCTACATTTATTTTCTTTTCCCCAAGAAGGTGTACAATGTAAGACATGTAAGCCACATTGATGTGGTTTCTGGACAAGGGTAATAACCTGTCCTTTGTCCTCATGCCTCCGTGCACCAAAGCTGTGTAAGTCATCAACTAATTTAGCCCACAGTGGATTACTGTCGTTATGAAGAGACCAGCACATTTGTCAAGACAGTACACTACGTAGGCAAGAGTTCTTCACCATTACTAGTTAAAAATCTAACAGGTTTCCTCTTAGTGCTGAGTAAGGTTAATAATGACCACACACAAAACCTTTGAAATGGTGACAGAAATATGGGCCTCCCAACAGAGTAAAAAAATACGACCTGTTTAAAAGTACCAAGTCAGGAAATTTGATACTGGACGGGAACAAGCCCAATAAAATAAATCAGTCGATAGTTACTAAATACCTGTGCCAGTATAAAGGGCAAACGAAACTCAAGGCATTATATTCAATGAACTGCACAGACAGAACGAACTGCATTGCAGGTTCAGCCAGAGGTGTTTTGTGCCAGGTGACTGCACTCTAACCTTCACTCTGATGGACCACACTTCAAGCATGTTCAACCTGTGAATCCCAGAGCACAACACTACCCTGACAGTACATTTTCATCCGGTTATAAATTTGAATGTTCTGTTCCTCTACACACTTTCCACTTGATACTTTGAAAAGTCTGTTGAAAAGAAAAGGAGAGACTGGCATTGAATTTGTGTTTTTGAAAGCTCACGTCAATGAACATTCATGAAGATGGCATGAGAATAACTCATCAATTAAAAGGAAAACTTGCACTGAAGGAGTAGCCTTGTTTTGAGAGCTTCTGGTTAACCAAGACCATGGCAGAGCACATTTCACCTCACACAGTTCCGCTCCTGTGAGTCCTCCCCCACTACAACCTGTGCATCTCGCTTTTCTAAACATGTAAGTACTTCTGAAACTTCACAAATATGAGAAACTGGATATTTTGGGGTAGTTCTAGTTTTTTTTTCTTTGGACAGCCTTCCATATTTATTTTAAGACTAAAGCACATGGAAATAATAATTTCTGGGACGCTGTAACTAAACTCCACAAAGTGCTGGAGTTCACTAACTGCCCAGCTAGGCTTTTACAACAAAAGCATATATGTAGCATACCATAAATCAGACATAACTTTTTTCTCTTTTAAATAAAGACAGCATGCTTATGTTACAAATGCTTATTTTAGAATACACAGGAATTTTGAGAAAAATGGGAGGAGAGTCAAGTACTGACCAAGCCTCAGTTTGAACTGTTCTGGATGGATAATTAAAATTTTCTCTGAAAATTTAGTGAGTTATGTTACCCTTCACACACTTTTCTTAATTGCTGGTTAGCTTTATTTTTCACCTTCAAAGATCTGTCCACGTCCCACAATAGGATTGATGGCATTTTGGTTGTTGGTGAATTGTTTTACTTGCCATCTCATTTTCTTACAGAATTAGATGAAATCGAAAGAAAGCGTTTTCAGTGAAATTGAATTAGTTGCACAAACCCCAAATCCTTAAGTATTTATTCACGTATACAGTAGTACATCAGCTCTAAAACTCTCAGCTTTATTATGCACTTGTCAGAATAAATGATAATGCCAAGTGGCTGGCAGGATAATGAACAACTGCCATGAGAAATGGATCGTCACACAAAGCTATCTGAAATACAAAGATGATGACGAGAACAACACTTGGAGCTACACCTACAGTTTCTCTTTCTCCATTTCCCCCCACCCCCATGTGTTGTGCAATTTTCTTCCATCTCAAATTCACTTGGCTGGAACAGAAGTGGAACATGAAACAAGTTGTGGCCAAATTCTCTAGAGTTGTGCAGTACAACTCCACTGCAATCAATGGATAATTGTACAGTTGTGCCACAGATGAATTTTCCCTCCATACAAAGAATTTAGCAAGCATTGTTAATATATTAACTTATTTCACAGTTATTAAATCCGTCCTCTGATAAACATCTATCTTACCTACTCTGTTAGCACAGCGTCCCTCCTGTTGCTTCACACACTGTATAAAGCTAAAGGAAGATTATTACAACTGGAGATTGTTGCTTTCCTACACTAAGGTCAGAAATAATTCTAAATTCAGTCCCTAAATACATTCATATTGTACCACCTTCAAGTCCATGAAAGCAGATTTTAACCACAAAGCAGAGAAATCAGGAAACACAGGATTTAACTGAGTTCTCAACTTCTTTGCTCAAAGATCCAGAAGGGATACAGTGCAAACCCCAGCTTGGAAAACATCACTACATAAACAGTCCTTATTTATACCAGCACCACAATGAGCAGACAAAGCTGTTTAGTTAAGCATTACACATACTTTCAAGACTCTGTTCCATAAAGCACAAAAATCCAAAATAAGAAAAATATTCAGGGGGCTCAATATCATATTGAGTTTGATTCTTTTCTCCGCCCCTAATAAGTTACACTTACAATTTCTACACTATTTACAAGATAAATGGAACACTGGGATCTAGAGGTGATAGTAAGAGTTGCTGGGGGGAGTGGGGAGAAAAAGAAAAGTCACACTTGTACCTGCAAGTACATTTGAGATTGGGGCAAGGGTGTAGAAAGAAGACTTGAATGAATAAATGAAAGCCTAGCTCAGAAAATCTCCCCTGGAATGGGCTATTCCCCCACCAGTTACTCTTTATGTTATATATGAACAGGATTTCTCATATTCACATGTGAAGTAAAGGATGCAAGACACATCTACTGTCTAACGGATCAGTGTTACCTCCCCTAACTCCTGTCAGCTTTTCTGAGCACCAAAACACGATGAGATTACGGTGAGAGAAAACAGATTCAGGTCAGCAACCCTGAGCACAAAAGCTATACTTGCAGTATGGGTAATAGTGAGAAAAGCAATTGCCCGTGAATTCTTGGTGAACCAAAAGCAATTAGATTGCACAAAAAAGGAAACGGTTAGAAATAAGTTTTCTTTAAAAGGATAGCACAGACACCATTTCCCTCACTTCAATACCTTACAAGCGATACACCCCATCAGAATCTCTCAAACAACTTAAAAACAAGAGTAGCCACTTTTATTCCAGGTGGCCACAAAATAAGTTTGGCCTTTTCAACTGTGGTTGTGCTTAGAGGAGGTTATTAGAAAGTACCTGAAGAAGCAGAAAACAATTTTGAAATAACTGGATCTAAAGTTTAAGTCACAACTTCAGGCTTGGAAAGTAGCAAGGACAAGAGAAAAATGAACAAGGAAGAGCAGCAGGAAGAATGATCACAACATAGAATAGAAGTGAAAGAATTTCAAAGAATCAAAGGGCTGGCACCTCCAGAGACCATCTCATCTGTAGCCACCACTTCCTCTGGAGACCTGACAAAGCAGAAATAACAGATACCTGCCCAGACAAATAAAAGCTGCACTTTCTTTAAGCAGTGTAATTCAGTGCTTCATTATTATTGGGGGGAAAAATGGAGGACACTTAAGAACTGGCCTAAGAAATGCCACGTGAGGCTCAGCTTTGAAACACGGGTCTGGAATTTGACTGACTTCCGTAAGTTTTTATGTGCCCAACAAAACATATCTTAAACAGGGCCTGCTTTCAGAGAACAGCAAGTCTTATGGCAGAGAAACGGAAAAGGATTTCCAGTATTCCAAATCATTACTCACCTCAAGGTTGAGGAGAGCATCGGAAGTCATTTTAGGAAGCAACTGTGACCAGTGATGCTGGAAAATGACAGCAGGGAATGCCTGGACTGAGTAGAGCTGAAAACCAGCTCCGCAGCTCAAGACTAATTGTTGGGATTTGTGCAGTACAGCTGCAATCATTTTAGAGATGCTAGAAAGGCTTTCTGAGCAGGAGAAATTTAAGCAAGAGCAGTCAAACTTGCTTCGCCTGATTAATGTTTGGCATTCGTCCAAAATAAAGTCCTTACATTTATTTTTTTTTTTTCTACATTTAACTTCTAGGATGATCATTACCCACAAGTAATACTAACCTTAAGTTTATACCACAACTTTCAGAGACTAATAAAAAAATGTTATAGGTTGCATGCCCATATTACCATTGAAATAGTAGAAATCTGCTGGGAGTAAGAGAGCAACTTCCCAGTCATACAACAGCATCAGAAAAGAATTTTTTGAGACAGCTGCCAGGGCAAATCCTTGTGTTACAGATGATACCACAAGGTCTGTGTATGTACACAAAATAGTGCAGATTGACTTTATAAGGTCTTCTCCTGAAGACACACTGGCATGCAAGTAATCTAGTGACATGGAAGAGGCAGATTTGCCTTCCTGGAGAAAGGAATCACAGCAGCAGACAATTTTTCAGGTGTACAAGGCATGTCATACTGAATGGCATCAATACAGCCACATTTGAAACTAGGCATGTAGTCTGTAGCACATCATTTAGACTTAGCTCTTGTTCCAATCTGACTGAGAAAGTATTTAGAATTGTATGGAAGGGACCTTTAACATTATCTAGTCCAACCATCAACCTAACTCTGATAAAAACCATCACTAAACCATGTCTCTAAGCACTATGCCAAACCATCTTTTAAATACTTCCAGGGATGGTGCCTCAACCACTTCCCTGGGCAGCCCATTCCAAAGCTTAATAACCCTTTCAGTGTAAACATTTCCTAATACCCAATCTGAACCTCCCCTGGTGCAACTTGAGGCCGTTTTCTCTTGTCCCATCCCCTATGATTGGGGAGTAGAGACTGACCCCCATTTCTCTGCACCCTCCTATCAGGGAGTTGTAACAGGCACAAATTGCCTGTGGAGGTTGCAGCTTCCAGCTGTAGTTCTTCAAGATTCAAATTCACTTTAGAATTTGAAATTTTCCATTTTATAGAAACTGAAAAATATTAACAAAAAAATGAAAATATAGTTACAATTGCCACATATTATTCCATAACATATCTGTCATGGTAGTCTATTCCTGACATAACATTGAAGAAAACAGTAAAGTGAAGCTTTAAGGTGCCCTTAGCCTATGTTTAGTCTTTTCCCATCCCTCTCCCTCCTCACATTTCAGGCAGGGTGCCGTGGTTTGGGCTAACTTCCTAAGACTGGTAGAAGAAATAGAACAAAATCCAGTAAATGGTATTTCCTTTCTAACATGTTTAGCCACATGTTAATCACAGAACCGATGCTTTGCCCGGACTGCTCCCCGTTACAGAAGTCACTCGTAACACAAAACACACACAAGTGGCCATTCAATATGTTTGGTGATTAGCTACTCTAGGACTTTTATTTCTGAGTAGTCCCATATTTTGGGGGTGGAAACAAAATAAAATACTGCATGCCTGACATATCTGAGCAAGAGCCAGCTATACAAAAAACAAACCTCATACTGCAACTTCCCTGGGGAAATCTTTGTTCATTTTAATACTTGTTCAGTCAGCTGTCTCTGTGAATGACAAGGTTTTATCTCTAATGTGAATGGCTTCGAAGGCTACTTGCATTATCCATTCTTCAGCAGCTGCTGCTGAAACCACAGGGTTGCAAACTTATAATTAAATCCAGCTGCCACTACTGTGAGTTCAGTTACATCGAAGTGAGCAATAACGCCTCATGGTTGCTGGCAAGATTCTGTCTCCATTTCTAGACAATGTAATTAACTCTTTTGCCCCTTTTAGATGAAATAAACATCAGCACTGAAGAATGTTGTTAAATGACCGTAAAATAGTATTTATATAGAAGAATTCTGTTGCACTCATTATACCTGGGAAAACAAAGTTCTAGGTTGATGATGGCTGACAACAAATAGCTGTTTCCTTAAAAGCACTGAGAGGACACCCAAGGAGAAACAAGGCACAGGATGGAAGGAATTTCCTGTGGAAAGGAGGTATGACAGGACGCACATTAACAGATCTACTCTTAAGCCTTAAAACACAGCCTCCAGAATGAAGCAAATATCAAGATCCATCTTGAAAGAATTGCCAGCAGGGGCTGGAAAGGAACCACAGACCTTCCTTTGATGCTAAGGCCATTTCTTATAAGCCGTTGTCTATGTCTTAAATCAGACTTGGAGATACAGTCCTGACTGTATGAGCTATCCAGCTATTCCTGAAGAATAGCTGCATGTGCACACGTCTAGATGTATATTTTTTTTTCTATAGTCAAAACCTGTTCATATCCAAGCATCAACAAAATGTTTAGGTCCGCAAAAATAATTAGCCACCCAAAATTTACTTTCTTGGTCGTAATCCTTGAAGCACTGCTCAAGAAGGTTCAATCTCCCCCATTTCATGAGGAGCGTTGCAATGACAATGCCTCAAAAACATTTCATGGGCTTAAAAGCAATCAGCAGTGACATGCTACACTAATGCCACTGAAGAAGAAAGCAACAGTCAACTGAGTTTTGTTTGTGAAGAGTTCTCTTAATCTGTACCTCTTTGGAAACACGTGACAGCCCAATCACTTCTGAGGACAGGTGAGAAAGGACAATACGGGACAGAAGCACCTGCCCTCTGACTCCAAGAGCAAGAAGGTTAAAGAAAGGGGAAAGCTATCTGTTGAGAGAACAAGATACATAGCAACCATCCCAAATTCACTCTGCAAATCTCCCAAAATAGAATCATAGAATTGTCTAGGTTGTAAGGGACCTTCAAGATCACCTAGTCCATCCATCAACCTAACTCTGATAAAAAATAACCCATCACTAAACCACATCACTAAGCACTAAATACATCAATAAAGATTAAAAAAAAGATCTGCTGTATATTCTGCCAAATCAGGTAAAACCCTAGGTTAGCTAGATGCTTTTTTAATATAGGTGTTTCATACAGAGCTACACAAAAACTGCATGAACTGGATGTTGTCAAAAATCTAGCCACAGTACCATGGGCTATTTAAATTCATCTGCATTACCTGACCTAATTGATTAAGATCTAGCTTAGATACCTCCGCACTGAAGCGGCCAGGCTGGATACCCAAATAAATTTGCTCACTGTCACAAAGCCCAGAAGAAGTCAGGCAAGAGAATCCAGATGTTTCTAGAGACTCAAGGTCTGCTCGCTTACCTTTTGATGATGAGGGGGAAAAAGTACCTGCAAGCATCTCTGCACAGTGCTCATCTTTATTATGGTTTGCTACCACATTTCCTGAACCAACATCAAATAAATGCTAGCAGCTAGAAAGCAAGTTTCTCTTCCCTTATTTTTTCCACTTTTTGCAGGAAGTACAAAGCAAACAGCTTTTTGTACCAAAGACAATAAGGGCGAGTTTGCTCTCGAGTGGTTATTCTTAGGTTCATTTACTTTTGACATATTTGTTTTGCTGTTTCACCGCTGCCGTCTGTCTACCTGTTGCTTTGCACTAAAGGCTGTGAAGCCCAGGCACTCAGGAGCCTTTCAGCAAGATGGGCTGATTATTATACCCTGTCATAGCAAGGTGAGAGTCAGGCATGATTTTTCAATCAGTGATTTACCATTCCCATTTTAAAATGCCAAAGCTTTTATTCCTCCTACCTTTCTAGTGGCTACTTGAAAGGGGTATTTTTTTTTTATTTATTTTTTTTTTTTAAATCTGTAGAGGTTCGTATCTTACCCATGTGGAATGGTGTTCCTGTAGACGGCACTGGCAAGGACTAGGTGTGTGTGAAGAGGGAAGGGCAAAGAAGGAAGAATGGGAAGGTTGGAGGAAGCTTTCAGGTTTTTTGAGTCCTTCATAGGATCTTGCTTGCAACTAGAATTAATCTCTGAATCAACTGTTATCCATCATTAGAATAGATAATGTCATTTTATCTTAACCACAACTTTTTTTCTTGAGAGATTATAGATAGCTTGGACCTTCTGCAGTGTTTTGTGCACTACATTTGTCTCTTGCAAGTCTCTGCATGGAAGAACCTTCAGCTCCTCTCTCTCATGGGTTTCTAATCAGCTCCAGCCCGGCTACATTTTATATTTGGGTCCAACATTACATCTGTATTAATTTGGGACTATATATGTCTATAATTTATTCTTCAAATCATAATCTGTTTTAAGTGTCAGGACACCTATCAGTTGTCATCAAAGTGCAGACTACAGAAGACAGATTAGAGAAAGGTAAATTGCCATGAGACCAAACCCAGAAGGCATTATTCAATGACACCAGATTACTATTTTGATAGACCGAGATGTAGGGGTTGACACTGTACATTAGAAACAGATTTCTTTTTTCTTTTTAAATACTAAAAATAGTATATTTTGGTTTTACTTTAAAAACACTTAAAAATCTAAGGTGAAATTTACATGCTACAGCAAGGCTGGGGGGAGGCGTAAAAAAATTAAAATAAAAAAATCAACCAGCGCATACTTGTTTTTCAGATTTTCAAGGCAATTAGATGACTGAGGTGCTGAAGACCTCCAACTACACAGTGAGACCAGAATCTGCTAAAAGGTTATATCAGAAGACTTCACCATGCCTAAAATTTCATTAAAGTTGATAAACTAATTATGGACTGAAATAGCAAGCCACCTCTACTTTTCTTTTTTTCCTACAAGTAATATAGCATGAGATCGATTGGTTCTAAGTAGTGTAGGACATTAAAAAAAACAACAATCAATTCAGTTTACTAACTATAAATAACGACTCTGATTAATACACTAATTTCAAACACCAAAGGTCTGTTGGCATACTTTCTCTTGCAAATACTTTTGATTAACCACATAAAATTGCCCGAAGGCTTTTGTTTACACAAAATCTTTTAGAAACTAAACTTTTTATCCAAATTTGCCCCGAAAAAACAAATTAAAATCATGCAGTAAAAAAAAAAAAAAGCCAAACAAAAATCATCCCCCATTTCCAAGAACAAGAAACAGGAATGCATCCTAAAGTACTTTCTTAAATAAATTGTACTTATCTAGTGCTACTTCCCAGTTACTAAAAATGATCAAGTGTCAGGCTCTTATGACAGTCCAAGAGAAGAGCTGGCTTCATGCCCACACTTCTCTATTGTTCCTGTGAACTCTCAAGCTACTTTGACAAGAGTTGAACATCCCCCACCCCACTATTTCAGTTGATTCCTGCCCTAATATTCTTCCAAACCACACGAGTATTATCTTGAATTGCACAAGGCATGTTTTTGAATAGCTGTGAGATCTGAAATGGGTTCTGAAGTGCAATACTTCCTCTCCACTTTTTGATCTGAAGAGCATTATCTTAGTTTCCTCGGTGCTTACAGACTCTCTGGACTTTGGTGCCATCAAGGAAGCTTTAAGTGCTGCCGAGTTTTTCTGTTGTTTCTGGAAGGGCCAAAACTGGATTTGTAGATCAAACCCCTCACAGTCCCCACCAGGCAGTGCTGTCACAGCACCTTCCAAGGTCACCAAGAAGCAGATTGCACAAGAAGCATCAGAACGAAGGCAGTGGTGACAGCAGGACACCAGTTGAGCCCTGACAACGCCAGGCTGACAGAGGCTGATGATAACATGAGGATTACACTGAGAAACACAAAGGCTGTATTTGGTGCAAACTGGGTGTGCTACAGCCAATACCAAGGAAGGTGAGGAGATGCAGCCTCAGAGGACTAACACAGTAACACCAGCAGTAGCTTCATATAAAATAAGACACCAATTTTTAGTTAGTGAGAGGGGAAATTGGAAAAGGTGATCCTTATTTTAGGCTGAGTAGAATTCTAGATCTCCTTTTGCATCGGCATTATTGCTTACAGGACCACTCTCCACGAGCTAAACATACAACTTGCTGTGCCAGCCAGACACATCTAGCAGTTTTAGCAAGGACAGAGTTGTCCAGCCCACTGGAGTAGAACTTTCAGTCCAAAAACATCTAAAATAAGTTAAATAAGGGAGATTTTTCAAATGCACCTTAGGCAGTGGAACACTTAACACTGGATAAAAAACATCACCTGAAACAGCCTTTGAAACTGTTCTAAAGGAACTGTGAAACCTTCAGTGTTGGAAAGGATTACAACAGAGATAAATACTCACTGGATTCTTGGATCACTTTATCTAAATCAAGCGCCCCTGCATTTATATTAAGGTTCTTTAAAACCACGACAGCCTCCTATTTCGTTGAATTAAAACAATTTGCTTTAGAACTGGCTGAGATGTCAGCAGTGACTACTTCCTTTCCACAACCTCCAGCATTAGCTGCTGGCCACAACCAACCTGCCACACAAGAAATAAAGACAGTAAAGCACCATCACACGAAACAGCCTCATGCTGCTCGTCTCTCCTGCGTGGTTCACGTGTGACAAACAGAAAGGAAGTGCCACGGTCTAGTCAACTTCTGATGAGATAAAACACGTCAAAGCACCTTGTTAGCTGTGTTTGTTGTTTAAAAACACACTCACCTTTTCAAATTTCACTACTCGGAAGGGTTTTTGGATACTCTAGTACAACAGCGCTGTTATTACTTTGACAAGTGCTAAAAAAGATGCTCGTTACCACATTCCCCAATGCAGGCACAAGCAGCTGCACAACTTTGAAGTGCTTCAGCACATACCAAGCCAACAGGGTGCTCTCAGGCTGTCAAGAACTGACACGACACTGGTGCTGCTTTACTGCCTTATAAAGGACCAAAAAGCATCTCGTCTTCATATCTGCTGTCAGCCAGCATTTCTTAATCAGGAGAACAGAAGAGTATGGTAACCAAAGAAAAAGATACAGGACTGATGGATCAGTTTTCCTGGGAATTGAAAAGGAGCAGAGGAAGAACAGAAGAGCAGGTTCCACTAGGAGTAGAGGATGATCACAAGGTTTCTTTCTACCAGAGGACAGGTACCTTTATCCTCAGCAGCCTAATCAGTTATCTATGCTTTCCTTGCCATGACAGGCACCCTACCATTTCACTGGTGAGACCGAGCCATTGGAGCAGGGGAGTGACTGTCCCAGGGCAGAAAACACCTGATAATCTCCAAGAGATGACATGCACTAGACTAGAGCACTAATTATCTTCGCATCATCCTCTTCCACTCTCCCTATGGGCTAATGGAGAATCTCAAAATAGCCAAAATATGAAAACAAAGTGCCAGAAGCCCTGGCAACAGCAAGGGCCTTGCCATCGGCAGCACTGAGAAAGCACATTAAGAACCAATCTACACCCTCACAGGTACTCAAACATCAGCTAGTTCCATTGGGAAACAAAGATCTATGAAAACTAAAGACATCTCTCTGGATAGCAGATCCATAGGAGTTTTAAGCTTACCATTTGCTATTTTAAGGGACCCACAAAGAGTGAAATTTTATAGCACTGTTTCATGGATACCTCTTCCCCTGTAAGGCTTGTCTAGGGCTTCAGACTCTAAGAAGAAGAAAATATGCATCTGTACAAGAGACCAGCCTGGCAGGCAGGACATGAATCAGAAGTTTTACCAAATAACTCTTTGCAGGAAGAAATATTTCCTACAGGAAAATGGAAGAAAAGTCTTTTCCACAGTGAATGAGAGTATTTTTATTTGCAAGATCCATCAGACTTTATGCCATTTTAATCAATGGTTTCAAAAAAAAAAAAACCCACCTTTGTTTTAAGCAGTTTTGTAGTGTAAATTCAGATCTACCTGGACTAGGAGGTGCTGACATTTTTCTTTTTTTTTTTTCACTAGAATCTTTATATAGTTCAATATCTTAATAGTGTGTGACCAGAGTTAAGGCAGAGATTGACAGCTAGTCAATGAACTGATGAATATCTATCTCATAAGCATTTCATTTTAGCTACCCATGCAATGTGCATTTTGCCTTTATATACATATTCCAATGCCATTATCTTAAGCTTAATTACTTAGGTCTCAAAGCACTTTACAAAGGAATGAGCTATCATTATCAGCATTTCATATACAAAGAAATTGAGGCATAGTGGTATAATTTGCTAGAAGTTATTGAACTAATATCCAAGGTCACTGGCAGGTAAAAACCAAGGCTCTTATCTCAAATATCAGGTGGGCACTGTATTCAGACCACATCTTGAGAGGCAGTGTGGTCGTAAGTGCTTCCCAAGCACACAATCTTTAGTGATCTACATCAGGCAGTATAAAAGAATTTGAAATTCCTCCTGCATTACAGCAAACTCTACAGCATAAAATTTAAATATGTTGACACTTAATCTGTTAAACACTAGAATATTGTGTTCAGATTTCTTCAAAGGATTAAACCAAGATAACAAACATCATGTCATCATAAGATGACTTTCCTGACAAGTCTGCCCTGGTCATTCCTCACCTATTTTTAAGTCTTCTGGTAACACCCATCATCTCAGAAATGCTCAGTTGTAGTTATTCTTTCCTAATTATGGTAGCCTCTTGCAAAGCCTTTGTAATGCTGGGATTTTGTTTCAGTCATGAAATTATAAAGCCTTTTCAGTTCTCACTCTTGCTTTTACTTCACGTTTTAAAAACAGCAGAAGGCAATTGGTAAAACTAGCTGTAACTTGAGGCTTGGTGACAACGCGTTTAAGAGTCAAAACTAACCCCTCATTTTGCATGGAGCAATTTTATGTACACAAGGAGTAAACAAAGTTACCCCTGTTTGTAGAATTTGGAATGCTTTCACTACCTGCATGTCCAAGTACAAGTCCCAGGGCTGAATTAAACAAACTAAATTAAATTAATTTACTTCCATGTCCAGCTCAGGTGGCTGGCAGGACTTGAACAAGATTACCTGGACAACTAGTGAATAACAATGAAACCAACGTCGCAGCAGATTTTATTCTTGGCACTGGGTTTTACCATTTCTTTTTTTTTTGTTACAAGTCTTCCTTCCCTCCCTTTCAATGAGCCCAAGAGAAATGGAAATCTCAAATTCCAAACAAGTTAAAATATAGAAAGAAATACAGCTTGCAAGTTTACATTGTAATTGATATAAGTCTATTATTACAAGACAAATTGCAGCAGACAACAAAAGAGACAGCTCAATCTGTTACAGAATCCTTGTAATGGCTATATGAAGAGCTCGACCATTTCACTCATAAATCTTTCTTCTAAGTTTTTATTGCTGCTTGTGTGGGTAAAATAATAAAACTATGGAGTGAAGTATATAAGAGATACAGTAATGCATTTCTAGTCACAATTACATCAAGTTTGTTACAGGAACCATAAACCTTATGGCATCTAATCAGAAATAATGTCGTGTTACAGGCTGCTAAGACACCACATGGTATCTTTAAAAAGTCATTAGATGCGATCGTGCAAATTGTGAATAATCATCTCCGCTACAGACCACTATGATGCACTGGGCTGTCACAAGTCATTCCTGACAGTCTGTCACAAACTGTCTGCAGGACAGGCCAGGACAAAGCACGGAACAACTCCATTTCCAGGAGGCTGACCAACTCACTAAGTCAGTGGCAAATAAAAACTCAGCAAAAAGGAAAAGCCAAGTTAGAAGAATCTCAAGATTCATGTTCCCATTTATTTTTTTTTTTAGAGTAACGGATTTTAATAATATTTTTATAATAATTTCTTGTTGATTGTCTGTAGACTGTAGCCCTCAGCAGGTACATCATGAGAACCACTGCACAAGTGAAACTGCAGAATTAGCTGTCAGCACGGAACGACATGAACAGAAAGAAGATAAGCAAAGAGGCTGGAGAGGGGGAGATATAAAATGCAACAATTTTGCTCAAAATGAGTGCAAGTACAGTTATGAAATGCCCACGGTTCCTCCTGTCAGGAGATTGACAGGAAGCCACAACATCAAAAGTGACAGGAACCAAGATTACAACCAAGGATGCTCAACAGGCAGCTTTCTGCCAGTACTTTGTGGTCTCATATCCAGTTAGAGCCTCCCTTCCCCTGCAAAGCCCCTGAGAGGGCTACCTGAACGCTCCTGCCAACAGGGGGATGCAGTCTAGAGGTACAAGGCAGCATTCCTCTGTACCAAAGACAGTCCCCTTCAGCAGGGGACTTCTACTTCACATAGAATATGATCTTTTCCACTGATATTTTGTAGCACGTGTTCCAAAAACATATACTGTGTTCTTCCTGGCACTCGTCTGTTCCACTGAATCCTCAAAGCAAAAACTGTTGGTGGGAGAGATTCCTTTTCCTTTGGGTGAAGCGTTGGACAAAATAAATCAAATTAATTTCCTTCCATGTCCAGCTCAGGTTGCTGGCAGGACTTGAACAAGATTACCTGAACAACTAGTGAATAACAATGAAACCAACGTCGCAGCAGATTTTATTCTTGGCACTGGGTTTTACCATTTCTTTTTTTTTTGTTACAAGTCTTCCTTCCCTCCCTTTCAATGAGCCCAAGAGAAATGGAAATCTCAAATTCCAAACAAGTTAAAATATAGAAAGAAATACAGCTTGCAAGTTTACATTGTAATTGATATAAGTCTATTATTACAAGACAAATTGCAGCAGACAACAAAAGAGACAGCTCAATCTGTTACAGAATCCTTGTAATGGCTATATGAAGAGCTCGACCATTTCACTCATAAATCTTTCTTCTAAGTTTTTATTGCTGCTTGTGTGGGTAAAATAATAAAACTATGGAGTGAAGTATATAAGAGATACAGTAATGCATTTCTAGTCACAATTACATCAAGTTTGTTACAGGAACCATAAACCTTATGGCATCTAATCAGAAATAATGTCGTGTTACAGGCTGCTAAGACACCACATGGTATCTTTAAAAAGTCATTAGATGCGATCGTGCAAATTGTGAATAATCATCTCCGCTACAGACCACTATGATGCACTGGGCTGTCACAAGTCATTCCTGACAGTCTGTCACAAACTGTCTGCAGGACAGGCCAGGACAAAGCACGGAACAACTCCATTTCCAGGAGGCTGACCAACTCACTAAGTCAGTGGCAAATAAAAACTCAGCAAAAAGGAAAAGCCAAGTTAGAAGAATCTCAAGATTCATGTTCCCATTTATTTTTTTTTTTAGAGTAACGGATTTTAATAATATTTTTATAATAATTTCTTGTTGATTGTCTGTAGACTGTAGCCCTCAGCAGGTACATCATGAGAACCACTGCACAAGTGAAACTGCAGAATTAGCTGTCAGCACGGAACGACATGAACAGAAAGAAGATAAGCAAAGAGGCTGGAGAGGGGGAGATATAAAATGCAACAATTTTGCTCAAAATGAGTGCAAGTACAGTTATGAAATGCCCACGGTTCCTCCTGTCAGGAGATTGACAGGAAGCCACAACATCAAAAGTGACAGGAACCAAGATTACAACCAAGGATGCTCAACAGGCAGCTTTCTGCCAGTACTTTGTGGTCTCATATCCAGTTAGAGCCTCCCTTCCCCTGCAAAGCCCCTGAGAGGGCTACCTGAACGCTCCTGCCAACAGGGGGATGCAGTCTAGAGGTACAAGGCAGCATTCCTCTGTACCAAAGACAGTCCCCTTCAGCAGGGGACTTCTACTTCACATAGAATATGATCTTTTCCACTGATATTTTGTAGCACGTGTTCCAAAAACATATACTGTGTTCTTCCTGGCACTCGTCTGTTCCACTGAATCCTCAAAGCAAAAACTGTTGGTGGGAGAGATTCCTTTTCCTTTGGGTGAAGCGTTGGAAGTAAAACAGTTTATTTTATGGTAAAGTTGCACAGGTAAGTGAGGAGAAGGGAACAGACTACACTTAATGATCATTTTAAACCACAATACGTTACCATTAAGTAATGCAGTCACGTTAAATTCAAGCTACTTTTAAAAAAGCAATATTCCAACATCAGCCAGAAAAACAGAGGCTGCGGTGCTAGTTCCACAGTATGTTTTCTGTAGTTCAGCTTGCAACAAATACGATACAAACCTCCCAAGCACCTGATGGGAGACGCCTGCAATGGTTAAGAGGCCTTAGACTCTAAATTACCTTGCTTTTGTTAGGCAGGTGAATTGTCCATAACATTTTTTTTCTGAAAGGAGGTTTTTCCCTTCAGAATTTAATTTATAAACTCGCTCCTGCCAGGCTGCGATAGCAGCTACTGTATAAACCTGAAAATGATGACTACTGAAATTCCATTCAAGCCTTAGGAATCAATAGAAAGCAGGCAAACCACCAAGATAAAGTTCCACCCAACTGCAAAGAGCGAGAACTGCAGGATCCCTCACATTGTTTCTACAGTGTCTGCAGTCACCAACCTGTGAAATAGAGACCGCACAATCTCATTTCGGTTTGAAAACCTGCCCTGTACTATCCACGTGCTGCACCCACATAATCTGCCTGTCAGAAAGGCCTTCGTGCCGTAGGTCTTTCCAGGCAACAGAAGGAGGTTCAAAAGACTAGCAAAGATGGTTTAGAATTTGCTGAGACTTATACTGCATTTGGTAAAAGCTTATTTTATGGGCTCCTTGGAGACCCTGATCCTCCTTACCTTGAAGCAGCAGCTCTACTGCAAGTCAATAACAAAGTAATCTGCATTGGTGTCACTCTGGTTCATACCAAGTTACAGACAAACTTGTTGTTTCTATGGGCAGTAAAGAAATACACAATTAAAGCAGACTCCAAGGGAGATGCTGAACTGAACTAATACTGTTTAAGACAAAAGTTGGCACACTCTGGTCTGATGTCAGCAGAAGTTTCATTGTAAAGAGCTCTGCATTTTATTTAAATGCTTGCTCATAAGTGAAAAATGTTATCTATGATTGGGCATCAATGAAACAACCCTGTTGCAGCATTTGCTGACTCTGCATTTCCCACTTACCAAGGATGCTGCAACTCCAGCTGCTTTATTCCCTTCCCTGAGGAGGCTGCTGCCCATACCAACACAGCTGCTTTGGTGCAGAGTCCACACAAGCCCCAGCTCATCACACAAGCCTTGGTGGAGCCCAGAGATCAGAATATGAAGGAGGTTGTGATGCGAGCACGGTACAAGCCATTTACCAAGTACAGGGCTTGGCTTTTCAGCTCTTGAAGGGATTGCTGTCAACAGTTGTTAAAATTCCTTCTCACTTGTACTTCAGGACAGACAAGCCAGGTGAGGATATGAACATACCAGCATTTAAAAGTGAAAAACCTAAATATTCAAAAAATCTGCCTTTCTTTGAACAAAACACAATGCGCTTCAGTTGAAAAGGAAATCGTCATTTGTCTAATACAAAAGAAATCTTTTGTCCCAATCACAGCCTACTCTGAAGAAATGACTTTTTTCCCCTCCCTTTAAGAAGCTAAATGGATGCAGTTCCATAATTTTTTTGAGAGCTTTACACAGTATGTGATGGTCTTATTTCACAGAAATTACAAGACGACCCGTGGTGGGTCTATCAGGTTGTGAACCAGCATATGAGAGAAAAAGACTCCCATTGAGAGTGAGTGATAGTCTAAGTCACATAGAATTTAGTCTATAATATGCTAGAACACAGTTACTGAAATAAAAGATTGGTGCATAAATTATTTCAAGAATAGTAGGAAATATTTGGTAGTGCTCTGTAAAACCAGCCTTCCTGTTTTCAGATGCACCATAAGAAGTCCCATGAATAAATACATTCGGTTCATTTGCTGCATGCTTTAAATTCTGAGTCAAAACAGGTTGGGCAATCTCATAAGGGTAAAAGAAATGCTGAGGAATTTAGCAAGAGTGCCACGAGAAAGTGCGTGTTCAGAAGCAATAGATATCCCAGTGGACACCCCTGCTGATATTCAATGGCATTAGCCATTACAGAAACTCATCTGATACCAACCAAATTAATATTTCATCTTGCTTTGTTAAAACTCCATGCCAAAAAGGCAAATTATGGAAAACAAGAGAATAACCAAATAACCAGATGGAACGCAATAGAGACAACTTTAATTTAAAGTCAACGTTAATAAAATATTCATGTCTCAACAAATATTTTTACCCAAACACCAGATGCATTGGAGGCAATTTACATTTGACTCACCATACTGGCAGCGAGGACCCTGAAATCCTGCAGGACACTGGCACATCTGGGATCCTGCTTCAGAACATTTCCCTCCATTGAAGCAAGTGCCAACAGAACACAGAGCTGGTGCACACAAACAGAACGAAACAGGGTTGGTTTTCTGCCAAAGATCCTCCAGAATTGCCTCTTCCTTTCCAAATAAGAAATCCAGCTTTTTATTTAAGCAGAAAGGCTAGACTGCAGTTGAACTTGTTATCATGGGTATAACTACCATGTCGATATGAAGAAATTTAACTTTAATAAAAATAAGACAACACAGTTTAACCTAAAAATGCTTCAGAGGCAGAAGACAGTTTCTCAAGGCTCAAAGCACTACCTGAATCCAGAATAAAAGAAGAGGTGAGCTGCTAGAGAATAATTCAGCAATGGTTAAGACCCACTGGTATACTAAAAGATATCATGTATGTCCAAGGGAATTACAATACTTCCCTTCCTCCAACGCAGAATAGCATTTAATTACAATAAGTTAAATTCCACACACTTGAGCCAAACTCTCAAAAAGTATCAAATATAAATGTATCAAATACAAAAACTCAACCACTTTGGTGCCTTAAAGAATTCAAAACAAGTCTGCGCTGCTCTTTTAGGAAGAAAATAATTTTATATTGCCACTGGTGCTCAAATACATTCAATTCCTTTAAACCAGAGATTAAAATACAGATTCTAAACATATCTTTGCCTTCTTACAACACAACAGGTGCACACTAAATATGTCGATTCAAGCTAAAACTAACAGGAATACCTCTCAGGCTTGTTTCCATTTTTTAAATACAAAGAGACAACCATAAAGGCAAGCTCTCTCAATGCAGCCCTCAAGTTGGTATGAAGATTACAAAAATCCATAGGAACAGATGCTGACTTTCATACAGAAAATACAATTACTGACAACACAGTAACAAAACTAAACAGTGAGTAAATTGCTATCTCCTACTTATGTCTCGTTAACAGTGGCTGAAATGCTTCCTTACCATTTAAATTAAATTCCACCTTTTAGGAAAACATCCAATTGTGATCAGAAATTACTGATAGGAACAGGTTCTCACCAGGTGGAGAACCACAGGGTAGAAACACAATTGCTTCAATGGCAACAGCAGCAGTGAAAAAGCCAGAACCAGTCAGATTCCACAATGAATGCTACATCCAAGAAACAAGTGCCTCACAGCAGATTTCTTTGTATAATTTGTGTAACAGCAATAACTTTGGTTGGCCTGTCAAAGCCAGGCTGGCACAGAAATGCTGCAACAACTACAAGGAGAAATTCTGTTTCCACTGTTTAGATTGAAATTATGAGTTTCTTGGTACTTTTACATGACAGCTTTTGTATTTTGAAATGAAGTCTCTTTCCCCATCAATAGGTTGCCTCCTTATAACTGGAAATCCCAGTTATAAATAGCAAGAAATACAACCCTACTTTCTAGAAGCATCAGGAAGACACTAAGGCCTAAGGATACCCTCTCTTTTCATTAATTATTTGTCACAGATTTGCTATCAACTTACAGTGCAAACAGCCAGGCTCATTGTCACGTTGGACCCACCCAGGGCAGCACTTGTAGGCAGTTTGATGCTCCATTCTGTACGCCTGCTTGTACACCGTGTAGTACCCTGACCTGTGAAGAGAATAAGTTTAAGGGAACAACCACCACTTCTATTCAGCTTATTCACATCTCATCAGTAACAAACTCTACTCATAAGTCATATTTACTATACATTTTTTCAGCCCCTATCAGTAGTCCTTGTTAAAAAGGAAGCAAATACAGCAAAATGCATCCTGATAACATCAGATAGCTCTAATATACTATGTCCACGTATTTTCTGATGAATTTGTATTCAGCCAGTCAAAGGTGAGTAATTTTGTTTTCCAATCAATTTTGGTTTCAGCTGTTGGGGGAGTTGATCTCCCATCAGTTCTAAGCATATGACAGAAACAGAAAGGAGTTCAATTTTTCAAAGCAGATAACTTGACAGCTGGACTTCACCTAAAACAGGATGAGACAGGAGCATTTTCTGATAATAAAAAATTGTGATCTAAAGCCAGCCAAGAAGTTCATGACACACCCAAAACCAAAAAAAAGTTACATTTTCTCCTCAGTAATATTAAAGTAAAATCTCAGCAGGATACGCTATATCCATAACTAAGTCAAACATTTCAGATTAAATAGTTTACAACTTCTCTCAAAAAATAAAAAGTTAAAGAATTTGCACTAAGTTGAGTAACAAAATTAATTTATAACAGTAGATAAAATATTACCTTCTCTCATAGCCCATACACCACCTCCTCCCTGTGCAACCTTGCTTCCACATCTTGACCATACGACTAAAGGCTTGAACACACGGCTGTTGGTGTCCAACCAGAGCCAACTCCAACACTGGACAGACGTTTGGCCTTCAGGGAAAGAAAAAGATATACTTCATTATTTCTAGCACAAAATTCAGAAGTCTAGAGAAATACACATAAAAGTATGCTATGTATAAGAGTTTGGAACAGATTTTATATTACTATTTAAAAATACCATAGTTCTATGACTTTTTTTCCACCTTGAACAGACCAAGCAACTCTCTTGCAAGAAAGTTACAGTATCCATAAACACCTGAGGAATCATGATCCAATGACTTCAGAATGGCAAACAGTCCACAGACATTAATGAAGCCACAATTTCATTAACATATTGGTTGCCCAAGTCACAAACACACTCCTGATGACAATTTTTACCCAAATGGCCCAGCTCACAAAACACGATGGTGCTTTGTTCCCAGAAAATGAAAGCTAAAGTGTTGGAGCAGGATTTAACACTCTTTGCTGCCTCTCAATGTCACCAGCCTACAGCAACCCTTTCAGATGAGATGCTGCCCCATAAGCTGAGGAGCAGATGAATGAGGTGAAGGAGCCCAACACCGAGACCGCTGAAGGTCCCCCCCACTACGTCTTGTACATCCAAGAGCCCCTATTTCAGCTGATGTGCCAGGGTGGGAATCAAAGACTTGACAACTACAGGCACTGACCTCCACAGCTCAAAGCTACTGCATCGCCAGCCTCTGTACATACAGAATGAAAAACCCAGTGCCAGCCTTAGAAAACAGCACGTAAACGGAACAAAATACACAATGAAATTCAGGCTTGCACACAAGTCAATGGAAGCTGTATTGTCGATTCAAGGGCAGATAAGATTTATCTAAACTATTGCTGTGGAAAATGTATATTCTGTGTATTGCTATCAGTCCCCTCAGGGAACCACATGAAATTCATAAGAGGAAGTATCGTTGTTCTCTGCTGATTATTCCTAAAATAACAAGACCAAAATAAAAGCGTTGCTTTGTAGGCTGATATAAAATCTTCATCCTGCTACCTAGCCCTAGTTACAAAAATAGCAGGATTTCAGGAGGTATGGAGGGTCAAAAAAAAAAAAAAAAGGTTACACGTTGATGGGGTTTGCAGAGATTTTGCCAGCCTTATTCTGATTTCTCTGCCCTGGTGTAAATTAGGAAATGCTGCATGCCAGAAAATAACTGCATAAAACATGCGAGGTCTAACTAAAGCCATAGAATACATGGGGGTTTGTTGTCTTTTAAGGCAGGAGCCTATTGTAACAAAAATTAAATTAATTCCGTGATATTTTTTTTTTAGTAGTTTACAGCTTGTTAACATAATAATTAAATTGTCAATTCCCCAAGATAGCCTTTTGTGGCTGGTGAGGCTTTTCAAATTTAAGCCTCAATGACTAAAATACAGGGGGGAATCAGGGACCTTGTGTACCCACTCTGGGAAACAACACTCAGCAGTTGGGTCCTACCAGCCAGCAGACAAGTCCTTCCCCAAATTTCTCTTGGAGACCCCTCTTCAGGCTAGAGAGTGACCAAGAGGAAGACACACTCACACACTCATTTTCTCTGTCAATCAACAGAGATATAAATGTGAGCCTGTGTTAGGAAAAAAAAGGGGGATTTTTGCATTAATAAGATAACTGTTCTAGCCCAACAGCTGCCTGGCGGTTAAAGTTATCATTAGTTACACTGGATATTGTTAATATCTCATTCAAGATTTACAGTGCTTTTTATCTCAGAGGCCCAAAGTAGTTTTACAGCTCCCTATTATGCCTGAACACCACGCAAGGTGGCCTTTCTAATAGAAAAGTACATCTTTCATCTGCAGGTCTTCAGGTAGTTTACAAACATCATTAAATTAAGCCTGTGCAGAACAGGAAAGTACTATAAGTGTGATCATTTTTACTGCTGAGCTAAATACTTGGAAGAAACCCTGCCTGCCTAGATCAAATCCACTCCATTGTATTCCCAGTACTGTGCAGAAGACTCCCAGTACTCAGAGACCAGTGGCCATGCAAAGCACAGCCAGAAATGGGAACTCCAACCAGGTCTCCCAAAGGCACTGCAGCTCTGCAGCTGGGAGAATACCTGGGCCATCCACCTCAGAGTAAAGAGGATCTTTGCCCAATGAGGACACTCCAGGAGAGAAACGGATCAGATTTTAAGAAACAACCCAACTACTCCTTCAGGAGTTCCAGGTAGCCTATGGAAAAGAAGTTATGAAAAGCAAATCCACAATTCTTTGCTCTGGTTGTCTTATCTCACCATGGAAATAGAATATATTTGTACTAGGAAACCTTATCTTGACAGAAATTACTTTCCTGAACTAGAATGCCTATTTCTCCCAGGCTTCAGAAGAACTGCTCATCTCCATCATCCTAAACCCCACTTCCATTGGGCATCCCTCCCACACTGCTCCATGTTCCTCCTCTTACAGTGCTGAACCCATTTTCTATATTGTTCTTTATTTCCCATTCCCTGAGTGTGCCTAAGCTGCAGCTGCCAACACCACACAACCAAACAGAAGACAGTAGCAGCGTAGTTCCACATGGCTTTAAATTTCCTCAAAAGCCACCCTTCCTCCACATTCCCATGTCATCTCCATTATTTTGCAACGCTTCCCTTGTGTCCCAGCTACCCCTTCCTCTCCAATTACTTCACCATTTAATGTATTTAGCTGAAGTTGAGAGCAATTGTTTTCAAGCTGTTCTTAGCACAAACTCCGCTATTTGGTTCACATCCAAAGGAGGTCTTCGTACGCCCAAAATCTTGCCTGCTTCTTTTTTTTTTTCCATTACATCTGTTGGTCTAATAAAACCCCTGCCTTACTTAGCAACCATGCCTCACTTCGCAGGCTTTTTAAAATGACTCTCCCTCTAGTGAATAGAACATCATGTACTGATAATTCATGCATATCTCCTTTTATTAGAATTGCCTAAAACTTTCCAGATGAAGGTACATTCATATGCATCGCTCTTCCATAAATAAAAGAGAGAGGCTGACAATTGTTGTAGTGACATACTGAGCCCATCCTATAAATTCTTACTCATGTGATATTGCCATGTTTCCAGGAATAGCTGTATTGACTTCTATGATACAGTTAATGGGAACAAATGGCACTCGCAGAACAAAACAAGTCAGCAGCATAAAGTCACACATTTATTAAGATTTATTCAAAGTAAGCCGTTCCTCCCAGATGCCCTTGGGATAATTTAAAGGCAGATATCAAAACCTTTGCCACACTATAATTAAATTGCAGCAATTGCCTAACATGTAATCCTCTGCTGGCAAAGCTGGGAAAGAACACATGCCCTCTCCAACAATTAGCCATCCTCACAACCCCCCCCACACGTAGTCAACACACCAGTTTTCAAGCCATCTGACTCACTTCTTGAGTTTATAGGTAACACATCAAAGAGCACAGTTTCTTGAACAAGACTACAGCTATTGAAAATAGTTTTGTATTATGGCATTCTGTTAACTAGAAGCCTGAAACCTCAGACTAACCTGAAACCTCAAGTGGATGTAAGGAGAGGAGGAGAGCTCCATTTTTACTCTTATGCCCTTAGCATTCAGAAAAATATTTCTTAATGGGAGTTTAAGCGTTAAAACAAGCAAAACACACAAATGCATATTATGTTCTATGATTTGATTGATACACCAGTCCCTTAAAACCTTTTTATACTGATGCTCTCTGTTAGCCAAGACTAACACAAGGCTATTATTAGCTTGTCAGTCTGACTCGGGCAAGCCAGAAAGCTCTCTTTTAATATTTGCATTAGGAGACTGCCCTTTAAACAAAGACACCCTACACACTTCCAGCTCAAGACTTAAGATTCTAATGGACAGATAATTAGACCAACACGAAGCGAGAGCAGCCTTGGCTAATCACATGGCTGTGGTGCCTGTGAACCGCTGCACAATGGGAGAAGTTCAGAGAAAATTAAAAGCATCTCCAGGTGGGATATAATTCATTCCTGTGTTTAGAATTTAAAAAGGAATATGTATCTTCATGCAAAAAGACAGTCAAAAAAGCACCCGTGGAGGTGTATTCAATGGCAAACCTGGCTCAGGAAGTCCTGGAGACTCAAGACACTGAGGCTGAAGCAGAGTCTCACTGCATGCTCACCCCTTTTCTTATTGTCCTCACTAGCCATTGGCTACTCACTCCTGGAAGCAGCCCACAATCTCAATGAGCTCTGGTCTCACCCACCCAGCCTCTCATAGTATTTGGACAGCATCCCTGCAGTCCTCAATGAGTCACTGGCAGTTGTGGTCATTTGTGCTGAGCTGCAACTCTACGTCTTCCACCTCAAGCTGTCACCACCACCAGCACCACCTCAACTGACCTACCCTGAGAAGGGACCACAGCCTTCCCACAACTCATGGCAGAGAATGGATGGCAGAAACAGCATGTCTACTATCTCCCCATGTCTACTGTCTCTGCCCTTTTACCCTTGCCCATGATTCTGCAGAAGGACACCAGATATTCTGAGATGAATACCAGTGCAGCTACCTCTTTTACACACACTAATCCAAGCATAAATAATTTTATATAGGAATAGATTGGCTCTTTTGATGAAGAGCACATGGTTTTCATATAAGGAAGAGACAGATACAGGCCATCTGCTCGTGTGAGCAGAAAGACAGCTTCCTATGCGCACTCCTGGCATGTGTGGTCCAAGAGGGGCAAAGAGAAGTGAGGACATGGGAAGACAGCACAAGAGCTAGAGAGAGAACAGCTCCACCATTTCAAAAGGTACATCATCTCTCTGTGACAGGGATATTTTCTTATTCTGCCTGGCATGATCCTAACACCTGGCTCTTTGAATGACAATTGAAGCAAATCTCTCATTCTATCAATCCACTTTTTCCCAGCTCAAATGAAGCAGCTAAAGGTAGGCAGATTTAATGGTAGCGAGAGAGCAAACACACATCAAGATATCCCTAAAGGTTTATTTCAACAGCACAAACTTTAAATCAAAACATTAATGAATACGAAGCAAAGGATGATTTGGCTGTCTGATTTCAGGTCTTTCCACAGAGACTAAGTGAATGACACCACTAAGCCAGAAGGCTGTTAGCATCTTCCTAAAAGCGAGATGTTGTAGCCTGCATTGGTTCAGCTGAAGAATTTGCAGCCTGAACACTATTGATCTTCCTGTGGAACAGTCAATAGTTGAAACCTGTCATAAGCAGCGACTTGTCAGAACTCTGTATTTTCAAAACACTAATTGGTCGGTGCTCCTTGCCTTTATGCTGCTATTAAAACTTTAGAAAAGCATAGTCTGTATGCTTTGCCACATTTAGTTTGAAAACATCAAATGAGAACTTTCCTTAAGGAAACCAAGATTGTAGTCGGGGCTAAATTCTCCACTGCTGTGATGACAACAGTAGTTTTGCTCTGGAGATACAACTATGTTTTGATCAACATTAGTGGCTTTGGCCAGGAACTTCTCAGGCTAGATCATCTGCATCTCCTCACACCTCCAGCCACCCCAGCAAAACATCCCCAGCTTCTTATGAAAGAGAAGTCTAGAAAGGGCAGGTTGGCACCATGCAGAAACATGCTGTGCTGTAGAGGAGAAAAGGGCAGGACAAAGTGCTGTATGCAAACAGGATGTTGATTAAGTTTGCCATAAGTCTCATCTAAGTGGAAAGGAGAGAAAAGGACATTTCATCAGAACACAGAAAAAACCCAGTTAAACAAGGAAATAGGACACAGAACCAAAAGGTCCAACAAACAAGTTACGTATATTTATTTATAGAGAAACAAAAGATAGAGGCAAATTTTGTCTCTAGATATATACTGCTTAATAGCAACAATAATTCACAAAGGCTGGAATCACAGAAAAGGCTTCTCTTCGTTTTTAAACTGCCAAGCTCCCCTTTCCACCTTTAATCTATTTTAAGGCTCATTTCCCCACATTTTCCAGATAAAATTAATCAGCACTACCAGAGACAATTAGGACATCCTGCTCCCTTGACCGCTAATCAATTCCTGCTCTCCACTGATCCTGTATCAATATTTGTGATGTTTATATGCCCTCTGGGATATGGATTGTAAGCACCAAGCTCATTTAGATTAGGTCTCATTATCACTACTATTCTCTGGATCTGTGGAGGACGGTCCAGCACAGAAGACTCTCTAACCCCACAGGTTACTAATGCACTGCTGTGTCTTATTCACATCCTCTCCCTGATTAGATGGAGCAGCTAAATAACATGAGAGTTCTTTCAGCCTTTGTGCACTGCATCTAGATTAAGAGCAAATCAATATGGGATGATTAATTACACACTCAGCTATTATAACAACAATAAGATTTTTAGTTCCTACTGCTATCAAAGTGCAGCGTCTGTCGTTTAGCTTCTATTTAACTATCCTCCTCCCTCCCCCAAGACAGAATAATCTATTTTCGTTAGCAGGAATAGCAGAAGACAAACATGCACATCCAGATCATTTAACTATGATTTGCCAAGTCACCTTTTTTTGCATCCAAAATCAAGGAGTGGTTGGGGCTTTTTTGTTGTTTGAGTTTTTTTGTTGCTGTTTTTTTTAAAGGTAGTGTCACACAGTCTCAGTCCCCAGCAACATCCAAGGCTATAGTTTCTTCTACTGGGTGACCTCTGCAGGTATTAAGTGGCTTCTGCAGCATAGGTAAGGTATCAAGCAAAGTATAGACCCACAGGATGGCAAAAACAGTATCACCACTTTGGCATACAATTCTGATAACCTTCAAAGACCTATTTTATTCATCTTCAGAGAAGTGTGCACATTACTTTTATCCAAACTAGTTGATTTTCCCAGAATACGGCTGCTTTGGCATGAGTCCTGGTTAGAAACTGGCATGAGTTTCTGGTTAGAAAACCAGATGGGAGGTCACATACAAGGAGGAAGAAATAGTCTGCACATTCTCATTGTTAAGACAAAGCAAATAGTTATCCAGAGCATTAAAAAAAAAAAATGTGAAATTCTAAGAGGAAAGCATCAAGTAGCAGCAGTCATCTGTGGATGAAATTTCACATTAACTACACCCATCTCAGTTACCATTCCACTGCAGAAGTGTGAATAATAAAAGCCACCCCACTAAATCAGAGGTACACCCACTGGAGTTTCTTTTGGCCAGAAGGCACAAAAGGACCCGAGGCTAAAATATTAAAATAAAAATCACTGAAAGTGTCACATCACTTGTGTCACATTTTTGTTTACAGCAAGTGCCACATTGCTTGACAGTGAAACCAGTTAGAGGGTAGTGAAACCCTCAGGTTCAGTTTGGCAACCAATATCTAGGAATTGTTCACTGCTTGTGGTGGATGCCAGATTCTAACAGTTTAGAGCCAAAATATCGTTTCTTGAAAGCTTACTTTTGAAGTAACATGTAATATATGCAAGAAAAGTCCATACATGCCAATGTGTTAAAATATTCCTAGTCTTTTACTCCCTTATAAATCCGTATCTTGATACCACTGATGCAAATGCCCATTTGATTATTTAAACAAACAAACAAAAACCATGAAGCAATTTTGGTAGAGCTAAATATTTTATGAATTCTAGCCACAAAAAAGCCATGGCAACCAACAAGCATGCACTAGTGGATTAGAGTCCAACAGTGGTCAATGGGGGGGAAGAAAACCCACCAAACATTTGTATCTTTCAGATGAGAAACTCCTACTGAGGTTCTAAATAACCTGGTGTCACTTTAAAGACAAAAAAAAAAAAGATGGGCAGGCCTTGTTTCATGAAGTATAATACAATTATAAAAGACAAATTCATGCAACTGTATTTTCACCACTGATGATTCATCTGTCAAGCAGGGAGAATGTTAGGAACTATGAATCAAAGGATAACCACTGAAGAGCATCATAAGGGTTGAGGTGTATGAAACTCATTTCCTATACAGGAATATTCTCACCTGAGAAGACTAGACTCAAAATACATGTTTCATAATTTGAGCTCTTTTTTTTGTCATAAACCAATACAATGCACCTTATAAAGCCATTTTCTCAGGCGTAGCTCGAGTTGTTATGATTATTTTCAATACCGAATTAATTTGTGTACATAAAAACACAGTTCGGGCAGGGTGCTCTCTACTGAGCAACAATTTGGACTAAGTTCTGCTCTGACTTAACAAAGGGAAGGCACTGTTATGTTTCTACTAAAAAATACAAAAAAAAAAAGAATGTCACCACTCCAACAACTGCCACTCTTCTTTTCACACACGAGACTGAATATTCATCCACGGGTCAAAGGCACTGCAAGAAATACAACTGAACATACAGCTCAGCTTGTGTAGGCATTGCATCTGAAAGCTCACGTCCTCTTATGCACAAGGCAAAAAAGAGGATCTCAAGTTTACCTCCAGAACAATTAATGATTAGTTTTAAACCAAGACCAGCATGGAATCCAAAGTATAAACCCAAGACTACATATGTTCAGTATGCAATTTTAAAATGCTTTGATTTAGCAGTAATGAAAGGAAATTTCTTTCTCCTCAGAAATAAATTAAAAGCAATAGATTTTAGAGAGAACGTAAGCAATAACAGGCTTGAATTTCAGAAGGAGGAAATCTATTAACTGTGTTCAAAGAGAGAAGGTATTTAATTGGTGAATAACACAAGTCTGCAATATGGTCTGTTAACTCTCTGAGAGCCAAAGCGTCGCTTCCATCAAAGGAGGTTCTGATCACAAGCCACCCAAAGACAAGGTTTTACATTACCAGCTAATCTTACCCTTCCTCACCAGGAGGTTTCTTCAAATTTATTAAAAATACTCCATGTTCTCTGTCATACTTAGGTCATGGCACATCTAGAACTATGATAAATAAGTAGCACTGGATATAAACAATGCAGAAGAAAAGTCAAAGCAAAAAGCAGGCAGTTTTCCTAGAAATCAGAAATACTGCACACACACAGTACCTACACTTAACAAACACACATAAATAACTGAACTACATCAACATTTCATAATGCACCACAGTGAAACCTAAAGAAACGCTGACAAGTTCTTCCCTCTTAGGGTGCATTTTTGAGGAGTAACTTAAGAAGCCAAATCCCATTAAAAATGAATGGGAGCAGGGGCTTACCTACCTTAAACTTGCAGATTTTAGACTCACACAGTATGTATTAATAACTTCTGCTATTGTGATTATGGTGGACAAATTTCTAAAGCTCTTGCAGGTACTTTAAATGAGATCCCTGATATGAAAACATATGTATAAAACTGGAAAATATTTCATGGTCAATCACAAGATGAAGTTCATCTTTGATATATACAGCAACTTCAGGCTATCACTTTTATGACCATGCATTTTCATAGTCTTATGGCTATGTCAGAATTTAGGAGGAAGTTCTGATCTCATTTTTCTCCTGAAGAGCAGGAAAACATGTCATAAATCAGGAAAAAAGCTATAGCATGACGACACTCATTCATTATCTTTAAGTCTCCTGCCAACGAATATACTGGGGGAGAAAAAAAAAAAAAAGAGCCCTTTACCATCTGCTTAAAGACTAAATTCAAAATTAACTTTCCTCTAGAAGCTCTGAAACAGTGGCTTTAGCTGCAAACTCTTGAAAAATGTGATTCTGTGTTATAATGCTGACCAGCATGAGCTCTATCTGGTGGCAAGACACTGTAGTGCACAGGCTAGAATGACTATTTTTTGTTCATTGTGATGTTCACATTCACAAAGATGAGAAACATCTCAGTCTTCAACATGTATTTTTCTTTCCTATCAACAGCTTCTGGATATTAAAGGACAGCAGGACAACAAAACGAGACTGTCATAACTCTTATGCAAAAGCCTTTAAATCATGCTTGCTAAAAATCACATTATCCAAACCTCAGAGGCCAGCAGTAGCTACCATTTGAGAATACTGAGGGTTTACTCAAAAAGAAATTAGGTAAAATTCAATAGTCTAAATCAGAATTTGGCAGCAACCACGTCACTGGATCACATCAACCAAGGTTTAAAGAGAGTTGATAAGAAGGAAAGAAAAACTAAACCTAATCTCACTTAATGTAAGATACAAATGTAAATACACCACAGTGGCAAATCAGATCTGAATTTTCACCAGAAAATCTGCAATCATTTTAATCACCAAATCTGTGAAGATATGACATCCCATTCGAAGAAACAGAAGATTATACTGCATTACTCACTTCAGCTCAAAAAAAAAATAAACATACTTCAATCCCTTATTTAACACTAAGAATACAAACTTTCCTCACACCTGCAAATTGGCACCACTGGAGGTGAAAATACAGTGCATTGGCTGAACAGGCAATATACTGAGACAATTTCTCACCAAGAAATGATTATACAACCTACTTTTCACATCATTTGGACGGTATTCTGACAAAACTCCAGGCTCCAAGTTTAAGCTCTATCACCATATACTTTATGGAAGCTTTCTTTCTTTTGTTACTTTGTTTTCTGCCCTGCACTCTAACATACAAAATGACAGGCCATTTATTCTACTGTAACAATCAAAATTCAGATGCATCTCTTCATATGGAAATGCTTTGTACACCAGTACTTTATTTTGAAATACATTCCAGTCCTCAAAAGAGCAGACTTCACCCTGTTAATTGCATCTACTTGCCTAAAATTTGTTATTTATTGAAATATTGTCCACAACCACACCTGTTTACAATGAGACATGCTGCAACACTCGTCCTGCATCCCTGTAGCCCAATCACTGATACAGTGAAAGGACCAAGTTTGCTTGAGTGTTGCAAATGTAGATACCATCTGAAAGCAAGATTTTGCTTTTGGGAATATGATTTATCTGGAGGAGTACAAGTAAGCCTGCAGTGCCCCATAGAATTGGAGAAGCTGGAAAACAGTTACTCAACCAGGAATCCAGCTCTAAATCCAGGTGTTCCTTGGAATGTGACCAAATTTACTTGCTTATGGATAGAGTAAAAGTGTGCAGCTGCAACATTCGAGCAGTCAAAAACCCTAAAGAAAATAGTTTTATTGCAAGATGGTGACTGGATCCTCTAAAACCCAGATCAGACCCTTTAGATGTCATCCTGGAACCTGCAAAACCACAGAGCAAGTCAATGGGCTTAACGTTGGCAAGGGACAAAGTTTGTCTCAGGACTTGTTCAAAGAAGTCCTCACTCATGTATCACTTGGGAAGAGACGAATTCATTCCTGAGCCGTCTCTCAGTCCTAACTGTGAAAGGTAATATTTATTGCACAAAGGGGGTTCCTAACACATACCTCATAACTGCTCCGTCCTGTACAGCTAGCCATGAGCAAACATCTGTACTTCTAAAACTTGTAGTGGAATATTTCTCTAGGAGAGGATTTATCACTTCTGACAGCACCTCAAGCCCTCTACTCTTAATTCCTATTTCTGCCCTGTCCCACAACCACCCCCAGCCTTCCTGAAAGCAAACTCCACACTAGATAACTACCCATCACACCTACAATGACATTGCATACCCCAATTGTGAACTGCAGAGTTCCCCGAAAAGCAAGCTGCTAAAAAATGTGCTTTTTATGACAAAAGATGGTTAATTCCTCATTTCAAGGCCTAAATAGCAAGCTTTTTCAATGAAAACCATGCATTTGTTCTCTGGTCGTTCCAGTGTTCTCTAAAGTTCTAATACAAGATCATCAAGGGCTAATTGTCTGGAAACATAGTTGATGGAAATAGCTAGTCATCCTATAATCTGTTCTACATTAAATCTCCTCAGGGGGCTTGGAAGCAGAATACCAACATCCACACAGATCCCTTGCATTTTTAGCTAGCAGCAAATACTCAAATTAGCAGCAGAACGAAAACAATTAGGAGGAATATCCTGTATATCCTCAGCCACAGAAGATCTCAATCAAAACAACAACAGCAAATACTACAGAAGGAAACACCCGGCATGGTAAGTTCCACAACATACAGTTGTTGTTCTTAGCCCATTGACTGAAAATGACCAATGTAAATAAATAAAAAAAACCAAAAGAGAATTACTTTTAAAAAAAGGCAATTAATGAAAAGTGTCCTTTTGGACATTTCACTGTTGCCTGGGCAAAGCTGGCAGGTTCACTCCTAAGGAGTAATGACTTCTTGTATTTCTGTTGACATCAAAGATAAAGACCCTAAATAGTGTGAAGTAAGTTTGGAGTAGCACTTATACTCACCTTAGCTCAAGAAAAGCAATAAAAATTATAATAGTTGCAGGAATATGCCTCTTGGGAAAAACACCCAAGGCTCTGCCACAGGTATGGGGGTTTGGGTGGGTGTTCTTTGATTGCTGCTGGCTATTGGTGCCTTGCTGCTCCCAATGACTCCAGCCCAACAGTAATATCCTCATATACTTTAATTTCCAGAAGGCAAAATTTCCTATATTCTTTCAGTGAAGCTATCTTTCAAAAGGTAAAAGCAATCAGAAATTGTATGGAGGCAATTCACAGTTAACACCACCTCCAGCTTCAAAAATGCAGAATCATAGGTATTACAGATATGACAAATGCAAATAGATTAATGTAGGGCGAGAGTATTCTTCCTCATAGTAGAGTAATTACTTATAAAGAGAGCAAGAAGCATGGCTGAAAGAAACACGGAGTGCTTTTAAAAATGAAAAATGCTTCACCAGAAAATGAACTTGACTTCTCTAAACATTGTGATGGATACTTAGTGCTCCAGCAAAATGGAGTAATGTAAACCACCTTAAAAGCACTTCTAGTAAATACATAGTTACATGATATTGCATACAAAAGCAGTGAGCAAGAGGCTTAGAAATTTCAATTTTGTGACAGAAGATATAACTAAATTGAAACCAAATATCAGAGATGTTAATTATACAAGGGTGGGATGAAGTTGATTAAGTTAAAAAAATCAGGAAGAGCAAAGAGGTTAGAAATTAGGGTATACACAGACATCTGAAAAGGCTGTTGTCAGGTTGCCAGGGGGGAGGGGGAAACAGCACATTTCTTGAAAAATACAAGAGGAGCTTGGCAGAGAAAAGGTGCCCAACACAAAGCGGGGAGCAGTTTCTATAAATTTCATTTTCTATTTCATTGAGCAAAAAACTTTAAACCATAAGAGATTTTGTGCATGCTGTCAGCTATTCCACTATGAAAACTGACCAGAAAACTACCTCTTGACAAAAAACCCTACATTGCACTTACAACAAAGGACATTTGTTGCTCACGCCAGGCAACACACCTCATAGAAAACTTCCTCCTGCAGAAGCACCCACATGCGGCCCTAACTCCTTTGTGTCTGCAAAGGAGCTGAGCTTCCAGCTGCCGAGGGATGGAAGGGATGGAAGGGATGGAAGGGATGGAAGGGATGGAAGGGATGGAAGGGATGGAAGGGATGGAAGGGATGGAAGGGATGGAAGGGATGGAAGGGATGGAAGGGATGGAAGGGATGGAAGGGATGGAAGGGATGCTTCCCACCGCTCTCACCTCCTCGGGGGGGCTCTATTCCTCCTGCTTGCATTTACATTTCAAGACTCTGATTTTCTCTATTGCTGGTCCCCCCCAGGTGAAGCTCCCCGTGACCCCTCGGAAAGCGGGGACCAGCTCAGCTCGGCCACCCCTTCGCTTTTTGAACCGGGGAGGAAGAACCAGACCGGGTGATGCTGATGCTCCCTCTGAACCTCACTTCACAGCTCGAATCAAAGTCAAACACACACAAGAACCCGCCCGCCTTCCCTCGGGGGCTGCAAATCTCCCGAGAAACCCTTCAAAAACAACTCCACGGAGCAGAAATCCACGCCGCGGGGGGGAACTCGTGGAAGTTAAATGCGCACCCCGCTAAACTTTCCGTGCCGCGGAGTTCACCCACCACCAAACACCGAGCTGGGGAACCCCACCGGGACCCCAACACCCTGCCCCCGCCGGAGACAAAGGCAACGCTCCGGGGCGATGCTGCCAGCCCCCCCCAAAGCCCCTCACTCACTCACATGCCCCGCTGCAGCCCCCGCTCCTCCGCGCCGCTCGCCCGGGCCACCAGCGCCCAGCACAGCCCCAGGGACAGGAACGCCGGCCCCGCTCCCGCCGCCATCGCCCCACCGGGGGGAGAAGAAGGGAAGGGGAGGCGGTGGAGGGCGACCGCAACCACCGGCAGCACCAACCCCGCTCGCCACCCACCCTCCAAATCATTTAAAGCGGCGGCCAGGCGCGCCACGGGCTGGGCGGGGACGACACGCCCACGACACGCCCACTGTGCCTTCCTCCTCCTCCTCTTCATCATCCTCCTCCTCTTCATCCTCCTCCTCCGGGGGTCCTGGGTGCTCCCCGCCCTGCCCGGGGGCTCAGAGCGCTTCGCTCCTGGGTTCTCCCCCCTCCCCGGTTCCGTCCCTGTACTCACCGCCTCCCCTTTGCGATGTCTCTTCCCATCCCCTCCTTGAAAGGGACTTTCCTCCCGGTCCAAATCGCTGGTGGGTACAAGACAGAGAGGTGGAGATAAGGAGGGATTTGTTTTCGCTGAATAATGGATGAAGTTACATGCAAGCTCGTGTTCTTGAGGGTTACCAGCTCTGAGCACCCCCTGCCCACCCTCCTCCTGCTCCAGGATGCGGAGCCGTCCCCGCTTCGCTGCCAGAGATGGATCTTGGCTTCTCTTTTTCCCTCTAGGTCCTTCTTTGTTCGGCGTGTGACGTCCATCGCAATCGCATCCCAGCACTTCAAAGAGGTGACCGTGAAAATAAATGCGTTTAACATCACGAAGGAGGGATAACACCACTGCTGCTGAGAGTTAGTGACAGCAAGAATGTAAAGCTGGGAGCCCAGGAGTGGTTTCTTAAATCCCCGAGTTGCCTGCTGTCCTCTAGACCATCCATCCTCTCCTTTTTGTGATCTCTCCAGACCTTCACTGCTGTCAGAAGGCAACTCTTTCCCCTTTAATGGCGAGAGAAGGGAGACCAACTGACCTGGAAAGGGAACTGTGCGTGGTAGCAAATAAAAAATGAGGAAAACACACCTTAAGCATTTTATGATCTAATGGAGGACTCCGGGTCCATTACACCTGGGTTGTCCTGTCTCTAGAGACCCGTGACTAACCAGCCACTGGGCTGTGAACCAGCAGATGGGCCCGGAGCCAACCGACGTTCAAGACAACTGCGATTTCCTTCCACCCCAGCACAATGGGCTTGGTCTCAAGTTGCTCCAAATTAGCTCCTGTATGGATTTGTGACGGAGAGAACCGCATGGGCACGCTGACATCCTCAGGGTTAGGGGTCAGCCACAGTTTTACAGTGCATTAATTTATCTTCCTTTCAGTCCTGTAACAAGATACACCGGGTTCTCCTTTACACACACTTTATAAGCACAGTTTCCTGTATGGTTTTTATTTTCCAAGGCCTTTGCTAAAGTAGGTAAACGTTTACGAATCGTAACAAGAAAGCTCTTTTTTATATTGTTCATTGCTTTGAAGCTTGCATTGACAGGATCCCCTTGAGATTTTATCAACTGATTTCTTTTTCATGGTGAAGAAAACATATAGCCCTTATCTGACCTTAGAGCAGATTAATTGTACCCTGAAATTCCCATTGAATGGCTAAGCCTTTCTTGTGTCTGGAGTAGTTTTAACTCTGCAGGACCTTGTGTTGAGCTAATCTCATTACCTCCTGCAGAGCACATAGTTTTCTAATCATTTTATTTCTTAAACCCCAGAAAATCTTTCTTCATAAAATAATAGACCTTCATTATGTCAAGTTTGAATGCTCATTATGTCCTGAGATGTCATCCCAACCTGGATTATTTTCAGGATCACATCATGGCAAAATAACAAATGATCTTATTGCTCAGCTGTTTTTTTCCAGAAGAGGTAAATTAGGCTTTCAAAAACATTTTAATTTGTCCATCTTAAGAAGCTCAACAATAAACTGTTCAACATTGGTTTTCAGACTTGTATGTGATCATTACAAATTATACACAACATTTATTACACCCAGTTGTTAAGAATAATGGAAGAGCGACAGGCAAATTGGGAGGTACTGAAGTGCAGGGTATCTTACTCGGTGAAGGCCACTTACTAGATGAGACCTTTGCCTGGGGGCCACGCGGCAAAATGCAGCGGCAGCTGAATTCTGGAGATGGAGCAGTGTAAAATCTCCTTGCAATCGGCACAGAAAGCCTTGCAAACCTCACTTTACCAGCTCTGACACCGCCATTCTCCTGAACTGAAATGTAAACCAGCCCGAACAATGTGCCCTTCTTACAAATATTACCTAATGTTTTATCCTCAGCTGTGTTTTAATTGAGAATATCCTGCAAAGCTGTTGACTTTAATGGGACGATTCACATGAGTAAGAGTTGCGGGGAACCGGCGTTGGTGAAAGCCATTTCAAAAACCTACTGGGATAATGATCTGACTGTGCCCAAGTCAGTTAAATCTTCAGACCTGACACAGATAATACAGAGGTAAAAGAAGACTCATTTATTCTAGTTCATACGGTGGTAACAGTGGGCTATGTCAGGAAAAAAGGGCAGTGGATACAGCACTAGTGACTTCTTTAAATTCCATATCCCTGTCGTGACCAACTGGACATACCTACTGTCACAACACTTATTTGCTATACAATCGTGTGTCTTCCATCTTGATACCTACAAACCACACCATGGCCACCACCAAACCAAGCACTGAACATGTTGACAAAAGAGTCCCCTTCCTAATTGATGAAAGGAGTAAATTAAATTGCATCTCGCTCTGCTAAACCAGCTTTTGAACTGAGCAGCTGAAGTGCCGGTTCCCCTTGGTGGCTTTGTGCAGGTGAGGGATAATCTGATCCAATTCCATAGAATACAAATGGTTAGAAAAAATAGCTCATGCCCTCCATGTAGTATTGAAGGACTTTTTGTAGGATGGAAATTTTCATTATTCTCCTCTCCTGGTGATCAAAAAATTGTTCTAACAGATTCCAGTGCAACCCAAATTCAGCATATTGTTTACAACACTGTCCAGATCATGAATTCTGTAGAAAAGTTGGTATCTCCCATGAAGACCCCTCCTATCCTCTCCATTTTAAAGCATATTTCCCTCCACATTAACATTTCAATTTTCATTTATGATTTTGTCTTCTCACAAAGATGTCGTTGAAAGGTGTTGCCTATCCCCAAGCACGAATGAGTGTGCCCACAACTTTGAGCCAGTAACACATCACACTTTCCTATTTTCATTTTTTTCTGTCTAATCCTCAATATCTCCAATTCCAGTCTTTTTAAATCGTAGCTAGTTACAGGATTTAACATTCCCTTCTGATAGAAAGAAATTTTCGTGCGGAGATTGTAATTAGGAAGGCTGTGCTGTGTTCTGTTATTAGCAGGAATTGTGATTTTTGGAGTGGTGGGTTAATTGCTAATAACCATATGCAATGCTTCTCTCAAGATGTTTCCCATTACAGTAATTAACTTAGCAGCTGGGGTAACAGACATTTACCATTTGTCTTCACAGTAGCCCTGATTTAGGATTGTTCCAAAAACCTATTTGGACTTTGTTTGTTCAATTCCCAGGTGTAAGATGAAAAAGAGGGGATGCTGAGAAAGGGAGGTTTGGAAAGAGCAAGTTGCAGGGATAGTACCTGTTTTCAGATGTGAGCTGTCTATCAGTGTATCCTCAGGAATTCTGAATTTTTCATTGCTAGTCTTAGCCTTTCATCATCGTTTTCATCAGCGCCAACTAGACGGACATCATGGCAGACCAGCCTGAAACAGAGAATGTTCTTAAAAATGTATTGATTACTCTGTTGCTCAAATTAATCTGATGAATCTTTAGCCTTCCTGAGGATTTATTAATTGAAAAGTGTAGCATTATTGTTGCCTATTCATATCCTTGACCTCAAAACCCCTATGGTTTGTGATTTTGTTTTTCTTCATATTTCATAGTCAGCTACATAGATATAAACATTTTTAGGCAATTACTTCGTTTCTGTGTTGTCTCACTGAAATCCCTTCCTCCACAATAAGCAGTAAGAGCTACGCTAGAATTACAGTAATATTTTTAAGTATATGGCTAACCTGAAATTTAAGAAGAAAATAAAGTTGTTCGACAAATCCAGACCACATGACAGAGCAATAGCAGTTTGGTTGATTTAATTCATCAACAGAATATATAGAAAGGATTAATTTTGCTTGCAAGATAATTTTAAAGACTTTTAGGACCACGATGCTAGATTTATCCCTTTTTAAAGTTCATTCTGGCCAGAGTAAATTCTGTATGATACTGTATTGAAGAAGGTTTGTTAATACCCTTAAAGATGTAAAGCAGCACACCAGGGCCATTGGATTGCTCCATTGCAATGAATGGAGAAACGCTAATTTACAGTAACTGAGGATCTGGCCCAACGGTGTTAATCATAATTATGGACTTCCTTCAGGAGGTACATTTTCTAAAGCAGTTGGGTAAGACAAGAAAATTAAGTTCAAATTATTTTCTTCCACAGGAAGTGCAAGTAGTACATAAATAAACACTTGGTGTTGCACTAGATCTTTAAAACATATAATAGCTTTCTGGCACTGCGTTGTTCCCCGATATTTTTTCCTCCAGCACATAATAGTAAGTTTCTGATAATAGTGCTCACAGACAGCTTTGATTATAACCACTTGTCAGGGAATGGATAACTAGGAAAATAACACCGTATTCAACTGTAAAAAAATGCTGCCTGAAATACATTAATACAGTGATAATTTCTGCTAATAGAAGCCTCCGAACCCCATCCATTAGCTCTGAATTGAAATTCCTGCTTCATTTCTGGCTTTCTGAGCATTTCTGCCCTCTGACCCCTCTTCCATTACTTGGAAGCAACACAGCCATCCACAGACATTAAGCTGCCACAAAGGGCCAAACCCCTGAACGAAGCGTAACGACAAATTCGCTGTGTGTTTGAGCAAACCTGGCTGGGACTGGAAACCAGGTCCCTCACGGTGGCTCTGCCTGGAGCCAGCATCACAAGTGCCAGTAGTGGTGACAATAAGAGGCAGGACCTGTGTGGTTCAACTGTGGGGAATTTACTGTCCACCTTTAATTGGTGGGGGAATTGTCCACGTCCTACTCATTCCCCAGTCACTTCCACCCTGCCCATCACCCAGTCACCAACTACGGGCTCCCATTTGCCCAGTATAACAGAAATTCAGGTTATTCATCGATGCCTGAGGTTCGTTCAGAGGAGGGGGCAGGAGCGGTTGGAAGGGAGGGAAAATAATAAGGGTCTGAACAATTTGACCCCACAGCAGTCCCTCTAAAGGGGAAAAAATGCTAAAGCATTTCTTCTTGACAGAAGAAGTGGAAAACCATTGATATTCAAGTCAGGAGTATATTTCTGTAGGGAGCTATTACATCTGATTGAGAAAATAAAATGTTGCCCACATTCACAATTACTTATATAAAGGCCGCTGATCTCATTTCTTAGCTTTTCTCTTTAGCATTAGTTAACCAAACCCTAGCAGGAACACACTATTGACAATATAATCCTAAAGTAAGTTTTATGTTGGCAGGCAATAACAACTGGGAGTACTTCTATCTATTTCTGGATTTGGGATAATGACACTCCAATGAGTGGCTAATCTAGTGTACTTATGTACATTCCAATTAAAATCACACATTTGGGGGGACTTGCATCTTCTCTGACCTGCACAGGTGAGAGCCAGATGTAACTCACATAAACTTAATGGAGCTATTGCAGCCTCATCTCAATACAAAGAAAAGAATTAGGGTTTAGAAACTTCAGAGCAATCCACCGTTTCGCAGAGCGGTGCGAATATTACAAAATATTTTCTAGGAGGAAATATTCTTTCATTTTTTAACAATTCTTTTCTCAGTGTTTTTCTTTCGGCCACGCCGCTACCCACCTGAAAAATCCACAAAGAGCTGAGCCAGCAACTCATTCAAAAACTTGGCACTTGCTTATGTGTTCAGAGAAATCAAATTTGGGGTATTCGTGCTAGGAGTGTTTAAAGGCTCATCAGGTCCAGGAAATACAGAGCGCCCTTTGAGACTCAGCCAACCAACCACAGGGAGACAACACAACCTGATTTTCAAATATTCTTGATCTATCCAGAGGGTAGGAAGTTTCGAAGAGTTATTCTCTGAGAAAATAGAAACAAATCAATGCAAAAAAATATTAAAATATGTGATAAAAGAGCTCTGTTTCACCTAATGAATTTTTCAGTTCGTTAGCTGATAGCACAGTTCAGTGAGTGTCAGGGCTACACTAAAGGCTTGAACTCAACCACACAAAACAGGCAATAATAACACTCCAGCACCCGCTGCACGTAAAACTACAGTCTTAACTAGCACTAATACTTCAAGCTTTCTAATTTATCCTCTGGGGTAGGCAGCCCCCTCAAAACTTGGTTTTCAGATGTTAAAACTAGTAACTCTCATCTACATCCCCAAAAATGCAGTTGTAAAATATATCAAAGACAGGAGCGCTCAGAAGTAGAATTCTCCTCAGGGTTTCCCCGTCCCTTTGGAATTGCTCATGTATTTCAGATGTGAGCAGCTTGGAAAGCCTGTGTTTTCTCCTTTGTCTAATACAGTGCTAAGCACATCAGTGGTACTTAAAATACTAAAATACAAAGGAATAAATGCTTTGTTTGTTTGCTTCCAATTAGGAGCTAATGAAATCCCAGGAATACACTTTCAGGTAATTTGTCACAGAAGACCCGAAACTGAATAGCGTCTTTCTCTGTATAACTTTCCCCTCCGTCTGTTCTGCTGACACAACTAGACCACACTTCATTCTCAGAAAGACATTAGAGCATTACTTTACTGTTTTTTTCCTCTAAATTACCTGCCTGGCTACTGTCACCATTGATCTTTTAAGTCCTTGACTGAGTAATCAGTCAGACAGCTAATTAATGTAGTGGCTTGGAGGGAAAGAGAGGGAGGGAGGGATGAAATGAAAGAGGGGAGGTTTTTTCCTTATTCTTCATGTTTTTATTGCCTTTGAAAGGTGCTGTATCCATAGCATAAAGGAGCATTTGTCTGTGCTTTTTTCTTCCGAGGGACCGACTATAAACGTATTTACCAACTATTAACAGAAACCAGGAGAATTTCATGGGAACGAAGAAACTGAAATCCCAGCAAAAAAAAATTCTAAGATTTTGTATTTATTTTTCCCTTATTAACACTTACAGACTGCAGTATGTATTTTGAATAAGTAGAATCTGCAAGAGCTGACCCATATTTTCAGATGCTTTTAGAGCTAAAACAGATGTTTTAAAATTCAGATAACTCTGTCGTATTTTGACAGGAAGAGAAGTTTTTCCCTTCCTTCCCTCCTCCTGGGTCCCCTCCCTATAGACAAGAGTGACCCGTGTGATCTACAACTCCCCACTTTTATCCGGATTTGTTTTTAACCAAAATGGGTCAAACTCAGGTGCCTGAACATACTGTTTAAACACCACCACTCAGTTTGATTGAGTCTGAGAACGAAGGCATAAAGAAAGGGAATGCCTCATGCTAAAATGTATATTCCAAAAGTATACATCAGGATCTACGATTTTTAAAACCCAAACCATATAGGCATATTTTTCCCTTCTAGTGCTGAAGCGCTTTGCTCCAGATCCTTCCCCAACTCCTAAACTTTTAGTAGGCTTTCTTTTTAAATGTCAAGCCTAGCAGATGATGCCTGCACACTGCAGTTGAGGATATTTGCAAGCTTCCCCCCATAATTCCCTATCAAATGTTAGTAACCAGGTTCTCTTAAAAGAATAAATGAACTATTAAGAAAGTTAACAGTAGACAGATCCTATTTTCCGAATCACGGGTATTTGAGAAGCGTAGAGGATTCTCGTCTTTTTGGACTAACTACGATACATGAAAAGATATTTAATTTCCTTTATTCTCAAGAATCATACATATCCTAGAACAGCTCTTTGAAGACATAGAGTTAACCTCATACTGCCACGCACACATATAGAGGTATTTACGTATTACAAGGCAGGATTTAAACACTCTTGTCTACAGGGAGCTGATGAACTGAAAACCATTTAATAAGCTTTCTTCTAAAATTCTTAAGGGAGACAGATATTAGCATCAGCAGTATTTGTTGTTAAATGCAAATAAAATCATTCCGAGTGTGGGAATTGCGCTGACCATGCTTCATGAAACAGCAAGCACAGGACCGCAGCGAGAGAGTGGCAATTAAATATTTCACACATGCCTGCCTGTCTGGTTATCTACAGCTTAACGGGTCGTACTCTGATCATATCCAACAGCAACAAAATGGTGTCGGGATGGAATTCCCCCACTAATAATTCTGTGCCTGTTATTAACTTGTGGAGGAACCCACATCTCTGCAAAGACTTCCACGCAAAGTGTCCGAGAAGAATATATAACAGTCAAAAAAGCAACCTTCACTCCAACAAAATCAGCGTAGAGTGGACTAAGTGCTGCAAATCAAGCATGTTTTATTAATTCAAGTATCAAGACAATAATAAATCAAGCACCTCGACCAAAGGAGGAAAAAGGCAATGTCAGCAGTTACAGGCTTTTTAGAATGACCTCAAAATTTGTCTAAAAATCAAGAATATTTCTGAAGGTTACCATAATTAAAGATTAATGGAAAGGGTGTAAAATTCTAAAAAGTTTATGAAGCTAAATCACGCCGAGCTAACTCAACATTCTTCTTTTACTATTGACATTTTAGATGCAAACTCTAATCTATACAGACTCCAGTGAAGCATTTAGTACATCTGGAAAATTATTAATTTAACCTCCAGCAGCTTACTGTACGAGAAAAGCTGAGGAGGACATAATGGTGAGTTGCGTTCAAAAGGGAAGTTCATTAATGAATCTCTCCAGGATGAGTCCCAGGGAAAAATATAGAATCAATAGGATGGTTTGGGTGGGAAGGGACCTTAAAGACCATTGACTTCCAACCCACCTGCCCTGGGCAGGGACACCTCCCACTAGATCAGGTTGCTCAAAGCCCCATCCAGCCTGGCCTTGAACCCCTCCAGGGATGGGGCATCCACAGCTTCTCTGGGCAACAATGCACATGGCCCAGATGATAGGCATAACCTCATGAATTTTGCTGGTGAAAAGGTGAGAGGTATTGAAGAGAATGAGAATATCACGCTGGAAAACCAGAATGACTGTGAGGCTGAAGTAAGACGTGGATGAAATCTGAAAGCACAAAACGCTAGGTGAGACAACTTGGGGACTAATAATAACAACAACCTTGGCTGTATTTGCTGTGACACACAAAGAGGAGAAATGGAGTTGCTCACACAATTCTATAAGGCAGTGATATAATAAGGCAGTGAAAAAAAAATAAAAATACTAGTATGTTCATAGAATACAGTGATACATTAGCAGTAAAGATACATAGCTCCTACTAGGAGGCCACCTGAGATACCACATGCAATTTTGATTATTCAGGAGTGTGAAGAAAAGAATTCTACACGATGCAGTTACGGAGCAGGGCTATTTGGATGAACAGCAGAACAGGCATCCAGGAAACTAGAAAGAATTTGATCTGTTTGGACGAGCAAAACCAAGGCTTGTTTAAACCGGCAGAAAGAAGGCTGGGGCAGAAAGAGGGATTGTTATGTGACTCTTGAAGCACAGTATGAAAAGGGGGGTGGGACAGGATAAATATCAGGGACAAGAATGTTGGCAAAGCTAAAAGGCAATGCTGGCATGAGATCACGCCAGTCCCAACTAGCCATACACATATTGTTTAAGCAGGAAATTATAAGAGAGGTTTTGAGTGTTTAACAAGTGAGAGCCTGGGCTAGCTTCCTAATACAAGTAATAGGAACAAAATAAAAAACTAGCCACATGGTGGAACTTCGTAAGTTCATTAAAATAATTCTAAAATATGTTTTTATGTGATAACAGGGAACTGGATTTGGTCACCAGGCGGTGCCTTTCAATCCTCCATTCCTAGCTGGTTTTTAGCCTTTTAATTATGAATCCTATCACTATAACCATAATGTGTTGCAGCCTCAGGTATAAGAATAACACATTAATCTTCTTCTACCAACCCATGTGCTAAAAATGGGCTTCTACCTTAAGTAACTATATGAAATAGCTTTGGAGGTTGACAATTTAACTATCTTTCAGTGACTTCCAACAACTAAGCCTTTTGCTCCTTGAAGCGGGAATAATCTTTTTGGTTTGTGTTTGGGTGCAATAGGATCCTGAACCTTGCTTGGGGATCTTTAGCCTTATGCTAATACAAATAATAACCAAAAAAAAGGCAAACAAGCCCTGGCACTACAGCACATTATGACGTTTTCTCTTAGGAGGAGAGAAATATAGTTGTCTTTTAGGTCATAGAGAAACATTTAGAGGCTGAATAAAAGCAAATTTCAAAATGCAAATTTGCATGCACCCATCTACTATCATAGCACAGGTAATTACACCAGTGGTGTCCAGGTAGTCCAAACCTCATTGCTGAGTTTATTTGCAATGTTATAGACATTGGGAAATGATCAGTTTTTATAGTTTAGTTTGAACTAGAAAAATAATATGTGTCAACATTCTTCTCACTATAACAGCACCTTCTTTTGTAGCCATATATTTATTGATAAGCTGGATTTACCAAGGTTAGCACTACAGGGCTAACAGAAGAACAATTTGGTTCTGTTAGAGCTTTGTATACCATCAGCAAGTTGCCTCCTAAATTTTCTTTATAAGACCTTTATCTGCAGTAATGATGCATGCAGGAAAAAGACTAGAGATTGATCCGCAATTGCAAAGTTGATTTTGCAGATCTAAACAATTGCAGAAGAACAAAGTCTCACTCCTGCTATGTCATTCCTGGCAACAGCATCTTCCCCACTTTTGTACTGAACTCATGGTAGCAAAATATAACCGAAACAGTTAATTTCATTAAACTGATATGGTAGACAACATTCACTTAACATCAATTAGCTTGTATTATAGCTGATAATTTGGACCAGGGCAGTATGCAATTGACATGCAGAGCTTGGTCTGGACATGATAGGGATAAAGGGGGGATGCCTCTGCAGCTGTGCTGCTCCTCCTCCCCTGTCACTTAACTATGTGTGTGTTGAACTGGGTAGCAGCCCCCCAGGACATCTGCTCCTGTGATTAGGAATTCCAGCAATGTACTAAAATCTAGTTTGAGAAGCAGTTTCTCTTTCTATACATTTTCTTACAATTCTCAGTGAAAATGGAATTTGCTTCCTGAACCTCTGTGATGTATTTTGACCGTTGCAGCATTACTAAGCTGGAATCTTCCAATTTATAGTGGTTTTTATATTTGCTTTCTTTGAGCGTTGAGCACAGCAGTGATATACTTTATTAACTGATAAGCTATTTTTTCCATCTTAAGGCTTGTTTCTACTTACTTAAAAGACAGTAAATGCAGCACAGGAACCAGAATTTGATAGCTTAGGCATTAAGGTTATATGGGACATTGGGTTTATTTTCTTGCTCTCAAAGCTCGTAGGTTGACCTGAAAGAAGTCATGAGAAGAGTTGTAAAGTTGAAAACAAATTAACTTTAGGATGTTTAACTCCTAGAGTTGCAGCACCTAATCTTGCAGCAGAGAAGAAGTGGATCCTCAGCATCATCAAGAAAGAAATATATAATATATTAAATATATATATATAAAATAACATATCAATTATCCTATTAAAAAATACAAAAGACAAAGACATGTCCTAAATCTCACCTTCCTCTGGGCTTAAACACTGGCCTATGAAAAAATAACAGTGTCTGTTTGGAATTTGCCATCTGGGATTATCCTGATCTTTACATCAAGTGATCGCTAGATAGATAAATTACCGATCTTTAGAAGAGGGATCAAGACCAAGTCATCTCTTTTTCAGCTCAATGCCACTTCCTGCTCCTGTATCTGAGGAGCCAGAGCTTTCTCCCAGCATTTTCCCAGAAATCCCCAATTTCTCATCCCTTTTTCTCTTTTGTCAGGTGCTTCCACAGAGGAAGCCTGGCAGAAGTACAGAAAACACGGAAGAAAAATCTCTTCTTTTGAACTATTGGGCAAGAATAGAGACCTGTATCCTCCAGCCAAACTTCTAAAGGAGACAGATACTGGCCTCGTATCTTCTGGAGAGGTTATCTCAGGTAGTACAGAGGGATGTCAGTGTGGGACAGGCAAAGCTGCTGAGCCCTGCTAAGACAGAGACAGTTCTGGACACAAGCAGGAGCAGAATGTTAAGCATTAGAGAAACATCCCTATCAGAAACATGGCCATTAGGAGCTTCAGGCTTGCAATTCTCACAGTACTGCCAGGATTTAAGTACTTGTATTTCACCTCCATGTCCTAAGGCACTGGGGGGTTGTGTTTTAATTTCAAATTTCCCTTTCAAATCTCCCTGCCTTGCCAAGGTGGCCTAAGGACAAATCCATTAATGCATGTGATGTGCAGGTATATTTACATTACGGGAGTTTCGTAAGCAGGTAGATCTCATCAATAATTAAAGACCTTGTGGGTAAAGTAAGATCTGACCATTTTCTTTTTCTGCCTTCTCAGGGTTTCTGTGCAAGTCACACGGTCCATATGCTTTTCTTTTGAATCATTTCAAGGGAGAGTGTTTTAAGGGATGATGGCTCCAAACCTTTCTTCTGCAGGAGGTTGTGTGAGCCTCTCCCATTTATTTCTCATAGAAACAAGCTGGAGGAATTACCAATGTAAAATAGGAATTACTGAGGGAAGGATCGAGCTCTCTAGTTCTATTTTGATGACAGCCTGTACAAGGTGTAATAAAATCAATAGTTTCTCTTGCTGAAAGGTTCTTTCTATCTACAGCAATGACAAGAAGATAGTGGGCAGAGAGCTCTATTAGCTGTTCTTTAAGAATCAATCACACTTAAAAGCAATAGCCAGTATGACAACAGCTGCACAATGGACTATTAATTTATTGACACAAATGTCCTGAATTTCAGAGAAGAGAGATGCTTTTCACGAGATAGGAAATAAAATGTCTGTTTTTCTAAAAATCAAGAAAATTCTACGCATTTCTTACTAAAGAGACTGAAACAAAAATGCTTAGATCCTGAAGGGGTAAAATGCCAAGAAATTCAGTCCACCTGATCAAGGGTGGCAGATAATGATCAAGATGCATTTGAAGCAAAATTTCACAGGTCACATCAGGAAGTTCAAGATCCATGAAGCTGAAGTCCTGGTAGATATCCACCATGGCTGTGTCACTCCTACCATCAAAGAGGGACCTTCCTGCACAAAGTGGCCTAACGAGCTACTGGTCCTCAGCATCTGGTGGAAGATGTGAGCTGATCCAGCACGGAGCCACTGCCTTACACCAGCCAAGAACTAGCTGCTTTCTGCCTCCACATTGTATCTAGAAACAAGATGCAGCACAAAGATGTCATGGGCAATTACAAGGTGGCATTAAATGGTGTGTAGCAAACTACTTAAATACATCAGCAGCATGTACGACAGAAGCAAAAAATAAAACTGTATCAGATAAAAGGCCATATTCGTGCATAATTAATGAGGGGAAAATACCATAAATCAGCTTGTATCACATTGAAATTTCCATATGGTCTCAGTAGTGTGGAAGAGCAAATGAAAGCCAGAGCAAAGAATGGAACTGTGCCTGCAGAATCATTCCTTGTGGACACTGGGCGAGCTTATAGTAGTTCAACAGCAAGCATGAAAGCATAAGCAAGACCAAAAGAAACCCTAGTTAACATGCCTCTAGTTCTGTCTGCAGTGCAGGGGTTTTTGAGATACTATGGTTAAGGACACTGTCACTTACTTTGAGAAAAAAAAATAGATAATAGATGTATGGTGGAGTTACAGACAGAATGACTTTGTAAATGAGGACAGCCGACTGTACTCTGTCTTTTCATGCAGTCATGTTTCTTTGTTGATGTCTCTGTTTTAAGATCAGTTTGCTCCATGCATCACCAATTGTCTTTTGTTTCCTCACAGCAGGGAAGGCTCAGTTAATCCATATGTCACGACAAAAAATTCAGGCTTCTCTTTGATAGGAACCAAGCATGACAGCAATCCATTGAAAAGGTGGTTTGGACTATCATTTCTTCCAAGCTAATTTATTGACTGGATGACTTTCAAAAATAATAGGTCTGTTTCCCAAGATAATGAGCTGAGATGTGACTCATGAAGTCCATGTGAGCACACAGACAGACTAATTATGAGAAATAAACTAATAATAAACTATCAGTCTCTAGAAATCAGTATCTGTTGTGATACATCAGTCTGAACTTCAGAGAACATGCACATTTCCACCTGTTCCCTACTGCAATAATTTTGTTTTATTAACCTTAGATATGTTAAAAAAAAATTATTATTATTATGCCTTAGACAGATCAGGATGCTAAGAAAGTATCTGATCTTTGGAGATGGGGGATGATGGTTTTGCTGAGCAAACTCCAGTTCTAGCATGTGGTTTTATGGGGCAAATGCTATCCCACTAATATTTATTTAGGGTTCCACAATCTGCAGATCTATAAATCAGAGCTGGCAAAGTGAAGGATCCGTAAGAATAAAACCTTTAACACCTCACTGACCGATTTTTTTTTTCCCCAGTACATTTCACTTTAAGTAGATACACCACAGTGCAACTAGACAAACAGTGTATCTTTCCTGTAGCATTTGCGGAATAATTTTAACAATTTTTAACAAATAGTTTCTGTCACTCATTTTCCCATTTCAAGGACAGATGATGGACAGAACACAACCACATTTCAACTGCAGAAAAGGCATTCTAAAGACATGTGGCATACTTAGGAAACATGAATTATTCTCACACAATGAAACTTCTAACAAACAAAATGCCCATAATCTTATCTTCCAGAAAAAAAAAGGGACTATGTCCAACTTCTTCTGAAGCTGTAAGAAAGGCTGTGCAGATCTATAAATCAGAGCTGGCAAAGTGAAGGATCCGTAAGAATAAAACCTTTAACACCTCACTGACCGATTTTTTTTTTCCCCAGTACATTTCACTTTAAGTAGATACACCACAGTGCAACTAGACAAACAGTGTATCTTTCCTGTAGCATTTGCGGAATAATTTTAACAATTTTTAACAAATAGTTTCTGTCACTCATTTTCCCATTTCAAGGACAGATGATGGACAGAACACAACCACATTTCAACTGCAGAAAAGGCATTCTAAAGACATGTGGCATACTTAGGAAACATGAATTATTCTCACACAATGAAACTTCTAACAAACAAAATGCCCATAATCTTATCTTCCAGAAAAAAAAAAAGGGACTATGTCCAACTTCTGCTGAAGCTGTAAGAAAGGCTCTCACTACCTCATCCAGCCAACTTTTAACTCTTGGACTTCAGAAGAAATTTTCAGACTGCAAAGAGCTTTTCTGGCATGTTTACCACATAACAAAAAAAAAAAAAGGGTATTCAAAAAAAACCTTCACAATGTTCTCCTCCCTTTAGGTGTAAACCCAACCGGACTTTTTATGATTACTGCCTACCTGTGCTCACTCTGAAGTAATCAGCTATAAAAACAGTTGAACAGTAGAAAATTCTGGGCCATTGTGTGTTTATGACTCTTTTTAAGGCGAGCACTTTTAAGGCTGACCCTGAATCATCCTGACCTTTACTTGGCTGTTGAAACGTCTCTGCCTTACGTTACCAAGGAAAGAAACTGCTGCCTTAAAACGTTCTTGACCTTGTTCAGCACATTCCTCACACCGTAACTGACTTGCTTTTAGTTGCCAATAAAGCACAGTCAATGAGTTCAGAGATGACAAACAAAAGTTGCAGAAGTTGCATTCCAGGAGCATTTATCATTTCTTCTAAGAATTAAGAGCTCCCTTTTAGCGCCGTGAACTCCAGACTGCTGTGGAAGCTCTGTCTTTTGCTTATATTTCTATGAATTATTATGTGATTTCTACAAGCACACTTCAGCATATTGTACTTACATCAACACTTACTAATGCTTAGCAAAACTTCTGACAAATACGGTCTGTTCTGGTTATGTACAAACAGTGAAAATAATATGGAGCTAGAGAGTCATCATTATTTTCTAAGCCCCGTTTTCTCTTTAGCACAACAGATGTCCATTGAAAAGAAAAATATGTTTCCAATGCTTTGAAAATTACTAGGATTTCTCCTCCACAAACATTTCCTATAAAAGCTGCTCCTGAGAAAAGGGAGTGACCAAAATCCCCGTTTGGAGCTGCTCTGGTGAGCCCCCGTGTACACAGCTTTCCACTTTCCTCTCCTTTTAGGGCCCTGAATAAGGCCTCCAGTTTGAGCAGTTCCCAGTAAATGTGGAACTGCACAGCAGTAAAACGTCCATTCAGCAGAAAGGAACAGATGCATTTTTATTTGTGAAATAAAACCTGGATTTTAAGGGGTGAAATTCAGAGATATAAATAATCCCACGGTGCCATAGCAACTCCGCTACAATAGGTTTTAAACCAATTTGCCAATAAATATTTGTGTGCGAGCCAAAAAAGCAGTCCAAGTATACTAAATTGATACCTAGTAGGTCATTTCTAACTACTGCAGGTCAGACAGTTACCTGTTGGTTTCAATTAAGCTTTGCAAAAACACCCTTGTGTCATGGTGTACCGTGAAGAAAAATAATGAGGCAACATAAAGCAAAGGGCTTTCACTTACAGCGCACACTTTGGGCTGTGTGAAATCACGTTTGCACTAAAAATAAGGTCAATGAAAAGCAGGAGGAAGAGCCGGCAGGGGGCAGGGGGGGGGGAGAAGGGAATTAGAAAGTTTTGTAAGCCCCCCCAGTTTCTATCAGCTGCGTAGAAGCACTTTATGACTTGTTTCCACTGAAACTCTACGGATTGTATCAGGGTAATAAACACAGGCTGTTATTATCTCGCTTGGCACTTCTTTAGCGTGTTCGTCCTGCAGATCTCAAAACCCTCTGGCAAAGGCTGCCTTCAAGTTCTGCAAAAGTTTTCCTGAATGTTATCAGCACTTTATAGACAGAAAGAATAAAAAAAAAATCAATACAAAATCACAGCAGTGAAATATTTTTTCCATTATATTAACATCTAGGGATACTCACTGAGGCAAAATCAGTTGTGAAAAAACATACAGAGAGAGAATAAATTTTTATAGTATAAATAAACAACACATGGGAAGAAGCAAATGACCAGCCCTAATTCACAGAGAAGAAAAAGGGAATATGTAACATGTCCAGAGTCAAGCAGAAGCAGAGATAGGGCATTACACATGGAAACCATAATCCAGGAGTGTGGCACAGGATGGCATCTACCCAGCTGGGGGTCCTGGTGGAGAACAAGCTCCGTGTGAGTGAACAGGGTGTTGCAGAGGCAAAGAAAGCCAACAGGATGCCAGATCCAACAAGGGCATCACCAGCAGAGATAAAGAAGTCATTATCCCACTCTACCCAGAGCTTGTCAGGTCACACCTGGAATACTGTGGTCAGTTTTGGTCCCTGCTATAGAAAAAAGATGTGGACAGGCTGGAGAGGGTCCAGAGAAGGGCCACCAAGATGACCAAAGGACTGGGAAGCTGCTGTATGAGGAAAGGCTGAGAGGACTGAGTTTTTTCAGCGTTGAGAAAAGAAGGCTTAGGGGAGACCTTATCACCATGTCCCAGTATTTAAAGCATGGGTACAAAGAAGATGGAGACTCCCTTTTTACAAGGAGTCACATGGAGAAGACAAATGGCAATGGGTACAAGTTACTCCAGAGGAGATTCCAATTGGACACAAAAAGAAATTTTTTTCACAATGAGGACAATCAGCCATTGGAATAATCTCCCCAGGGAAGTGGTGGATTCCCCATCATTGGACATTTTTAAGATTCAGCTGAACAGGGTGCTGGACCATCTTGTCTAGGCTGTGCTTCTGTCCAGAAAGGTTGGACCAGTTGATTCTTGAGGTCCCCTCCTTCCAACCTGGGATTCTATAATTCTATGAGAGTTTTCTTGAGGCCCATTCCAGTGCCCTGGGCACAAGTACATGGTACAGTATAATGCACTTTTTTTTTTAAGATAGTAAAGGGCATGAAAATGTATCAGCTGATGGGAAGTTCAGATGAATGTTAACTTACAGTTGTAGTTTCTTATTTAGTGACAAAGTGAACATTTTTGAATTCTATGATGAAATCTCCACCCATTGGGGAGGGATTTTTTCTTCCTATTGCCTAGTCACCATTTCTTTTTTGACTCTGAAATAAAACTGGGACCATATAGTCAGGTAGCCCAAACTAGCTTTTATTTTTCTTGGACAGAGTGTACTATTAAGTGAAGTGGAAGAAGAGTGTCAATATGGTATTTATTACTTTGTGGAGAATGAAATGCTGTTGCTCCAAGTCGTTAACCTTTTCAGTCAAACTGCCCGTGTAAAATGCCAGAACCTACCCAACGCAGATAACAAAAAGATCATAATTAATAAAAATTTTGTTCTCTTTATGTGTGTACCAAATGGTCACACCCTAAAGACAGTACACCTTGGTGACAGTACACTGATTAACACAAAAGTGTCCTGGAATACGAAGGGTCCTCTCATAAAGATCCTTCAGACCAGGAGACTTTCTCAGGACCCAGCACTTCCATGTATCCCCATGAAAGAAATACCTGCCTTAGGGAACTCTAGCAGGATTCCTTTTTTTCCAGGAAGTTTGAACATTTGGCGTTTAGTTCAATCTCTGTAGTCAGTGTCTGGAGAACAGACTTTTATCAAGCCTGAAATGTAAACCAAAGGGGTTTTGTTTTCACGGGTCTTAGTTTTGTCAGACAAAAGGGTGACAGAGCTGAAGGCAAAGCCCACCTTGTTCAGTGAGTCACCTTGTTCCCACTCCGAGTCAGAAATAGCTATGGCTCCTCTCCGTCGCAGAAAGACACGAGGAGACCAGAGGCCGTTTTCAGAAGCATCAGTGACTTGGTGCCACCTCGCGGACAGACCCTGGAAGGCCACACCACCACCGGCAGCACCGACACGGAACACTCACCGAACAGCCCAAGGTGGAAGGGACCTCCAAAGAGCATCTCATCCAACCTCTCCGCTTTCTCTCTGAACTGGATTTCCTGACAGAAGGACATCTGTGTTACTGCTGTGTCTTCTGTAGCCCACGGGAACAACACACAAGGTCCCTGGGCTTGAGTGAAGGCTCCAAGTGTCATTGACTGAACAGCCACATATAAAACTGTTTTCAGAATTCTGCCTGCTTCATCCTTAGCATGACATTCCTTACAGCAGTAATCTACAGGGGGCTACAGGAGAGATGGGGAGGGACTCTTGATCAGGGAGTGGAGCAAGAGGACAAGAGGTAAGAGTTTTAGACTGAAAGAGGGGAGATTTAGATTAGATATCAGGAATAAATTCTTTCCTGTGAGAGTGGTGATGTACTGGCCCAGGTTGCCCAGAGAAGCTGTGGCTGCCCCATCCCTGGAGGGGTTCAAGGCCAGGCTGGATGGGGCTTGGAGCAACCTGGTGTGGTGGGAGGTGTCCCTGCCCAGGGCAGGGGGGTCAGAACTGGATGGGCTTTAAGATCTCTTCCAACCCAAACCATTACCTGACTCTATGATAAAGCAGAACACATGCTGTTACTGTTGAGGTATCACAGAGGGCAAATAGATTAGAAATGCAAAGAAGTCATAGTTAAAGATCATTGAACAACAGAGAGAAGAAAGGAGAGGAAGGACAAATTTCAAACTGGTTCCCAGCTCAGACGCCTGAATGGCAGCAAAGACAATTACTAACAAAAACCTTGTGTCGGGGAGAAGCACCAGATGGATCAGAGCAGTTTCTTTTGTAAGGACTGGGGATGCTGAGAAGCTCCTGTCAGTGCCATCCATATACTGCAATGGATAAACACGATGTCAAAATGAACCTTGGAACCACGCCTGAGTAGTCTTAAGAGCAACCAACCCATCACGACAGCACACATACCTATAGAGAGTAGAACTGTGCTAATTGGGAGCCAGAACATCTCAGCGTTTTACCACCAGGCTGTACTTGTAAGAAATATTTCTGTCACTACACATTCTCATTACAAGGTGCTAAAATTGGCCAACAAATATACTGCTCCTTTTTAATGTATAACATGACTGTACTTTAGTCCGTGTTTCTTGTCTCATTAAAAAGTAAAACAATTTCTCATTGGCACAAAATAATTTGTGCTGCTGATTTGCATACAGAGGCTCCCTGATCACTGCCACATCTTGAAACATAAAGTCATATTTCATTGAAAACCCCCAAAAAGGATTATGCAGTTACTTCAAAGCAGTTATAATGCAGCATCTGAGAAGTTACTAAGAATCCGAGAAGGATTTGTTGGATTCATTTCTGCCAATACTGCCCCAAAGATACTTGATTCATTTATTTTTGTGGTGCTTATTGTCATGTAAAGATGAACTTACAGATCATGCACCTCTCAATCCAAATGGAGAGTCCTAAAAAAGCTTGGATAAGCTTCTTGCTGATGAATATGCATCAGAAACATGTAACATGGCATAACACAGGCAGTCTTTGTCCAGAAGGCAGCTGCATTCTAGAAGGAACATAGAAAATAAGACACACCAGGGAACTTGGAGTAAGGATTTTTAGGATTCTTTAGGGTCTCCTTTAAAATGCTTATTAATGAGCTGGGTATCGTTAATTAGCCTGTTTGCCTCTTTTTTTTTGTCTCCCCCCCCATCATCCTCTTCTCTTCAGTTGTATCAGCATTATCGGTCTTTACTAGATGGGCTCTGGTGATGGAGATACATTAGCTAAAAGCTCTTTACTGCATATTTATCACGTCCAAAATGAAGTGGTCATACCTTGTATTTTGTAATCCCTTTTCCAAGTTCAGTTCAACAACAGGGTCCTGATCTCAGGAGACACTATGGCCTCAAAGTACAGTCCACATAAACTTCCAGGCAGAAGGTATTTATAAGACACTGGGCAGAGCAACAGTTTAACCAAAGTACAACATCAAAAAACATTTTTTTCCAGACTCAGTCTTTAGGTGCAAAGGCAAGTAACCTAAATTGGCAGGAGCAGATTCCTAAATGGTTGTTTCAGTAAAAATGTCTCATTATTTGAAGTGAGAAGCTCTCCCCCAGCCTATGAAAACTGAAGGTTTGATCCCCATCTGGCTTGGGATGACATCAAGACTTTTCAATGTGGTATCCAAAAGAGTCAGAAGCCCAGGTATTAATGTAGTGTGCCGAAGCCACTGCTGAATTCTTCCTTTCCCCAATTCAAAGAAGACACTAACCTCCATCTGTCATCTCTCAAGTAAGTTCTATCTGAAAGCTGCCTTGCTGAGGACGCAGACAGGACTTATCCCTCTATCTCAGAAAAGAGCTTTGACAAATAGGGTGTTCTTTCTTCTCGTAGGAGATCTTCGTGTTAAAAGCAGCTCAGATAACAAAGGCCTGATTATTCCTGATGGAGCGTAGAGGCTCATTTACTTTGCTGTTTTTAAAGGCAGGATCCCAGTCAATGTTTCTTGGAGTCAAGGAGAATTTGAGTTCAAAGGAATGTAAATTGTGTCCCAACAAAGCACTATGGCACGGAAACAGGATAGAAAGCTTGGATGCGTGTTTTGGATCTGTTTTATAAATAGAGGGATTGGGGCCCATGCAGCACTAAAAAGATTTCCAGCGATTTCAAGACCTATGACCAGATCTCTTGGGTGAAGTTTCCTATTATATAGAACTGCTATACATATGCTTAATTGCACAATTTCCTCCCTAAGTGAAAAAAACAACTATTATGATTAGCCTGGGGCTTTGCAGTCTTGGCATAATACCTGGGTAAGCACCAACCAACTGGAACACGCTCTGCATTTTTTAACATGTTTGGATAGAGAAGTTGTGACTAGTGGTAACAGCTTTGGCACCTTGAATAGTGTTTGTTCTTGCCAGAAGAAATCCTGTACTCGCTAAAAATGTTGGGCATATGCCACTCACAGGTTTGTCATCAGAGGATATTCTACATGTGCCTTTAAGAAGGCAAATGATATCTATGGGTTTGCTTCTTTACTGCTTCTCATTTAACTGAGTTCCATTTCTTACATGTCTTCCACCTTCTTCATGTGCTAAACCAGAAGCACCAACCTTTGAGCTGCCAACACCAAGGAAGGAGTTCACTCAGCAAAAGGAGCTGAATTGAGGAGCTCACTCAACCTGTTACTGTGAAAAGGAAGGTGCTGGCACTTTGGGAGAAGAAGGGATGTTACCAATGGAAGAGACGAGCTCCTCTGACCCTGGGGCAGCAGAAGGAGACAAAGAGTCACCCTTGGGACAGTGAGAACTTCATAGATGGTGAGAAAATCTGTAACAGCCATAAAAGTGACCTGTCTATTAGCACCAGGAATCATAGAATCATAGAATGGTTAGAGCTGGAAGGGACCTTAGAGATCACCTAGTTCCAACCCCCTGCCATGGGCAGGGACACCTCCCACTAGACGAGGTTGCTCAAAGCCCCATCCAGCCTGGTCTTGAACCCCTCCATGGAAGGGGCATCCACAGCTTCTCTGGGCAATAAGTGTTAATGTTCCAGGTCAGCTTTTGAAGGAATATCTAGGTTTCCTCTGAGGATCTGAAAACAGAAGGCAGAGACGGAGGGGTGTTGAGGGCAGCCGAATCTCTCTTTGTAACAAGGTGTCTGTGTGCCCAGTTCTCCTTTGGTCTCCCAACAGCACCCGTGTGCTGTAGCTTCTCACGTGCACATGAAGCTCACCATGAGCACAAAGTTTACAGGCCAATATTCGCCAAGCAGAAATTCAGTGGGAGTACAAGGTTGCCTGAGAAGGTAGTTAGTTAATAGGCCAAACATCAAGTTTAAACCAAATCCTGCTCTTCTGAAACAACTGTTTTTTCCCCAAAAGTGAGATTATGGAATGTCATCCAGCCTCTGCAAACCTTGAAGTGTTCAGTTGTGTGTTGCCTCATGCACAAACGAGCTAACATGATTTATTTAAATGGATTTTGAAGTGAGCTGTAAAAAGTCCATTGCTAGCAGTGTGGAGCAAGTAAAAGTCAGGGTTTTAGCTGTTCCCTTCAAATAAGGAAAAGAATGTTTTTTGAAGCAAAATATCCTAGATACCATAATTCCCACTCAAAAAAAAATGGAAAATTATTTTCCATTTTAAAAAATTGACTTTGTTTCAGCCCAGGCCATGTGCCTTTGATATTTATAGAGAAATATTGGCATATTTGGATATAAACGATGTGTCCAAAGAGGATGGGTAATCCTGACTGATCCTGAGGCTTCATGTCTTCAGAAAATCATATAAAACCCACTTCTTGAAATAGTTTCAAAATTTACACTGAAACACATGAATAGAGCCCTAAAAGACAGTGTACACTGACCTGAGGAAAAAAAAAGACAGATGCAGAAAGTTCAGTAAGCCCACTTTGAAACCTAATATGTCTCCAAATACCATTGTGATAAATGCAGTAAAAAAATCAGGTTCTTAGGATGAACAAATCAAAGTGGAGTACGAAACTTCCAATGTGATCTAGTCTATGGTTACTATAATCTATTAACCAAACTGCATTTATGTGTCCCATAACAGAGACAAACCTCTTTCCTCAAAATACCCTGCAAAAGTGAAAAAGTGAGAGTCTGACTTCAAAAGCTCTTCAACACTGTAACAGTAGATCAAGTGTATTTTAATTAGAAAAAGATTCAGGCTGCAGAATACAGACCTGGCTCTGGCCCTAAAGTGCTCCAAACTGCTGTCTGGCTGTCATATTTCAGCTGGGGCCTCTTATTTTTACTGTGGAAATAAAGATGAAAAAACATTCTCCACTGTAACATTGGTGTGAGTCCAAATTGACAATAAAATTACTAGAGTTCCTTGGGATTTACTCTAACAGGAAGTTTTATCACTGCATATCAGCATTAGTCATGCATTAGGTTAGAAGTCAAGTCAAAACAAAGTAATCACATATTAAATTGTGAAGTCAAAAGAAAGTAAAAGTGAAATCTTGAGGATACTATATTCAATAATCTGATGTTGACTTTAATAGAACCAGTATGTCACCTAGAAAACTGCCTGTAGGAACTCAGGTCTTTGCTTTTTACACATAATACGCGTTACATACCACGCTTCTCTTCTTTGAAGTGGTAAATATATATGTATATTTGATTTGATTAGGAATTGCACTTTCAATCAACCATTCTTGAGGGTAGGAGGTCAGGAATTATTTTACCTAGCTGCAACCTTCACATTTGGATATTCCTGCTATCTGAAACTGGAGAAAAATATCAGCTTCGTAGCAGCGTGTTTATCCTACACATACTGTAAGTACTCAAAAGCCATGTTGCTTTGTTGCAGCAGCTTTTTCCATTCTCTGAGGCACTTTACAGATAAAACAAGTTGATTTTAAGCAACCAGGAAGTTTACCTGAGTCACCCCAGAAAGTTCACCATAATAAAACATTATTTTGCCAAAATTTGGCAAATTCACTCTCCTCATTGCTGGTATTTGAATGCTAAAATATCCAATAATGTATTTTGATTTCTAAATGTTTTGGTTATTTTACCCCATGGAATAACACAGCTCTACTCCAGATGTACTTTAATCTTCCTTTCTGCTTTTGCCAAATTTCTGTTTTCTGTTTTCCATTTGCTTAGTGCTCTCATCATGAGCAATATGTCTGTGTCACTTCCTCCCTATATATTCAGGCTTTTTCTTGAATCACGCAATATGTAAGAAGAAAAGCCAAACGGGAGAATGGAAGCTCATTACGGTTGCTATTTTTAAATACAGGAACTTCTGTGGGGCTGTTTGAGAAGGAGATTCCTTTTGAAGAGTAGGTAATAAACAACAACATGCTAGAATTAATATGCATGTACAACCGGTCCTACAAAATGTCATGTCCTAGTCATCTAGCAGGTCAGCACAAGTGAGACTCCAAAAAGCACAAAATATCCGAAGAGAAGTAACAGAGAACATGGTCCCAAGTGTGCCTTATACTGTGGGGTTTGGGGATATATGCTGAAATACGTCACAGGGCACCTTCTTGAGGGACCATCAGTTCCTCAGTCATGTATTGTAGTTCTGAACCCTCACCAGGGGACAAGGCTATCTTACATTTAAAATAGAATGAGTGGAAAATAGCAAGAATACGTTCGCACTATACTAGGATATTCTGCTCCGAAACAGCAAGAGAAATCTGGGGAAGCCAAACACTGCCTTTGGGTTTCTGCCAGGATATAAATCTATTCCAGCTAAGAACTTTTGTAGCATTAAATGGTAGCATGGCACCAGGCAGCATGCTGGGGTATGATGAAGACTGTACTCTAGCAACGTGATTCCACTTCAGAGAATGTAATCAGGAGTAAAACCACCGATGCTGCTTAATACCCTAATTCTGTTTACATTCCTCTTTTACTACCAGTTTTCTGTTACTTTTGCCTAAACAAGAAGTTTCAGCAGAAGCTTATCTTTGAAAGTCCTGTGTTTTATAGTTTCCCATGAAAAGTAATGGTAGGTTTTCCCTGTGCTTTCAAGATTTATAAAGTATTTTTCCACGTTATTAGACGCTCGTTGATACCACGTTTCATCCTTTCCCTCATGGCTCACTCTCCTCTACCCAGCCATCAATTTGCATGAAACTTTCAGGAATGTAATATCTGAGATTGCTGCCCTCTGATAAGTCTGCTCGAATCTGCCCATGATTTGCAAGGCTTTAAAGAGAACAACACACAAACACTACACCCTTGGTTGACTACAGCATCGCTTCCTAAGCAAACCAAATTAAATAAAAAGAAATTAAACAAGAGAGTCATGCACTGAGCTGGACTTTGTGCCTCTAAGAGGTTGTTCACCATCATCGCCAGAACACAAGAATGTCTGATAACACAGATGAGTAGGTTTTACTCTCAAAGCTAATTATTTATTATGCAGTATTCCACACAAAGGCAGCCATAGCGCTTCTTTATTCACAGTGTAAATGTGCTGTGTAAATGCTTGTAAAACTTTACGAGCTCCATTGCCTCAAAGCACTCACAATTCAGGTATGATTAATGAATCATGTATGTATGCACTGTCTCGTGTCTCTCCCTAACCTTTCAGAGCAATACTCCAGTTAGCTTGTGTCACGTCACAGCCAAGGAGATCCTCTACACTGACTGAGCAGTGTTGTTAGGAGGCTTTTTTATTAGCTAACTCTAAAACACAGGAGCCCCCTTGTAATAGAGCAGTATCAGAGATTTAATTAACTTGACTTTTTTCACCCACACGTGGTCCACCAGCTGTTGCCTTCACCTCACACACTCCCTGCCTTGCTCATTGCTGCTGCCGAGCACCCACACCCTCCTCAATGATTGCTTTATTTCATGGCCTGACCTCTGTAAGACTTATTTCAGTTGTAAAGCACAGCCTGGTTTCTACTCAATCTTCTGGAGAGCTCCCACTAGGTGGCACCGACTATCTGAGATTCTTCTCTCCACCCTGCATATGAATTTCTCTCGCCTTGCTCCAGGGTCTTCTCTCTCTTTTTTGCAGCGTTTCCAAACACTGAGCTCATCGGTTTTAATAACTGCAAAAACAAACAGCTCCCGGGATCTTTTTTTCCTGTCGTTATAGTGAGTGCTGCACGGATCCAAGCCAAAACGCAGACAAGCTATGTTTTTTCACAGACAAAAAGATGAATTTCTGATGTCATTTCTACAGCTAGTTCAAGAACCTGACTGGTATAACCATTAATTACTTCTTTCAGGACCACCTTCACACAACAAGTCCTCAGTGGTTCTTTACTTTGTCATCCTCACTTACATGTGCGTGCACAATAAACCCAACCTCTGCAACAGAACCCGTTATCCCAGACAGACTGACGAGCTGGACAAACAGGGAAAGCTGTGAGGAAAACTGATGTGGGAGTGACTGAGGCCTGCCAGCAGGCATTTATCTCCTAGTAAATGGGAGGAGAGGGGGAGAGACTCCTACACAAAACCCTCTGAAGGGAACTCAAACAGAAACTGAATCAATCTGGCTCAATGAGTTTTTGGTAGCAAATAAATCATAGAATCATAGAATTGTCTCGGTTGGAAGGGACCTTTCAGATCATCTAGTCCAACCATCAGCCTAACTCTGATAAAAAACCATCACTAAACCACCTCACTGAGCACTGGAGCAACCCGTCTTTTAAATACCTCCAGGGATGGTGCCTCAACCACTTCCCTGGGCAGCCCATTCCAAGGCTTAATAACCCTTTCAGTGTAAACATTTTTCCTAATATCCAATCTGAACCTCCCCTGGCACATCTTGACGCCGTTTCCTCTTGTCCTATCACTTGTTACTTGGGAGAAGAGACTGATCCCCGCTTCTCTTCAACCTCCTTTCAGGGAGTTGTAGAGAGCAATAAGGTCTCCCCTCAGCCTCCTCTTCTCCAGGCTGAACACCCCCAGCTCCCTCAGCCTCTTATCATAACACTTATTCTCCAGACCCCTCACCAGCTTCATTGCTCTCCTCTGGACCCACTCTAGCACCTCAATGTCTTTTTTGTGGTAAGGGGCCCAAAACTGGACACAGTACTCTTAACAGGAATAAGTCAAGAGTAATTACTCACCAAAAGGACTGATGAAATTTTGGATAAAATATTCACAGTCCACAGAGATGAAGGATTTAATACACAGTGAAGAGCTGTATTCATATCACGAAATGGATAAAAGGTTTGCAAACCTGGGGAGCGGCATCATCACATCTCTGAAGGTGTCCAGGCAAGTACATTGAGCCATCTGAACACCAGCACCACGTTCATCCTCCAGCAGCTCACATGGTAAAGAAGAATTCTGTTCAAATTCTTCCAGGCATTTGAGCTACAGTAAGAAAGTAAACACTAACCAAGGAACGAACCAAAAAACTCCACACACAATGAAGTCCTAAAGACATGGGGAAAAAAATGGGGAAATTGCAGACTTTTCTGAAACACAACAAATGAATCAAGTTTTCACTTAAATTAAGGAATTTCCTTAGCAAGAGCTCAGTGAGTTCCTAGGTAGCCTTTTACAAATTGGGACCTGGACAGTGCAAACAAGTTCCTATGTGTTTTAGTGTAACCACTCCCACCCAGTTCAACAGTGACACTTGAAACACAAAGTGTTACAAATCTTTCAGGAGAATAGCTTAAGATTTTTCTGACAGGTCTTTCTCAAATTCAGCTATTTTCTCCACTCCTCTATACTCTTTTATGCTTCCAAACAAATCTGTAAAATTCCTTTGCGCTGGAACTAATTTTATTTTGTAACGTAACAGTGAAGCACTTCCAAGACTAACAATTAGGGCAGATAGTCATACTTTGTGAGAGAAGCCTGCACACATTTTCCTGGTGTATGAGAGCAGCACAAAACCTAGAAGTAAATAACTAAAATTAAAATAAAATTACAACCTAGGGATAACCCTGTAACTGACTGGGAAAACACTTTCGATTTCTGAGTCTGGCAGGTCATGACAATATCACTAACGGAGATGGCAGTCCCATGAAGATGAAAACAAATATGAATATGGCTGTTAAAGTCCTGAGTTGATTTTAGTCTCATTTAAATTTCTTTATCTACATTTATACAGATTTTATACATAAATTCCTGAGTGTTTGTTTTCTCTCGTGAAATTAACTTTACAAAGTAAACAGTTCTGTCCAAACTCTGCTTAAAAGCCTCCATTTCAGATTCACAAAGATATCACTGATATAAACATCAATGAAATGTACATTAGTTCATCAGTCACTGCCTTATCTCACAGTGCAATGATAACGGAAACAGTTATGAAGATGAGCTTTCTCTTTCCTGGAAGGCCAGACAGATTTACAGCTGTAGGCTATCAGACCCTGGCTTTTATTCAGGTGCTGGAAAACCAAAAGACTGTGAAAAAATAGACAAGTCTGACAAGATTGGAAAAAAGCAGAGGATGGAACAATTCAAAATTCACTGACCTATTTACTCCTCCATCTGCCATGGCCTCCAGTCTGGACAGCCCAATGGGAAATGCACCAGGAAAATGCAATCACAGGGGATTATTCTATGCATCAGAAAAAACAGCATCTGTAGTCAGTGTTCCCAAGTTCAATATTTTCCTCTAACTCATAAAAGATGGAATGCAACTGCTATCTTCTGAAACAGTAAAATGGGGAAGCCCGCTTGCCTCACAGAATTTTTCAGCCAGGACACGGGATTCCTCAACACTCTTGTCACGTGGAAAAACCACCAGGCTCTTGTGTCCAAACTGTTCTCCTTACATTTGCAGGATGCTCCCTGAGGAGTGAGATTTTTCTTTCCCATTCCCACCTCACTGCAGGTACAGCCCCACATCTTTTATGTGTAGCTGCTCACGCCACAAAACACACCCTCCTGCACAGGGCAGACTGAGCCTTATGTTGTTTGCATTTCACTTAGTGGTTCAGATTGATCCGCAGCGTAAACAAAACACAGAACCAAAATACACACAGATCTCTGTCTCGGAGCACTTCCTTCTAGGCAAGCAACACACAGTCAAATAAATGCTTAAATGGTCAAATAGCCAGCCCCTTAATCATAAGAGTGCTCATATTATCATTAGCACTCTAACTTTATTATTTTTCTTTTTTTTTTTGTGTGTAACACCAGCTCTCAGGAACACAGAGTTTTTCTAATTTTAAGTTTCTCATAAGGTGGATCATTGGACTATTTTTTAAAGTCAATTCACAATTTAACACACTATTTAAATTATTTGGGATCCTAATATTTGTTAAGAGTATCTACTATCAGTTTTTAAGGGAGCTGTCATGTTAAGAATAACGGAGCATGTAACGGTATGAGTAGGTTTTTTTCTGGGGATTGCAGCAAAAGGCTGATCAAATTGCAGTGTTTCCTAGAAGCTGTTCTGCCTTGAGAGGTAACTTACAGCTCCAGCACAGGATATGCTGCAGTACAGCCCCTTGGAGCTCACCTGCAGTGGCTGTAGGACAATGACATCACGCAATGTATGCCAATTCCAAGTGCCATATGTGTCACAGCTATAGTGAATTTGTAGATCTGTGGCATACATAGCTCCAGCACTCCCTAGTCCTCTTAAAACAACTGTACATTTTAATGCATCTGTTTACCTGCATTAATTATTTACAAAGGATAATGTTTTGGAGCCAGTAAAATGACAAGATGATTTAAGTCAAGAAGCACCAGAAGTAAGATATTCCAAGTCAGAGTGTAGGCTCCTTACTCATCTCCACTAGTAACCACATTTCTCACCTCAGTCTGGAATGCCAGGTAAATTATTCTATGTTACCTACACAGAATTTTCTTACCAGAGTTTTATCCCACATTCCTACCAGTGTTTTATTCCCATTCTAAATGCTAATTTAGAAAAACATATCTTTATATGCATCCATGAGGTAGAAGTCAGTCACCATCTACTGTTCTACAGCCAGAACTGAGGCACCAGAAAACAAATGTCAAAGCTGTGTTAACTCTGAGTATCCAGTTTGGGAGAACTTATGTTTGATTTATTTTTTTTTTCAGAATATTAAGCAGCATAGCACTTTCTGTATTAAACACAGCCCTCCTTGTCCTCACCTCAAATTAGGACATCAGCAAACAGAGTTCAACTGATTACTTAACCTGGACACTCAGACACAGGCAGCTGATATGTCAGCTATAAAAAGCCTGACTTCCCCTAATGTCACAAACTGTGACCTCAGGCAAGGATAAATTCAATTTTCCCAGGAGCATTCACCTCTTCAAGTCCAGCCTTTTTATTCCTCTGGTTCCTGACGACTAATAAATGACAGCGAGTGTTAAAACAATCTTTGTACGCATTCGTAAGCTTCAGTCACTGGACAAAAAGGTCATTCTTGCCTAAACATCTGCAGCTGGAATGTACTTTGTAGCTGGAGAGGTAATAACATACGCCTTGCCAGGACATTCCTTAACTTCTGGCAACCAAATGAATGGGCTGTGACTTGTATGGGACAACCTTCACTGTACACTTCCATCACTTTGGATCCCCCTCCCATTGATCGGTAGGATTTTAAAAAAAAAAGAATAATAAAAGACCTGCTGCCTGATCTATTTAACTGCTGTGCTCATTGGATCATTGTGGAAAAACTCAGAGCTGTTCAATGATCATTTTTATTAGAAACTTGTATCCCTAGCTACAAAATAGTTGTGGAATCAAGCTTAGTAAAACTGACAGTGAAAAAGTGAAAGAAAATACAAGAGAATTAAATTAAGAGGAGGAAAACAAACAAAAGAAACAGAAAACCCCCATGTAGTTCTGCAATGTGCAAACTCGCTGAAGACTGGCTTCCTGCAACTTGTGGTTGATGGTGAGAACCCACGTCCCACAGATGTGGGATATTTCTAACATCTCTCATTTAAGGCTGAGCATGTGTAGTCTCTCCTTCTGTTAGGGAACTTTCAGGGCTGTACTGTATATACTGCTCCTCTAATTTCTCAAAACTTATAGGAACTTCATGTCGCTCCGGATTTCTACAGCCCCGTTAAATTTGTCTGGAATTGGCCAATGAGTTGGCCAACTGCTTGTCCTTACAAGGCACAAACTGACAGACAGTTTGATTGCACAAGCCTCATTTGCTTAGGAAATTAAGCTGAAGATGATAAATAGGTGTGTATAAATGCCTGCCCATGATTTCCCTGTTGCAGCCTCCGAGCATGCTTCCCGTGGCACAACGTGGCTCAGAAAGCACTTACCCCCATCTTGCCTGATTATATCAGTTACTTATTCAGTGATTAGTCAAAGTAACATTCCTCTCCTAGCAACTAATTTAATGCTTTTTAATATATTACAGTCTCTTTTAGGTCCAAACCTTTCTATTTTGGGGCTTCCAATTCAAATTTGTCTAATAGCTTCACATAATGGTCTCTTGCTCCCAATAAATTCCTCATTTTAACTCTAATTGGTCCCGAAGAATCACAATTTACATGAGCTGAAGAGGAGATGTATCACTAGCTACTACTGAATATAAGTAATATTTGATTAAGCAAAAGGAGATACTCATTTGCTTTTTTCTCAGCATTTGTTAATGATATTGCCAATTTCTACAAGCCAATCAAGTATATTTACAACATATTCAATTAAATGTATTAAATAGGTATTAAATAATGACATCAATTCAGTGTCCTCTTAAATTTATGATATCTATTCATTACAATGATAACCCAAAGTGACTACCATATTCAGATGAAGTTCCTGGTTATCCAATCGTTCTCCAGCACAAAGTCATCAAAACTAAAGGCACAGACTGGTTTTATGGAAGGTAATGTAAGAAGTAAGTGGAAACTCAAGAAAATAAATAATTTGCATAGCTGCAATACCAAAGCATAAATCATTTTCAGTAATTTCAAAGTCTGAGTGTAGAAATAAAGAATTGTCTCCTGAGGAGCCTGGGAATGCAAGAATGCAGAGGACACTCCTGAAGGAGTCTGGGAGAGGAAGGGGAACTGGAATTTGGGAAATACCAAGAAACTTACCAGCACTACTTTGTGAAGGAAATGCATGCTGTAAACTGGCACGTTTTATGGAAGGTAATGTAAGAATTAAGTGGAAACTCAAGAAAATAAATAATTTGCATAGCTGCAATACCAAAGCATAAATCATTTTCAGTAATTTCAAAGTCTGAGTGTAGAAATAAAGAATTGTCTCCTGAGGAGCCTGGGAATGCAAGAACGCAGAGGACACTCCTGAAGGAATCTGGGAGAAGAAGGGAAACTGGAGTTTGGGAAATACCAAGAAACCCACCAGCACTACTTTGTGAAGGAAATGCACGCTGGAAACTGGCACAAAGATAAGTCAATTTCAAACATTACGGTTTTGAACAAAAATTTTTAAATGTAACATCGAGAACTTCAGGAAGCTTCTTAAAGGCAAGGGAAGAGAATACAATTTTTTTTTTAAGTATTATTTCAAAGCAATTACAATTTCTTCCTGGGTGTCTAACCCAGAACACTTTGCTCCTCTAACAGGGAGTAGGGCATTCCATTAGATAAAAAGACAAGAAATATAGATTTGAAATACATCTAGATCGAAGTGATACCAGCCACAAAGTCATCAAAACTAAAGGCACAGACTGGTTTTATGGAAGGTAATGTAAGAAGTAAGTGGAAACTCAAGAAAATAAATAATTTGCATAGCTGCAATACCAAAGCATAAATCATTTTCAGTAATTTCAAAGTCTGAGTGTAGAAATAAAGAATTGTCTCCTGAGGAGCCTGGGAATGCAAGAATGCAGAGGACACTCCTGAAGGAGTCTGGGAGAGGAAGGGGAACTGGAATTTGGGAAATACCAAGAAACTTACCAGCACTACTTTGTGAAGGAAATGCATGCTGTAAACTGGCACGAAGATAAGTCAATTTCAAACATTACGGTTTTGAACAAAAGTTTTTAAATGTAACATCAAGAACTTCAGGAAGCTTCTTAAAGGCAAGGGAAGAGAATACAAATATTTTTTTAAGTATTATTTCAAAGCAATTACAATTTCTTCCTGGGTCTCTAACCCAGAACACTTCAGTCCTCCAACAGGGAGTAGGGCATTCTGTTAAATAAAAAGTCAAGAAATATAGATGTGAAATACATCTAGATCGAAGTGATACCAGCTTGCAGTTCTGACTGCTATTAATTACTGTTGTATGTAGAATATTTGAATAACAAATTTTTAAGCCTCTTTGATGTAGTTTTTCTTTTAAGGCCAGAATAATGCCTGTGAAAAATACAGATCAACGAGTTAGATCCGTTTAGAAAATGTAACTTTGGAGTTTGTCTTTGATATATTTTTTTTGCTTGTTATTACGTCTGGTTTAGCTTGAGCTGGTTGTTCTTGGGTTATTACGTCTGGTTTAGCTTGAGCTGGTTGCTTGAGGTTTTTGTTTGTTTGTTTGTTTTCCTGCAATAAAATACACTAGAGAGAACTCTGCCAATTCTGAAACCATGCTGGTTAAGTATAAATGCTGTTAAGATCTGTCTCACCCCTTTGCCCGCGACAGTGGTGTTTGGGAGCACCACGTTAGCAGACACGTTAACTCTCTGCCTGAATTAAGATTGACCGGAGGCCTCTTGGAGACAGAAAAGGCCAAGAGCAATGGAGGCCTTGAGGTGCAGGGCACTGGGCACCCCAGACCGTGGTACGGGCAACGGCCTATATGGAAAAAATAGATCTGCCCGAATTAAGATTGACCGGAGGCCTCTTGGAGACAGAAAAGGCCAAGAGCAATGGAGGCCTTGAGGCGCAGGGCACTGGGCACCCCCGACCATGGTACGGGCAACGACCTATATGGAAAAAATAGATTAATCTGATGAAGACTGTAAATAATTGAGGCACGGGGTTACAAAACGGGGTTATAAAACCAGGCTCTTTGAGACTTTGCCTTCTCAGTACGACACCCCTCACCCCGCAGGCCCCTGTGGGCCCTGAGGCGGCGGTGGGGGCCGGGTACCCTCCAACCCCTGTCACCCCCCGCCCCAGCGCCGGTCCCACAGGGTGCCACAGCCGCCATCTCCCACAGGGTGTCACACACTCAGCCCTCCCTCGGCCCCCTCACAGGGGGACCGGGCCGGTGAACAGCTCCCCCCCCTCCGGATGCCGCCCCGTCCCCCACACCGGGGGTGAGGAGAGGGGCGGGCGGCGGGAAGCGGGATCGCCCGGCGGGCCGGACGGACGCGGCGGGCACCCAATGCGCTCAGGCGCCGCCGCCCCGAAGGGAGGAGAGAGACCCGCGGTTGGGCCCAATGAGGCCGCGCCCGGAGCGGGACTTCCTTCGGGGATCCCGCGGCGGGGAGTCCGCGGCCGAGCGGAGCTGACACGTAAGTGCGAGGCCGGGGAAGTTGCCTTTGTTCCTCTCAGGTTGGCGGCGGCGGCGGCGGAGCCACCTCCCGGGCGGGTCCCCGCGGCGGGGCCGGGCCGAAGGCGCCGCCTGAGGAGAGCAGGGACCGCCCCCGCCCCGCAGGCCGCGCTCGCCAGCGCCGCTGCCCGCCCCTGCCGCGGGGACCGGGACCGTCAGCCCGGGGCCGCCCCCGGAGAGGGGCCGGGCAGCCCCGGGAAGACCCACGGCCGCAGCATGAAGCTGGGGATCCCGCCCCACGCCGCCCAGAGTCCCGCCGGCCCCGCTCCGGCGCGCAGGGCCCGCACCCAGGGAGAAGCCGCCCGGGGCGTCGCGGCGGTGCCCAGGGGCTGAGGCGCTCGGCCGGCCCCTCCGTCCCTCCCTCGGTCCCTCCCTCCTTCCTCCTCCTCCCGGCGCGGGCCCGGGGCCTCCGATGTCGCCGCCTCGTCGCCCGCCGCCTCCTCCAGCTGCCCGCCGCTAAGCCGTGAGGGGCGGGGAGGGCCCTCGGGATCCCGCCGGGGACATGGGCAACGGGATGTGCTCCCGAAAGCAGAAGCGGATTTTCCAGACCCTCCTGCTCCTGACCGTGGTGTTCAGCTTCCTCTACGGTGCGATGCTCTACTACGAGCTGCAGGGCCAGCTGAGGAAGGCTGAGGCCACGGCGCTCAAGTACCAGCTGCATCAAGAGTCCCTCTCCGCTCAGTTACAAGGTACTGACCTCGGCAGGGGCCTCTGCTGCCCTTTCCTAATACAGAAATACCCTCCTCCTCCTCCCAGCTGCCCGCCGCTAAGCCGTGAGGGGCGGGGAGGGCCCTCGGGATCCCGCCGGGGACATGGGCAACGGGATGTGCTCCCGAAAGCAGAAGCGGATTTTCCAGACCCTCCTGCTCCTGACCGTGGTGTTCAGCTTCCTCTACGGTGCGATGCTCTACTACGAGCTGCAGGGCCAGCTGAGGAAGGCTGAGGCCACGGCGCTCAAGTACCAGCTGCATCAAGAGTCCCTCTCCGCTCAGTTACAAGGTACTGACCTCGGCAGGGGCCTCTGCTTCACTTTCCTAATACAGAAATACCCTCCTTCTCCTCCTCCTCTGGGGCAGGCTGGGCTCCAGCTGTCCAACCTCTCACAAAGTTTCGCTCCTTACACGCTTCTTCCCCTTCTCTCCCTCCAGCCTGTGGGGTTTTGGTATCTGTCTGTCTGGATGCTGTCTCTGCTAAAGTCAGTGTGAGTTTTTATCGTGGGCTCCCAGAGAGCTCTCATTCCCCCTCGCTCCCACGCGTTGCATAGAGTGACTCTAATTCCCAAAGGACCCCACATCACTTTGTGAATCCTGGTGTAAATGGGAAAGGTGGGCGTGCTGCCTGCCACTCATCTAACACTACACACCATGTCCATTTCTGGGACTTTTACATGCTTTTATGTTGTTTTAGCAGTATGAATTTTATGCCGCTGAGAGAAAGTTCATCTGCAAAAATGCAAGGCCACTGTTCCTGGGCAGTCTAAACCTTAAATAGCTCCAGGAGGGAGGAGAGGAGTATTCTAATAAAGCATTTTTTTGAAGGGAAATTTAAAAGCAAAGTTCAAATAAGTTATTTGGGTAAGGCTGTGCTATTAATTTTGGAATAACTTTGAATTTCTTGGCTTAAAGCTGCCACCTAAATATAGATCCTTGCATATTCTGGTTTAAGGATGCACCAAATGTGGGCATCCTGTACTTGAAAAGATGCCGATGTCTGACATCTGCATGTCTAGGAATTGGATGCAAAGCAGCAGATACATACATGAAGCTCCAGTGCTCGAGGAAGTGCAGGACCTCAGTGCCTCTCTAGTTTGAAGTACAAGCTTATCAGGTTGGCATACAAAGTCCAGAGCCAACTTTCAAAACTCTTTAGAGTTTTATTTCTCAAAACCGTATAAAACAAGACTAAGAGTGGTCTGCTCTAGCAGCTGTTAGTTGTCACCTCAGGGGTGATCTTCACTGTGGAAGCATACATAAAAGCACGCCTGGAAGCATACAATTTTTATGCAGTGAGCGCAGAATTGGGCTTATGCTGTTAAATTCTTATAGTGATTTGTTTCTTGAATATATTCAACTCTGATCTGAGACCATCATTACTTGGTATTTCAATTTCAGGCTGTTTCCAGGTAGTGCCATGGAAAAATTTGACAGAAACCTTCATTTTAGTCACGAAAAAGGTGTAAATGTTTGGCTGGGAGATGGGTATGTGGCGGATGGCTAAAGGGCTACTTTTGCTAGTCTGTATATTTGCCAACAGTATTTGAAGAGGACAGAGGGACATCTTGTTCTCCAGCTAAAATTCAACAAGTTAGCTTTTTCTGTTGCTTTGGCTATACCAGCCGAGCATGCAACAAACTTTATTCTAACACAGAGGAGAGATTCTTTTGATCAGGTATATTGGATCTGGACCGTGAGTTTAAACTTTCCACTTCTGAAACGTTACTTTCAGTCAGTCACCATCATCTGTCCTGGCAAGTTATTTGAAACAGAATGCAACTAGTAGTTGATAAATGCAGTAATAATGCTGCATTTTATAGAAGTAGTCTCTTATTTCTCTCAGTGTATCAATGAGAAATGTAAGATATGGACCAGAATCTGAAAACAGTAGTGTAATTGATCAACAATGCAATAAATTCACATGGTTCTGGGACCCATGGCAACATATCAACCCTATTAAGCAGGATATCTATCTATGCCTTGTATGGTAGCAGTAAACCTTGTTTAAAAAAAAAATATTAGCAATTAAGTCACAGAATATAAGGAAAGATATAATGTAACAATAAAATTGGTTCTTTGAAATGTTCCTGTATTATGACAATAGCTAATATACCTAAAAGAGGGTGAGGCTGAGAGATGTACTAAATGCAGCAGGAAGTATTAGATGCCTCATCTCCCACTAAAATAAATGGAAGTTGTGTGCCTAAAGGACTTTGGAGGATTTGGCCTAGTGAGCTAGAAATAAACTTTTCTTGCCTGTCTTTCCCTGTACATTTAATGGCTCTTTTCTGCCCTGTGTAATCACTTGGATTTCTGCAGTAGCAAAGTAGTAGAAGAACACTGAGAATTCAAAACCTGTGCCTACACCCAATTTGCCCGGAGATACACAAGTACCATGCTGTTACTGGCAATGTACAACACCAAAACCATTTCTGAACCTTTCCTATTTAACTCTTTGATATGGAACGACAGGAAGGAATTTTCTTTAAATGGAGACTTTGAAACAACATAAAATGCTGACAGAAAATCCTGTGTTTGCAGGTGCAGTGTCTGACTGCACTTTGAACTTTTAAATGGCCTGGATTTTAAATCAACACTGTTTCTGTTGCCAAACAAACAAACAAAAAAAATCCCTAAGAATATCTAGGCTGCATCTCTTTGCGGTCCTTAACAACAGGAGATATTATTCTTTGAGTTTATTCTTTCATGAGAATAACAAAATGTATGGCTACTAAAGCAGTGCAATTTTGTCTTTTCCATGCAGTGTAGTCAGTTTGTGAAGGGTGTGAAGGGTGATGGGAGAACTCTGAAGCCTTTCAAACAGGAACCAATTAAAGGACAAGGTCACTGACACAGCACTGCCAGGAGGAAAAGAGGGTGCTGTGTCACCATTGCCTGATTTCTTAGTACTTTATAGCTCTCCTGGGCAATTAAATAGGACTTTAAGCTCATTACAAGCTGAGGAGAAGACGGAACTGAGGACTGAACCTTGGACTTCTATTTCCTGAACAACCATTTCATAGTTCTAAACTAAAAAAAAATAAAAATAAGGCAACTTCTTAAAGTTGTCCTTTTGAGGATCCTGAGGCCGTGTTGTGCTAGGCTGGCTGTGCTCCTGGAAGGCTGACCAGACTGAAACACTTGGATGACAGTAAAATATCGCCTGTTTTCTGAATTTTGGTTGGGTTTTGCAGTGACTGCTGGGGCCTATGAAGACAGTTGCTTTCCCGATTGTACATGGAGGAGCACTGTTAGGGCTTCTAGGTGAAACTTGAGTCAGTTTTAAATGCTTAAGGATGATAAGCAACTCTTAAGTGCATGTATAAGGTCACAGTTTTGAACCTGAATGCCTTTGATCTGCCCAAAATCTTAAGCAGGACCCTCTGATGCAGCTCAAAATGCAGCCTGCCTTCACTTCCTACCGTCCCCTCAACTGTTTTTCTGTCTCTACACATTTTTTTAGCTTTTTCATCTATGTAGCTAATATGAACCTTCTTTTTGGCATTTGCCAGTTCTTCATGCCCGAATGAGCAGTGCTTTCTGGTTTTGTTTAAAAAAACAGAGGTCTTAGATTTTTATCTTTTTCATTGCCTTGTTTCGCTGAAATGCAGCGTGTGAAGCAGGCTAAATCTTCTGTACAGGTGGGGAAAGAGCACTCCCAAGGCAGAAGGCACAGATCACTGAATAATGGTGCAGGAAGAGGTCTCAAAATCATTTAACCCATGCACCTGAGCTGAAGAGGGCTGCACATGACTGTTATTGTAGGGAATTCTGCTTTCTCTGGTGTTCACAGCTTCAGGTACTCAACTGGAAAGTATTTGTGTCTCTTGAAATAAGACCAGGGTATGATTGGAAGGATGGCAGACTTGGGGGACATGGTTAAGAATAACTGTTTTTGAGAGGCTGGGATCGTAAGATCACCACCTTTAGAAGATTTTGTATTTGAAAGATAAACTTCTTACAAAAATAGAATGTCAAACTTTGGCATTTTTATCTCTTTGACAAAGCTCTGTTGGGCAATGGAGAAAGTAGGGCTGCTTTTGTAACCCACAAGGAAATACCAGAGGCAAAGTTTAGAGATGACACAAAATTTCTTGGCTGCTAAGAAAACCTAAAGTCATTGTTATCTATGAGGTCTTTCACAGAGAAGCTGATCTTCCCAGTAAGCTGATTATTTTAAAATCTCATTCTCTGGGCATTATATGTTCAAAACATGAAGATAATCTTATTTAGTATTTCTTAAAATGATAAAAACCAATCTTGACACTCTTTGCTTCCTACAAAGATGTGCGAAACTATTGGCCATATAGGAACAGGCTTCAGTTGATAGAACAGAAATGCATTAAGAGCTGTAGATGAACCCGATCATATCTTTGACTGCTTCAAGATTGAGTATCTACAAATGTCTTTTTAGCCCTCACAGCTTCTGTCTTCTCATCCTCTGGGTATTAAGTAACCCCTTGTGTTCTATTTTAATCTCTTTAATCTGTTTTAATCCTTAATCCTAATGACAGCCTATATTTCGTGCCTTTTACTACCTTAATTTTCCTGCTCTTTCTCTGGGAGTCTTAGCGTATCTGATGGCTTCAGGCAATCTCTGTGCAGTCTAAGACCATACTGTAATCTTGGGAGCCAACTCAGCAGGGACTTGAAACTTTCAAGTTCAGAGTGTGCCCTACTGTAACCAGGGCATGGATTTCCTCAGAGCTGTCTGATCCAACACTGGAAAGCACCAGCTGAAAAGCAAAGGTAGAATTCCTCTGTGCCTGTTGTGCCCTTTGTCCTAAACCAAGGTCCCTCCTTGGAGCTGACCTGCTAGAAGTTGATCAGATCTATAGCAACTCTACATATAGAGACTTGTGTAACGCATCGCAACACTAGATCCCTAGTTCCCTGTAACTTTGGTGGTTAATATTTATTACGTCTGCCTGCATGCTAACTACTTAGATGCCAAAGCTGTCCTTAGTGAAGTACATACAGATGTGGATGTACTTCTACCTTCTCACCCCTCTTTTATAGTATTCTATTTAAACTTGTACCTGGCAGAGCTAGGAAGAACTGCCAGTACTTCTGGTGCCTTATTTTTCACATGCATCATAGAAGTAGAGCTACATCTACACAGCTCCTATATGGTTTGGCTGTTCTGCGTAATACCAGCAGCCTGAATCATTCCTGTTAGTTTCAGATTGCATGTAACACTACAGTGCTTATCTTGATTGTGTTTTATTGCTATCTGAGATCTGAAAGATCTGTGATAGCACCGCGGTGTTGGAGGTTAGTTCTCTTGTGCTCTTGGCACATGGGTTTATTTCTACACCCAGAACAGGACTGGCTGAAGTGGCACATAGAGCATTCCTAATGCTGCTGCCCAGCTTCCTGAAACAGTGTGCTTTGGTTTGTAACTTCATCTAAGAATCTTTTCTTAGATGTCTTAGGTGTCTTTTGTCCTTCCATTCACATTTTCCACCAGGTATTTAATGTTCTAAATGCTCAAAGCACATTAAACATTTGAAATCATTTGTACAAAATTTTGGTATGGAAGATCTATATGCTGTAAATTTATATTCATATGTGCATTTGTATGTACATATATGTATGTGCAGAATGCATGTTTAGATAGGTATATGTCTGTTTTGCAGCTCAACCTGAAGATTTCAGGTTATCTGGAATTACCATAATCTGAGTACAGAAAAGGCACTAGAGCTTTGGTTCAGTTAACTCAGGGAGCTGGTTTGTGGCTTCTAGGTCCATAGTGAGTGAGAGTCCCAACATCTGAATTCAATGACTGGAAGGAGAAATTGAGCATAAATGCCCGCACTTATATTGTTTTCCCATTTTTGTAACCCATGCACGAATGCCCTAAGTCACTTTCCATGCAGACATAGTACTTCCAGGATAAATTTCTACCAGCACTGCAATGTTACATCCGCACCCAAGTTGGAATCTGGGCTGGGGATCACAGAGCGTGTAGCCTGCAGGAATATGAAGCAGCATGAGGTAATAGGGTGGTTTCACTCCCTGGGTTTTCTTGTTCCTCCCTCCCTGGTTTAATATTGGGCCTGGGAGGTAATAGACCGATGCAAGATGGAGCCAATATCCTGGAACTATTTGTTACTGATGATGATTTAAGCCTTTTAAAGCTTGTGAGTGATTGATCTGTCTGGGTTTGTGAACACTTCAGAGCTGAGAGAGGCGGAGGGAGGTGAGATGGGTGGATGCTTTGGTGAGTTTGCATTCTGACTTCTTTGACAGTTGTCTCCTGTCACGTATTCCTAGCAGGCAAAGCCTTGACAGGAGCTTCTGCATCGCTTAAAACATCATTAGCCTTGTTGGAGGGAGACCAGTAGAGAAGCAGAGGATGAAATAGCCATGGTGGTGATCTGACAATTCCAGCCACAAACTGAGCCAGAAATGCTGTGGTCAGCAGCACAGTTTAAGCGATACCTGGCTGTGCAGAGCACACGACGTGGGAAGAGTCTCTGGGGGGGTTATGACTTTGCAATTTTACTGACAAAACTCTTAATATGTGAGCATTAGGCACTCCTGGAGTGGTTCAGTTAAGATTGTTGCTTCACTTGTTAAAACCAAAGCCTAAACAAGAGAGTGGAATTACTTCCTAAATGAGCAAAACTGATTGATTCCTTAAGTAACTATGATGTTCCAAACGCATTGTCTCATTGGGCCGGTTGTTTTGCTGGGCAAAACACAGGCTTCTCAGCCCCTGTGTCTGGGTGGGGCAACCTCATGAATAAGGTTTCCACCCACTCTGAGATTTGAGTACACGTTCTAGCATCTCTCATACAGTGCTGAGGATGTTGCCAGCAATTTGTGGCCGCTGGAGTTCATCTCCCTCGGTTTGGAATGGGCTCCTTGCATAGGAAAAGTAATTAAATCTCTCCTGCTGAAAGTCAGGTGCTGTTTTGAGGTTTAACGGTAATGAAAGCTAAGTAACGCAGATTGCTGAAAAAAATGAACTATACAGAACAACTAATTATGGCAGAATCTTTCACTGGGTGATGCTTCTTGGGATTTTTAGGATTCATCTAGTCATGTTGGAGCTTGAGGTAAGCACTTAAGGAATTCAGCCTGTTTGGATGCTGTTCTTTGTTTAAAGAAGTCAGAAGTCTTCTGTGCTGGATGCAATTCTGGTTTTTTTTTTGGTGATGTAGCATAAACCAAACTTCCTGAAATTTTCTACTATGCATCATTAATTAAGAAATAAAAGAAACTGCAATTACTCCACCTCTTCCTCTACATTCTCTCCCTCCCTTTCCCCCATAAGGTATCTGAAATTATCCTGAGGTGACTCACATCCCCAAGTTTGGCAGTCATTTCCAGGGCTTAATTACAGAGATGTTGAGAGAAGCATGGCCTGCATTAGCTCCTGCAGGGCACAGGAAGCAGTCTATTCCTATCCATTGCACCACGCTGAACTATGGTGTTTTCTGTGTTTCAGTTAATCTGTCATACTCAGATACATATTTTGAGGTTTGACAGTGATCTTCTGTTACCAAAAAAAAAAATATAATAATAAATGAACCACTAACTGAAGTGATTGATTTCTGTATGCTGTTTTTCAAAATGGACAGCTGGAGCTGCCTCCAAGTCCCCTGTGTTAGAGCTCTCAAACTAATTTGAGGAAGTGTTTTAGGAGTTTTGTAAGGTGATAACTGTAGCTATTACATTAGGTTTTGCCATACCTTACAGCCCCTTCCAGTATCTGAAGGGGGTGTACAGGAAAGGTGGGGAGGGACTCTTGATCAGAGAGTGTTGCAATAAGACAAAGGGTAACTGTTCTATACTGAAAGAGGGGAAATTTAGATTAGATATCGGGAAGAAATTCTTGACTGTGAGGGTGGTGAGACCCTGGAACGGGTTGCCCAGAGAAGCTGTGGCTGCCCCATCCCTGGAGGGGCTCAAGGCCAGGCTGGATGGGGCTTGGAGCAACCTGGTCTGGTGGGAGGTGTCCCTGCCCAGGGCAGGGGGTTGGAACTCAGTGGTCTTTAAGGTCCTTTCCAACCCAAACCATTCTATGATTCTATGATATTCCATTACGATAAAAATGCAAATGTATGTTTCACTTGGGAGAGACTGTTAAAACAACATGTGTGTATATACAGATTACATTGTTTTCCTTCGGTGTTGATTTTGTACTAGTTTCTGACTACGTAACTAGATATATAACCTAACACCACATAGAATCACTAGACTTCTGCATAAAATGGAAAAAAAAAAAAAAAAAGTCTAAGGCAATTTTTGAGAGAAAGACCAGGCCCTTGTTTCCTGGAGCTGAGAGTTGAACAGACCCAGACTTTCAGAGATGACGTGAGAAGGAAACTGTTGTCTCTGCAGCTCTTCAGAATATTTGTGTGTTTTCTTCAAAATGATCTGATGTGTCATGAAAAAATGACAGAATAATGGATAGAAGAAAATCATAAAAAGAAAAGGGAATGGATTTTTTTTTTAGAAGTAAATCTGCTAATCTTAAGAATTTAAGCCTGAAATCACTACACAGGTATTGCTTGAAGTATTTACATTTATCATCACTTAAAAGAGATAATCTTTAGCATAGATAGGTGCATAGAAAAGACAAGCATAGAAAGCACCATATGCAAGGTGAGATGTTAATCTGGCCCAGCATGGCATAGCTGTGGGTGGCACCAAAGGTTGGAAGAAATCTTTTGTGGAGTGCACAGGAAATCTTTCCTGGGATGGAAAACGTGATTTCTTTCCTAAGAAAAGTCACGTCTGAAACCTAACTGTTAGGGATTAAGTATTTAATTGCATTTCATACCCCTTCACAAAATTTTATTTTCAGCAGCAGCTATTACAATTTACTGCTTCAACATGATAAATACCTCCCTAGATCCCAAAGTATCTTGCAATTTCTTTTGAAGTCTGTTGTTTCCTAGAGGAAGGGAGTACATGAGGCAGGGTGGAGTAAAGGGATTCTATTAAATGTAGATGTTTACTCCAGTTTAGAAATTAATTTTCATGTCATCCTTATGACTGAATAGAGGCCATAATTATTTCCTAGAAATATAAGCATGCGTTTGATGAACTGCATTAGTGTGCCAGATTCCCCAGCATTCCTGCATTTCCAGAACTGCAGTTGAAGCAGAACTGTGTAAGATCTGCAACACTTTTCCACCTTGGGCTTCAGATTTCCACTTTTCTTCTTGAGGATACAAAGCTGAAGGTTTGGTAAGCGTGTGAATTTCCTTATATGCTTATTGAAACTCTCCACGCATTCCAGAGCTTTTTGAAGTTCTCTCATGATTAGTTGGGATACCTTGTCTGAGCTCTGCAACGTTAGTGTGGGGAAAAAACCCATGAGAGAAGGCAAGTTTCATAGAGAACGTCTGTGATAATTCTTGTCCTGGGCAAGACATCAGGGATTGAGCTGGAGTTTGTGGAGCCAAAAGCAGGAGTCTCCCAGATTTAGTTGAGTCAGTTGTGAGCTTTAGTGGATTCCCAACACTTGGTGGGAATCCTATTAGCAGGATACAGGTAATTCCTAACTGTTCTTTAGGTTTTCATGTATGTTCCAATTCGCCCAGAAAAAATTCCAGTGTTCCAGATTGAAAGTGCTATATAAAAATTCACAGTCAGTTCTCTGTTATCTTTGGGTATTACCCAGTCTGACCTGGTTTATGGCTAAACTTTGACCTAAGTGCAGGCACTGGATCAGTCTCCACCCCAAGCTCGGTGTGGAGCTGCTGTAGTAACCAGTGGTGCATCTCGTTGATGTAGAACCACTCTGTGGTGGGATGTCCCTCTGGGGTACAGCCAGCTGGTCAGACCCAAGTCTCCATCACCTGCTCAAGTCCCGTTCTCCAGTTCTAGTTTCTTAATCAAGTACTGACTTAAGTTAGAGGAAGAGGCTTATGTTAATTAACAGGTTGATTTTGGTGCGGGATCTTTGAAAGCAGTAGATGTTACGCTTTTTCATTGTGCATTTGAAATCAGTGGTAGGTCTATGACAGACACTACAAAACCCCTGAATATGAAGATCCATATATTAAATACAAACTTCTCCTTAAAATTACTAATACTCCGAGCAACATAGTTCTCTTTTTGTCATTTAAGTCAAAGCAGTGGTTATTTTTAAGCACAGCTGCCGATGCCTGGTTTAGTTTCTAGGAGGGATTCTCTTCTGCAGCGACTGGCTGTGATTTGACAAAGCCATTACTTGATCGTTCTTCACGTGAGTAAATTGCAAAGTGTAGGAGCTTGTTTTAAAGCAAGTGTAATTGTGATACTGCACGCAATGCTGGTTGTGGTTTTCAGTGAGCAAAATGAGAGCCGTCCATCCCTGCCCGTATGCAAAACTGTTCTATAATTAAGTCAGAAAAATGCTTGTTTTTCACGCGCAATTGGTTACGCATTATCTTGGCTTCTATTTCTGTCTTTTTTTTTTTGTATAAATTTAAAACAGAAAACCTCAAGGGCATAAAATAGGAAATAGCTTCAATATTTTTTTTCAATGTATTGTAAATATATGGTTTCTGTCATGTTGTTTTCTTGCACTATACATAAAACATGGTTTTCCTAGACTTCATTGTGGGAATACTTCCATTGTTTCTTAGATGTTTTCAGTCTCACTGGAGTATCTGTTTACAGCTAAACTTTTGATTGAGAGTCTTTGGAATAAATGGAGTGTACCCTATGACCATTATGGGTTGTACTGTGGTGGGGAATCCTCATACTTGTCCGGGAGCTACCCACAGGATGATAATCTGTTTCTGATAATCTTATCAGTAGTGAAATAGTGGATCTCCTTGTTTGAAGCCGGATTCACTGACTTAATCAAATACAGAGCTGGAAGCTTGGGGAGCAGGTCTTGCTATATTAATAACGTGTTCTCCCAGCATAAAATGTTAGCATCGGATGAGTCAAGAAATATCTTCTGAGATCAACATTTTAATTATTGTCATTGGACTAGAAAATCTATCCTACATCCCATATTGAAGGGATGCTTCCTTGGCTCATGGAAATGCCACACTCTCAGCAGAAAAGCGATTTGCATGGGTTCACATTTTAAATGGTTCTATTTGCAGTGACAAGAAGTGGAAATTAACTGTATTTTTATAACTAGTCTATGTTCTAGAGACCTTGATAGTGTCACCAGCAAAGTGCCAGTGTGGCTTACCACACACTACTGTTTCAGTTCAACTTTGCCACAGTTTGAGAGAAAATAACATTGAATGTTGCCAAGACTACTGAAATCTGCTGGTTTTAAACGAAAAGTGTTACTCTAAGCTCAGAGAAAGATTGCACAATTGCATAAGAAACAATAACATTGAAAATAATAAAATTTCTTGTATCATGTATATTTAAACCCCAGTGTAATCTTAATTTTCCAGTATGTAAGATAGTGGGAGCTGGCATATTTTAGACCCTGGAATCACGCTTCTTACGGACCAAAGTACCAAAGTAACACAGTTGCAAAATTGCTGATAATGTAAAATAGGAAAGACTTTCTTTTAAATATACAATAATGGCTTATTTTGCTTAGAGGTGCAAAGGAAAGATAAGAGAAATAAGCATGACAGTTAAATAAGCTTGCTTTCGTCGCATTGCCTGACTCCTGTGTTGCAATTAACGTTCAGCGATGGTCAAAGTGGTGTAATCTCCTGAGAACCTACAGAGAATCACAGCCCTCCCCCCTTCTCTTCCACTTTCTATTCTGTATGAGAAGAACCTTAAATTAAGGACTTGATTTAATTGGGATCAATTCAAGAACTGTTAAATATTTCCCTGTTGAAGGGGGAAGGTGTTTTAACAAGCTGGGATGTCACTGGTTCTGTTTCTGGGCTGGGTCACCTCTCTGTGAGTTTGTTCTTCTTGTTGGTTCATGTAGGGATTATATCATTATATAGGGAACTTGAAGAATTAAACTGATAACCTGCAGTTATTTCAGCTTTGCAATAGTGCCCGTTAGCCATTAGGTGACAATGGTTTTTTCCCTTTTTCGTACCTTTCTATTAAATGTAACACAGAAACAAAGTTCAATTATTTTTGCAAAAATCAGTATAAAATTAAGAATTTACCTTGGAAAAAATTGGTCATGAAGTGCCCTGTGAGTGCATCACACCAGTAGGAATGTGTCAGGTTCCTATATAGGTTCCATTCCCCAGTTGGGAAACCTATAATAAAAAACCCCATATTTTTCAATGTATTTATTTCTTTGAGATTCTTGCTCAGGTGTCTCATGTCCAGGCTGGTAGCGAAGAAGGAGAAATCCCCTGTTGTATTAACAAGAGCCTTGTCGTTTGGACTCTTCTTGCTTAGGAAGTTCTTGACCGTTGGGAATAATTTACATTTATGGGAGATAAACTCCTATATATACTCACAAAGTCTGACCTGCAGTCTAGTCCCCAAAAGAGTGAGAAAACCTGGAAAATATGCTTTCTTAATAATTATTCTTAATCAAAGTCTCATTATGTTGCATGTTATGGACTTTTATGGGAGAAAAACATTGCCGAACCAACCAGTAAATGAACTAGAAAAGGGAGAGGTGTAGGGGGAGGTTTTTCTTAGCCCTTTTTGGCCATCCTAAGGGCTATTTTAGGACATTCCCAGCTTTGTTCCTGTATTTCAAAGGTCGGCACGCAGAAGGTAGCAGTGAGGATGCACTCCCCGGGAGGGGTGTAAGGACATTGCTTGGAAGTTCATGGTGACTCAAGAAAGCCAAGAAAGCTCAAGAAAGCAGAGATGCAATGAGCTGTGAAAGGTGCAGAGCACGGCGGTCCCTAAACCCCAAACTATTGCTTTCTCTTTCTCCTTTCTTCCTGCCCTCATTATGGGTTTGTTGTGTAGGGTTTCCCCTCCCCACGCTCTTCTTAAAACACTGGGAGGAGCCGAGGAAGGCGCGCTGCCTTGTAAAGGAGCAAAATGGAAAATGTTACCTCTGAATCCGTTTGTGGTTTAGTCTCTTTGCCAAAAAGCCTATTTCCACCCCTGATTGCGTGGGAGGGGAAGCCCGTGATGGATTTTCACTTCTCTCCCGAGTTGCTCTGCTACAACCACTGATCCTTTTGCAATATAATATGGCATTCACCATCTTCCGTGCTGAGAGAAAACCATTACTGTGGGGCTGCCACTTTTTTCCCCTTTTTTCCAGCTTACTTGCTGGTGACTTCGTGAATATTCATGACATGCTTGTTTTGTTGCAGAGGGTGTTGGTGCATTAGTTCATCTTGACTGATGCCCTTGACTTTAGAAGATAAATAGCGAAGTAGAGATAGATGACAAGGATTGATTAACAATCCAGCTTCTAAGCCAAAATGTAAACACTTGTCGATAAGGCGGTGGCTGCAGAGCCTGCAGGATACACCTTGATGGAATTAAGAACGTGTTTTAAGGTGCAAGAGGAGTTTTCTGTGGCTGCCAAGCTACAGTTCTTTATTTGATGCTTCTTCTTGAAGGTTTATGTTCGCTAGTGGCTTGCTTCCCAGAAAATGAGTTTCCTACTTTTGAAGGAAAATTCACACATTCTATTCATACAAATCAATAAATCTTTAAAAGAGTGCAAATTATAATTTGGACAGTTAAAGGTACTTGTCTTGAACTGAGCTTGAGCAAATATAATTGCACATTTGCAAGAGTTTTAATTGAATTATCTTTGCTGCAAACTTCAGATAATGAACCTTCAGTCTCTGAGTGATGAGGAAAGGGTAAATGGGGACTGAGGTGCCCCATCGCTCCACAGAGCCATCTGAAACCAGATGTTCAAAACACAAGCTGAATGAAATGCTGCTTTGCTGGCAGCTGAGTGGTGGGACTCCCTGCCGGAGGATATTGGATGTCCGAAATACATGTGGATACAGCGGACAATTAGACAAATTCATAAAAGTAAAATCCATTTTGGAATGGTGTAAGCAAAGGACCTGTGGTCACCTCGGATGGTCTTTGGGAGCCATAAATGGCTGGGAGACAGCGCCAAGGAGATACCGTAGGCTCCTTGTGTGTGTGCTGTATTAGGCATCTGCTCTCATTGGGTCTTGAGAGATGGCGTGGTTGGTTTGTTGGACCATTGATATGACCAAGAGTGATCATCATACCATACAAAAATACAGAAATAAGGTTGTGTCTGCTTTCTGGGATCAAACCTGGAGCAGTCTGTCTCCTGCTGCACCACCCAGTGTTCCAGGGCACTGCCAGTCATTGCTACTGCTCTCGTAAAAACAGTGTAAACCAGCACTGCCACCAGAAGAAGTTGTTACCCTGTCCCCAGCTGTGAGGTCCTACTGTCCCATCACCTGTAGCAGTGAGAGCGAAGGGAAGGACAGTACGAGAACAAGCAGCAGAACCACCTCTTCTGGTAGCAGTGTCAGCTCAACGGGCTTGTAGAGCATGTCACAGCACCTTTCCAAAAAACCTGCAGTTTTTGTAGTTGGTGGCTGTGCTGGAGGAGACAGTGAGACACAGCGTTACACGCTGCATGGCCACTGTGACCTGCTCTGCTGGGGATGCTGCAGGTTGTACTATGAGTGGTGCCCCTGAAACCTCAGCGTGTTGGGTTTTGGCTGAAGCTCTCTACACAGAGCACTTCTACATTCATCTCTAGGCTATCGTGTGGGTATTTTCGCTCAATTAAAGAAAATGCATAAATGGATTTAAAAAATCAGTTAAGATTAAATTTTACCCAAACTGATTTCCTGACGAGCAGGCTCTGATACCTCAGCCTTACAGAGAAGTGTCCAGTTCAGCTTCATGCTTCAGCCATCCTGGACCTTCAAATGATTTCTATTCTTCTTCCTGCCTTATCTCCTGAACTAGGGGGTGAAAAAAAAACCCCTCAAAACCCCCTAAATCCTCCTCGGATGATATGGACATTGCAAGTACAGGGTGCTTTAGCAGGTGTATAGTTGCTGTCAGCACGTGCTGACTAAGAAATGCAGGACATTATATCTAAGTGTTCCATTGTGCAGCCTGTGGATATCCAATGGTGCTGGGGTGTAAAAGAATTCTGTTATCCAGACTTTACCAAAAGAAGGTCGCAGAAAACCGAGTTGTCCAAGTTTTTGAAAGAATTTAGGGCTCAGGTCCTCCACGTCTTAGCTTAAGCAACCTGTCTGTTGTTCTGCCGCACCTTTCTAAGCTCTCCTGCTCTTGTGCATCTCTCTTCCTTCCTTCTAACAATGTGTTTGCTGCAAGGATTTACCCTGGCAGTGAGGTTGTCCTCTCTTATTTCCTTATCTCTTTACAAACAAGGTAGGAGAGGACAAAAGCAGGGGGAAATGGGCACCTGCACACCTAAGGAGGAAAGAGGATTTAGTAACTTTTGTGGAGTAAATTTTGTCTCCATAACCAAATCACTCAAACAGCTGTCCCATAGCACGGTGTCTGTGCTATGGAAATAACCCAGGAGCAATAAAACATGCAAAAAAGAAAAAAAAATGTTACTGTCCAAATGATACAAACAGTCCTTTATCCTCTGACCTCATTCCACTTGTTTTTTCCTGATAGATTCTGTGCCAGTGCTCTCTGGGTGTGCTGAGGGTGGGTGGTGGCTTTTGTATATATTACTTTCTAAATTAATTGTGTATAAAATTTCTCTTTTCAGTTGTGTATGAGCACAGGTCAAGATTAGAGAAGTCATTACAAAAGGAAAGGCTTGAACATAAGAAAGCTAAAGAAGGTAAAACTGTGCTTTTCATTTTGACATTTGATATAACTTGATTATTTTAGAAAGTAACTTCAGATGTATTTTGTTCAATTTTAAATGAGTTAAAAAATGTGTAACGCATTAGCAGGACCACTTTGGCAGATCTGTGGTGGTCTTTTTAGTATCTCTTATTTATTTATTTAATCTTTTTAAAAAGTAATCATCTGTTTAGTACTATTTACAGATGACAGCAGCATGGCATAGTACACACAGATAATACGTGTATATCCATGTACATAAACCAAACACGTACGTGGAGTATGGGCACGTGTAAACCCTGTTCCAGCCTTCTGAAAACTTAAAACTTCTGCCAAAACCATGAGATCTTTTCCTGCATTCCATCAATGTGAAATTAGACTCTGAATCAGTGTTTTTACATATGCTTAAGGGTAAACACATACTTACATACCATTTTCTGATTAAAACTTAAATTCTGTGTGTGTGTGTGAGGGGGAAATGTTGGCACATGTATTTCTTAAGCGGCTGCCCTCTACGAACCTTCCGCCGAATGCAGTCCTCTGAGTTTTCTGTGAGTCTTTTGTTCTAAATTCACTACAAATTTGAGAGTAAAGCCTGTTTTCTTCCTAAAACTGAGGACTCAGCTGCTGAATTAAAATAACTTCTTCAGCAAAGCTTAAGAACGTGTAAGAAATTACTCTTACCGTGCAATTCTGGGTGGCTTTCTGGTGCCATCTAGTGTAGAGCTGTCCCATTGCTCTGGCAAAGGTGAGTGGGCATTTTCAAATCCTGGAAAAGATGATCAGGGAACAAAAGGAGAAATTTCGTTTTATTAAATTTAGCCTAGACTTCACATTGCTTAAATTACATTTTTTTTAAATCCAAAAAAGATGATCAGGGAACAAAAGGAGAAATTTTTGTTTTATTAAATTTAGCCTAGACTTCACACTGCTTAAATTACATTTTTTTTTAATCCAAGTACAAGAAAACATGATTTATAAATGTCTTTTTCCAAAAAAATCATAACTGCATAAGCATTCAGCTTGTAAGAGAATTTATATATGCAACAGTTATGTTATTTAAGTACAGATTCTAATTTTCCTGGGTTTTTTCACCAGTATTTTCTTTTTTGTGTTGTAGATTTTCTTGTTTATAAACTAGAAGCACAGGAAACACTAAATAAAGGAAGGGTAAGTCATCGTTCCTGGTACAAGATTTTAATACGTGATGCTATTTGAGGTGCAAGAAGAAGGAAATGCTTTGCAATTATAACTGTTCAAAGGAAGAGGTCTTACAAAATACTAATTGAAAGAGCTCTCACTTAGCACATTTCTGCTCTGCATGCCTAAGTGCTCTGCAACTCCTAATTATTTGAGCTATAATAGGAGATACTAATATCTTTCCAGAAAATTAATTTAGAAAACATCCTCCTATTTATATTATGGTAGTTCAAACATAATGTTACTATTTTTAAGGGGAAGGGGGAATGAGAAGGCATTAGAAATCTTCTAGTAGCTTAGTCCACGGGGAGAAGGACAGTGACAACTTTCTAACACATGGTCTTTGAACTGGAAAGTATAAAACCATCAAGAAACTTTGTTCTATATACCGAGTGCCAGAAGGAAAGCTGTATTTGGCAGAGGACCCAGAGACCTGTAGAGAACTCGTTATAAAGCAAGTAAATTAGGATTTTATGTCTACTTCATGTTGAAACTGGGGAGCAGTTTGCGAGCGGAGTTAAAATACATTGTTGCTGCAGTAAGTGTACAGTGTATGTGCTTGCTGTGGTTCAAAGCCAGTGGAGAGATTAATTTGTTTCCTGGGGAGTTAGGTCCCTTGGCTTGTGGCTCCTAAATAACTGCGTGTACAGAGGTTGGGGGAATGACAGCATTGCTCCATTTAACACCAGTGTTTTCTTTTTTTTTTTTACAGCAAGACTCAAACAGCCGATACAGCGCGCTGAGCGTACAACACCAGATGTTGAAGGTGGGTAACTGGGATACCCAGTTTCACAGGACACTGGTATTCTGCTGTGGCAGGGAGATACAGCCCTGGAATGTCAGTACATGGAGGGTGCCTTCCTCTTACAGCAGTACCATTAAAAGATGATTTAGTGCAGTTTTTCCTAGTCAGGCTTTCCAGCGGGTAATTCAGTCTTATAAAATGCAATTACTTGTGTGGAACGCTGACTTTATCAGACTTTACGTAGTTTGGCACGTAAGGAATTTCTTAAACACATTCAGCAGCTCCCAGTGGGACAGCACAACTGGAGGGTGAGGTGACGTCGCCCTAGAACAGGAGACTAATCACAGAGATCATTTTGTGTTGGAGAGGAGCTGCAATATGCATGCTTTGAATAATAAACTTCTTGTTCTGAATGCTTCCTATTCATCTAGAGTCGTTTAACAAATTGCCAAAGACAATATTAGCCAGATATGCAGATACGCAACCGTTCCAGTGTCCAACTTGGTATTTGCAGAGTCAACATGAAGAACTGAAGAAACAGCATGCTGAGCTGGAGGAAGATCACCGCAAACAAGGAGAAGAGTTCAGCAGGACATTCAGCGATCACAAGGAGCGATACGTACAACTGCAGCAGGAAAAGGAGCAGGAGATCTCTAAGCTGAAGGGTATATGCAACTGTGTCTGCCTGTCTGCATGAAAGTGTGTATTTGTCGTTGTGTTTTGAGTGATGCGGGACAGAAAGGCATCCTCCCTGTTCTCACTAACGAGTCATTCATCCATCTTATCCCTCCTGATAAGTTATATTTTCTTTATTTTCTCTGACCTCTTTCTGAATTCCTGTGTGTGCTTCCTTTCTCTATCTAGATTAGAGAAAGAGCAAGAAACACAGCACTTAAAAGCACATCAAGTGTCAGAGGATGGCTTATCCAGTCTTTCATTTTCAGTTCTAAGACTTTTATAAACCTGGAAAAACAGATTTGCCACTTTGCCTTTCATTTACAGAAAAGGGTAATCTAAGAATGTTTACCACATCTGTCAGATCTGTAATTGTGCTTCTATGAAGTGACTTTACATACACTTTAGACCTAGTTTTCTCATATCTCTCGGCTTCTCTGAGCCACTGTTGCACCTGTATACTTGGAAGATGAAGCATTTGGTTTTTTATTTGGCATCCAATTCCCTTTTAAACAGATTCTTTGCAGTCTGCAGACCTCGTCAATCCTAATTACACAATTGCATAGAACAAAAGGAGGGGGCTCTCGGCGCCAAGAGCCTTCAGCCGGTTTCTGCCGCGTGTCCCGAACACACATGAGTTGGTTTTGGAGCTGTCTGCAGTGTTGTCTGTGGTGTTTGTGCTTTGCAGGCAGAGGCTGTTGATGAGCTCTGCCTTGGCACTACACCAGCAGAGTCACACAGCTGAGCTCTTGGACGGGGCTGGATTGCAGCCTGGAGTGTGGGGAGAGCTTGCCTCTGTCTGCTTGCAATATTCCACATCAACAGAATGGAAGGAGTAGGGAAAAGAAGCCCCTCTCCCTGGTCCCAGAACGTCAAGCTTTTTAAGTATGCTGGCCATCTGGGCAGCTCTGCCCAAAGAATGGCTTAGTCCTGTGACATAAAATTCTCACTCGCCAGATGCACCGTGGAGGAAGAGAAGAGGGTGCCTTTCTCTCTGTGTTTTAAAGATTGAGATTATCATAATGAATTTTGCTGTCTGCAGTCCCCACCAGGAACAGTGATGCATAATTCCAGTTGCAGACTGCGTGCTCTAATGTAAAATTTAGTGAAATTTTACGTTTTTCTGCTTGAAAATGTAAAGCTTTTTATAGGGCTGGGGAGAGATGTAACATAAAGAAGCCATAGAACTACAGTAATCCATTTTTACTATAGCAATTGTGTAGGATGTTATTAGTTTGTTGTTATAGTCTTAATTCTGGTGCCTAATCAAGTATTATAAATCTGACTGGGTTTAAATTCTGTATGTCATTTCTTTTAAACAGAATCCCTGTATAACTTACGGGAGGAGAACAGGCAGTTGAGAAAAGCTCACCAAGACGTTCACACCCAGTTACAAGATGTCAAGGTAGGCTTTGCTTAGAGGAGAACTTCCACCACCATTAGGAAAAAGCAAAATTCTTCCCAGTTTTAACAAGCCAGAACTGGGCTGTGTTGAAGACTTGTGCTTTTTGTTTTGTGGCAAAAAGGAGAGGAATACAGCCGAACTGGATTTCTTGTCTTTTGCCACCTGCAGTTTAGGTATGTGCTCATTTGAAAAAAAAAAAAAACAAAACCCAGAAGAATTGGAAGAGAAGTATTTAGTATTGAAATTGGAATTGGAAATTTGACTTTGCAAGTTTAAGAGTTGTATTTTGGCGAACTATGTTTGCTGAAATGAATGTTTTCTGGCTCTATTTTTTTTTTTAACGTTCATCAACATCTACTCCAACTTTTAACTTTACTTTAGTTACACAAATTCTGGCCTCCAAAAGTTTCTTTCCTGGCATGCTCTCTTTTTCTGTGTGTTTAATACGCGTTCCATGTTAAATAAATAAATGCTGTCATTCCAGCTCAGGATTTTCTTTTCGAAATAAATTGAATTATCTTCCTACTTCAAAATTCCCCCCCAGGCTACCTAATTTACCTTTAGGATGAACTTTATGTGAAACGTGTAATGTTCTTCTTTTTGTGTAGCAACAGCATAAGAATTTACTCTCCCAACACAACCAGCTTGTGGTGACACTGGAAGACCACAAGAGTGCACTAGCTGCTGCACAGGTCAGAAAGGAAAGCAGCTTCTACTTAGCTCTAACCTCCCTAAAACGTGTTTCTCCTGATTCAGCTGACTGTAACCTTCTGCATGTGGCCTCTCGCATGGGGAATCCGCAGTTAGCGCCGTGCTCACGCTGCAGGGGAGTGCATGAGTTAAAGGGTTGCTCTTAAGAAGAAGCTGCAACAAATTCTAGGGCTGTCGGAAAATAAAAAGCCATATTTGAGGCCCAAGAGTGCATGTATTACTGATAAGAAGAGTATCTCTGCTTCCATGAGAGCTGTCGAATACCTTTCTTTCTCTGTCTTCTCTGATAAGAACTTCTGATAGTTTAGCATCCCCCACTGACACACGTGTGTCGTTATAAAGACTTTGTAAAGTGTGTTGTGTATGGCCAGAAGGTTTACAAGGCAATATGCATCAGTGCAACAGAGGGAGAGTATATACACAGGAATGTAAACTCCAGGTGGAACTCAAATTACTTAAAAAGCAGCAGCAGCAGCATCTCCTTTCTTTCTTAAATGTCATTTTCAGGTAAATTATCCATGAAGCGCAACCTTTGCTAGACTATTGCAGGTTCAGTCAGCTGTGCCAGTACAAGCTGTGGAGGCCACAGGGAATCTGAGAGGAGGAGTGATGTTGGAGCAGAGGAAGACTATTGGTGAAAGATCAGAGGGAAAGGCAGTGAGGCAGGGGGAAGTTTATTTTTATTCCTGACTAATTTTCTTCATTTAAGTATTTTCATGGTCCACAAAATCATTAGCAACACTAAAAGCATTGGATTATTTTTTTTTCCCCCAGTTCAATATGTTTAGATATTCAAAAACTAAGGAAAGAGCAGGAAAGTCCCTCATAGACTAAATATATGAAGAATCATAATTTCCAGTACTAAAATATGCTGGCAGCTAATTTTAAGCTCTTTTTCCCACCGGCCACATTAGCTGCTTGATATGTATCTGCTGCCATCCGAGATTCCACAAAGGCAAATCCAGGATCTGATTTAAAGTTCACCAAATCCAAAGGGAAGAAGCTCCATGTATTTCACCTGGCTTTGATTCTTTAACCAGAAAACCTGTGTTGCACAAAGCCTTTCTATCTGCAATCAGAACATGGCATTTATCATAGGGAGAACCTTTCCTTCAAGAAAAGGCTCCTGCACGTTCTTTCAGAACAGAAGATATTTAGCACAGCCCCATAGTTTCTCCTGCAAACCAGCTGCAGAAAGTTCACAAGGGATTATTGCTTAGAAACACAGCTTGATAAGTGACCCTTCCATTTCTAAGTGTATTCTAGACATTAAATATCAGTAGTCAATACTGCGCTAATGAATTTGTGACCTGAATCTTTAAGGCACTGTAATCTTTGTACTTTTCCATAGCTCAAACAGCCAGACAGATTCATTATATATTTTTATAAACCCTGTCTTTCTGCCAGTATTAATACCTCTCGGGCTATGGCCTTGAATCACAATGTTCAGCTTAGAATGACTCGTGCAGTGGAACGGAGAACTTGAATTCTGCTCGGACGTGCGCTGTTTAAATATCTCAGTATATTAATCTCCACGTGGTCCGTGAGTGGGGAAAAAAACTAATCAGGCACCTGTTAAGTAAATACTATTTTTTTTCCTCTAAAATTTCGCATCGGACTCCCCAAAGGTTAATCAGGAAAACCAGAATTACCCCCCTGGAATGACAAAAGTAATTACTGTGCATTCTGCTTTGCTTTTAGGCCCGTGTGTTTTAACGGACACCCCTAGTCTTTTGAAGATGCTTCGAGGTGCGTCTGGCTGCGGAGCCGTTATGTGTTGCATCATGTCAATCCGTAGCACTGTGGATGCTGTTTTGTTTGAGTATTATGCATTGTACATCGATGCATCGTGCCTGTCTGCTGTACTATTGATTGCTATGATACCACGTAACACAACAAACGACATACACGGTCACCCAGTGTAAACTGTAGCCAGGTTTTTAACCTGAATTTTGAAACAGATTGTGAAATGCACCTCTGACTTCAGAATGGGCAGTAAACACACCCACCGCCTCCTCTGAGCAGCAGAGAGACCCTCTCGTGGTGGCACCACCTTTTCTAAATGCAGCTGGTCAGCTTTTATAAACCCTGGCCATCTCAAAAATGTTACTTTGTGAGATAATCTTTCTTGCACGTCTGCTGTATCGGCAGGGACTGGGCTACCACCCGGTCTGGAGTCTCATACTGGACTGCAGAGCTTTTTGAAAGTATCCTATTTTGTACAGAGTTTAACAGCAAATCAAATTACAACACTTTACAGTTGCATTTCAGGAAGACTTTAGAAATTTACATTTTTCCTCTCTTTTTTTTTTTTTACTTTCTTCCTTCTTTTTTTTCCCCTTCCTCTTCACCAAAGGTGTTCTATGACTTTCTTTCCCTCAGTTCTCTGTGTTGGCTGTTGTCTCGTGTAATGCCTGTCTAAATGTTGAGAATTTGGCATTTTCATGACATGTAAATACTTCCAAGCTACCGTTTCTGGAAGAACTGCACTTCTTTCTACCAGTAAAGGAGAAGCTGTGGTGCTCCCCATTTCCCTCGCTTTAGTCTGCCAAGAAAACAGCATCATCCCCCTTTGACAATTCTCCTGCTTGGCATGAATAAATCAAATCTCCATCTTTGTCCTGCAGAGACTTTGTATGCATGTGCACTCTGGCTGAAAAGATTGTGATGAATCAATGCTATCTAGTGCGTGGAAACAACCGATTTTAAAACCTCCCGTCCTTTCTCCTCCCTGGTATTTGCTCTGATGTGAATATTGAGTCTTTCCACCCTGTGTCTTGCCAGCAAGTTCACTCTGAGGTGACTACGTTTTATTAAGAAATTGATTTGGACGCGCTATAATTAATGTGTTGCCTTTAGTCCCAGGTGGAGGAGTACAAGCAGTTGAAGGACACACTCAACAAAATGCCAAGTTTCCGACAGGCTGAGAAGTCAGAAGACCCAAAGGAGCAACCAGAGGCACAGTCTCCCCACAGCGACCTGCTGACACGCAATGAAGCTGAAGAGCACAAGGAGGTATAAAGCACTGACTGGCTACAGACACTCTTGGAAATGGTTCCTACCCAGCCAAATCCTAGCTTTGGGCTTAACTTCCATCAGAAGCATATGTGTAATTGTACGTGTTTGTCAGTTCTTGAGTAAAGTGGTGAGGAACAGTTTAATCTTGTGGAGTAGGAGAAAAATACGGTCATGATGATCTTTTCTCACATGACTGTAAATGCACTTACAACTGGTTTATGTAAGCCCTTTTAAGAAGCTGCTAAAAATCTTCATTTTTTTAATAATAAGTGATCTTTAAAATTTTAGGTATCTCGTGCTACAGAAAAGCTTTAGTAAGTTCTGAAGAAATTGTCTTTATAAGTTATCGGTGACATACTTAAGTCAGCATAGTTCAAATGGGCACGCTATCCAATGTTCAGAAAGAAACAAAAGCAAAGTTGTGGGCAAAGTCTAGAAGTGACAACATTAGTTGTAGTTTTTTTGTTACAAGAGTTCTTGGCCAGCAGAACCCAGAGGAAATACAAATGCCAAGCTTCCTTTGTTGATACAGAATTGCAATGGTTTTGTTCCACTTGAGATAAACCAAGGCTTAACCTACTTCATGGTGCAGTCGCACGACACCTTGTGCAGCTCTGCAGAGCCAAGGGTCGGGTGGTGGCACCATCTGGCAGGAGGGGCAGCTTGTTCCAAAGCAGGAATTTAGCTCCCCTGACTACAGCTTCACTCCTTTATGGAATAAAGGCATCCATATCTGGTCCTTGACTCTTGAAAATATGAAATCCAGAATATCTTGCGCACACATAATCTTGTGTTTGGTTTGCAGGATGAGAAGCCAAAAGAGAGAGAAGAAATAAATAGCCAGGAAAAAGAAGACGGAGCTGAGCCTTTCCATCCGCAGGGAAGGACTAGTGAGGGCCAGCATGCCAAAGAACTCAATATTCAGGAGCAACAAGAAGCTGGAGAGGATGACGAGCAACGTGTTAATCAGGTTGAAGAGGAACGCAAAAAAGAACTCGAAGAGGAAGAAATGGAGCAGGCAGGTCAGCCTGAGCGCTTAGAGGAGGAACAGGATCAAGCACCAGAAGAGCATGAGTGGAAAAAGCAGGAACAGAAGGAAGAAGAAACCAACATGTTGGGCGATCATCTTCATCCAGAGGTATGGAGCTCTTTTTGTTTTCTACTAATTGATTAGATTGGCTGTTTAAACAGAGGTATCTCTTACCATTGCTGGCCCTGTACTGCACTCACCTATTTCTAGGTAATATCAGCATCATATTGATAGAAAGTTTGGGATTTAGAGCACTTGGATGCATAGGATTCAGGCTCACACGTACTGAATGCTTGCCAGATGCACCTTAATGAGCATTAATTCTGCTGACAAAAAGCAACAGATGGAAAAAAAAAAAGAGCAGTGGGGATGAATCCCATCTCCTGCTTAAAATTTAAGGCCCGAGGTAGCTGATGGGAAGAAGGCAGAATGAGAGTTGTCTTGAGCACTTTGATGCTGTGTCACTAATTTGATGCATCTCAGCAAATTGCAGCGTGTTTCCTTGTCAGGAATACCTGCCTTCTGTAAACACATTTCCATCTAAATGTTCGCTGTCACTTGACAGGAAATTTTAACTGCAAGATGAACGTGCCTAAAATAGCCAGGGGAAATCAGCGCGCAGCGATGGCAAGCCTTGCTCTGTGCAGCTCTAAATAAAACCATTCACCTTCTCGATCGGATCTCCAGTGGAAAATACATTTTACTGATCTCACCTTAGGCTTTGTAAGCACTTCCTTTCCCAGCAGATTAATTCGATAACTCCAGTGTGATGAGAAGCTGCTGTTGAAGAGGTGCAGCGGATTAGAACAGCAGCAGTAGGTTAAGCTGGGAAACTGGAGTTACTGGCTTTAAAAAACGCGCAGCGTCTCCCTTAAGGCTTAAAGCAGCCCTACTGAAATTACCAGTTAAATCAATGGACACATATTTGCTTAATTGTCAGCGGTCAAAACTTCCTTTCACTGGTAATATGTTGGGGAGGGTGGGGTTATTATTCACAGAATCACAGAATCTTCTAGGTTGGAAGGGACCTTAAAGATCATCTTGTCCAACCGTCAACCTAACTTTGACAAAAATAGACACTCACACAACAAACAAGGAGCATCATCACTAAACCATACCTCCCAGCACTTCATCAGCCTGTCTTTTGAACACCTCCAGGGATGGTGCCTCAACCACCTCCCTGGGCAGCCCATTCCAATGGCTGAGAACCCTTTCAGTGAAAAAATTTTTCCTAATATCCAGCCTGAACCTCCCCTGGCGCAATTGATGTGTAAGAAAATCATGGTGTCCCCCAGCCTATTATCTCTTCTTCCTTCCCCATGCCCTCCACAAACACCCCGAGGCTTCCAGTCTGCGTTCAAAAAAAAAGTAATTAAACTTTAAGCAGAGCCAAGAAAACTTAACATAATTTTGCTGTAATTTTGCCTGTTGCGTGTAGCACCTGGAGATCTTTCCCTCTTGTGACAGGTTTGTGCCTGCTCGCTTCTGGTCTTTGAAATTATGATTGATCTGTGATTAACACCTTTCTTTGACAGACAACGTCAACAAAAGCTGCAACAAAAAGACATAAGGAAGCTTATGAACAACAACTAGAGCAGCAACATCTTGCAGCCCAAAGAGCAGAGGAAGCCAATCGGCTCCGAGAGCATCAGGAATCCCTGCACCAGGAGAGGCTGCGGGGACAGCTCTTACGGCAACAACAGCTTGAAGAAACAGAGCTTCAGCTGCAGAAACAGGCAGAACAAGGAGAAAAACTCTATAAAAACCAGCTAAGGTTAAATTCTTTTACATGAGTTTGTCACGGTCTGTGTCTGGCTTTTATGATTTCTACTGTACCACCTTGGAAAAGAGGCTGGTTGAGTGCTATAAACCGAGACTGCCCAGAAACTAAATTCAGTGACCCTCATCTTCTCCTTTCCAAAGATAAATCTTGCTATTTTAAGGGTTTTTTCCTTCTTTTATTTTCCTTTTACTGTGGAAACCTCTAAAATCTGGAGTAATGAGTTCCACGCATTGCCACACAGATGCTTGTTTCCTTCTTTTATTTTCCTTTTACTGTGGAAGCCTCTAAAATCTGGAGTAATGAGTGCCACGCATTGCCACACACACATGCTTTGGGGACGTTGGGGGCTTCTGGCGTACAATGCCCTTTGTCTTAAAGCTTGCTTCAAATTAGTAATTATCTTCTGCTAAGCAGCAATTATGATCTTGTAGTACTGAGGAGCTCCAGTATCAGATACACATTAAGATACCTAAAGTTTCTCTTAAATATGAGATGCTGTTTTCGAGTTAATTCCCTGAGGGCTTTTCTGGACAAGGGTCACTGTAGTATTATTGGTGTTGTAGAGACAAAAGTAGGATTTCAGGAGAAACCAACAAACCCGTTTAGTGTCATAAAGTTACTGTGAATGCAGTTATATTCATGACATTGTGGCTTCTACATGCCTTTCACCCTCCCTATTGTATTTCCTTATACTTCTGCTTAGTTCAAAATTTTTTGAAACTAAAATGATGTATTTGCATTTAATTTTCTCAGCCAACAGGCTCATTACGATAACATGGACCACGATATTGTACAAGGAGAAGAAGAGCAAGGCGTTCAGGAGGAGGAAGGAGGTAAGGTAAAATATCTGTCCCTACCATGTTCTCAGGTTCCCTGTGCACTGCCTTTCATGAGAGATTTTAATATTCAGTTCATATCCAGTTTGGATTCCAATGAAATATGAACTTGCAATTTAAAACCAGAAGCTCAAATAACACTGGCTGAACTGACGGGGTGAAATACAGGGATTACTAAAGATCACGTCCACATTCCTGAAAGGAATAGGGCTTTGTGGATCTTGGGTACATTCCTGGCTCTGCCTATGATTTTGTTTGATCTCTTCAAATTGTATAATCTTTCACTGTCGGTTTCCTACTATCACTAAAACAATTGTGTTAGCATTATATCTTTAGGTAAAGGCTCCCTACTGCTCAAAGCACGTATGGGAGCTAGTATATAGGAGACTTCATTAACTGGGAACTGCTATAATACAATAATAATATCACAAATTTGTCAGCTTATGAACGTGACAACCAGCACCAGGATGAAGGTGAAGATGATGATCAAAATAATGCCAATGAACAGCAAGAACCAGAACACAAAGTAGAAAATCAGCGTGATGGTGACTCAGTGAGTATGAATTAAGATGCTGTGGATTGCGATCGCTACTGAAGTGAAAACCCATAAGTCTCATTATTGCAGAAATAAGGTGAACCAGAGGTCTTCTAAGAAGATAGGTTTGACAGTTTAAAACTACATCTAAGATCTCTTTAAAGTTGTCCTTACTGATTTGGGAAGAAATCAAAAGGAAGGTTCTTTGTTGGTAGCAAGTTGCTTTTCTGCATTCCTTTGATCTGTGTTTTGGGTGGAATAAAGGATTTGGACTCAGCTGGGACTGGAATAGGTAAACTTGGATTCCAAAAAATAACAGGAGTAACTCAGTGGTGGTCAGTTGAAAAGAGTGGTGATGGTGTTTCTCATACTGTTGTTGGTTTAGAGGGTAAGAGCCATCTCAGTAGCCACTGAGACCAGCTGGAGTCAGTACAGAAGTAGTGTGAGATCCTGAAAGAGAAGGTACTTGAGCACTGACCACAGCTGGGTGCACAGAGATCTGGGTGCAGGAGATTCAGTCCTGTGCCTCCCACCAAGTTCCATCTTGGTGGTGTAGAACATCGAGCGTATCTTCTTTACTCCCCTTCCCCTCAGCAAATTAAGTTGGATAGTAAGTATTTCTAAAGGATCTTTAACTTGTCAGCTATAGAGACACCAGAAATGCTTTTACCGAGCGAGGTGCTTGGTTTGTCAATGGCAAAGTATTACAAGAAGTGGGTGTTGTTTTATTGGAAATGTAGACAAGGTCAATGTTGCAGGACAAAGCGGCACTTGCAAGATCACGTCAGCTCTTTTGAGCCATGAGCATTTAAACTCTTATCTTTTTTTCACCTGGCCTTATCAGGCACTGTCAGTTATCAAATAGTGGGTAAACAAAAGGAATTCAGCAGCCTGTGTGAAATAAGCCATCAGCTTCCATCGGGTTTTTAGCAGACAGAGGCCAATACTGTGGTTCTGTCTGCGCTCGGTGCTGAAGGACTTTTTCTTTCAGGAGCTGACGCTTCTCTGCTGGTTGGGGTTGGACCCAGTGGAGAAAGATTCCAGCTGGTTTCAGTGGGAATGGAGTTGGCTCTAATGTCGCTCATGCTGGGGTAGCTTTCAAGTGAAATGGAGCGTGACAGTGAGATAAAAATACGTATTTAACATTCGCATTCGCTTCTGAAAATTACAGAAAGCAGCCATGGAAGACGTGAATCCTGCTGATGACCCCAACAACCAGGGAGAGGATGAGTTTGAGGAAGCCGAGCAAGAGAGAGAAGAAAATCTACCAGATGAAAATGAAAAGCACAAGCAAACCAGTCCCAAACAAGGACGTCCGGGAATGGGAGAGCACCTAGTGGTCAGTAAAGGGGAAGGAAGTGTCTGTGGGGCCCCTTTCAGGACAGTGTAGTGTAGCTTGGCCAGGGAAAACTGAACTTGGATTTGTAAAGATCTCTCTTAAGCCATATTTGACACGGGCAGGTGAAAGTGTGGAATTACTCCTGGTGATACACTGGTTTTTCCATCACTGGCTCCGCTCAGCGAGGTTCTGTAGCCTCAGGGCCCCTGTATTTACCTTCCCCCAAGCCCCTGCAGGAACACCCCTTCATACAACCCTCGTGTCTTTGCACAAGTCCCTTCTGTGCCACTTCAGTGCAGTCAGCACTGGATCAGCTGGAAGCAGTGGTGTCACTTTCCTTCTGTGGCCATTCCACCCAATGCTGCGCATTTCAACCATCTCTAACCTGGAAACTCCTCTGGGCAGAGATAATCTCTATTTTTATGGCATTGGTCTTTTATGGTGGGAATATTTCATTGTCTTCCTGCTTAGTATGGAAAATCTTGCTTTATTCTGTGATTTCTATTATAATCCACTGCCTTTTTTTTTAATTTAGGGCAGTTTTAAATCATGTAGCCAGGCTACCGTTAATGCTAATGAACACACTGAAAGTTCTTACACTATTATTGTTACTTTAGCTTTACAGAAAGTTTTAGTTCCAGAACAAGAAGCTTTAACCTTCAGTCTTCTAAAGTTAATAGGCACGCATGTACAACTGAATTTTGATATGATCTTTCTGCAGATGGCAGGAAATCCAGACCAGCAGGAAGATAATGTGGATGAGCAATACCAGGAAGAGGGAGAAGAAGAGGTAAGAAAACAGACAGAAGGGATAAGTGGAGTCAGGCAGCATAATGCACATCCATTAACCATCAACGGTGGTGTCTTTTATAACTGCAAAATGAACGCAAATCACTTTGACTTTATGAAACAAGAAAGTCTTTGCCATTACTCTGCTGCCCACTTCTAGACTTATCGAGTGTTCCTCAAGCTTATGTGCTGTAATCCATTACTCTACGCCGCAGCACGGTATTAATTGTGCAATAATTGAAAAGATTAAGCCATTCACAACAGAAGGAAAAATTCCAGAAAATGTCAATCCCTCCCAAGGTCACGGAAAACCTCATTAACTTTGCATCTCTAATCACACGCTGCTGTTTTGGGCAAACTGCTTTCTCGGCCACTTACTCCTTAGCTCTGACTTTGATTTATCTGTGCTCCTCCTAATCAATCCAAGTTCTGTAAAGCCCTGCTATTCGTGGAGCCAAACAGGCAGGAAGCTGTTAGCACAGGGCTTTGAGCTGGAGGAGAAAAGGAGGGAGGGGAGGTTTTCCTCGGGATGCTGAATGCCACACACTTATTATGCCTGTGCTCCCATGAGCTGCCCCCCAGCTCTTCAGTCCGTACCTAATCAATCGCTATTTTGTACTTCATACATAATGATTTACAAAAAGCAATAGAAACAGCTACTCATTAGTCTCTCGTGGGGACCACTTTGTCTAGATTAGCTGGTACACACTTAGAATTCACCGGTCCAGAATGTGGTTACTTAAATCAAACCAGGTCATCGGGAACTGGGAATAGTTGGCCTTTGGCAATTACTTTTCGGCTTACGAGAAGTAATTTAATACATGTGTCATAAAGGCCTATGACCAGTGCTTACTGGAAGTATTAAAGAGTGAGCAGTGATTGAATGAGCCATCGAGAACGAGTTAAGATGCTGTAGTCGGGAACAGTTTCTTTAGTAGGTTGACTCAATAATTCATTGCTGTTGTTCAGACCTTTCCCATCTATCCCTGAAAGGGATCCAGGTTTGATGGCTGCCCTTCCGCTGGCAGCAGCACCGAACCCCAAGCAACTTGTTCACAAGCAGCTTTGCCTCCTGATGGAAGCATCTGCTAAATATTCTCTCCTCCTGCTGATTTTCCACAGGAGCCCTGCAGAAAGCAGCATCTTAGGGGTAGGTGGCAGCAGTGAGTGGCCAACGCTTCCCAGGTGGCTGAAACAGCTTATTTTTTTTCCATGGGGGGAGCTGAATGGCCTCCTGGAAGCACCTTACACCATGTACATAATAGCATTCTCCAAAAGAAAATCAAGTTAAGTTAAAAAAAATTGCCTCTTTCAAATTTGCATCTAACCATAAAGGGACGTGGAAATGAGGGAAAGTGCTGCCACAAAGGGCAGAAGTGGTAGATCAAGATCTGGAAAAGACTCAGTGTGTTCTGTTCTCCCTTCAAGGACGGAGTTGGAAGAGATTATTCTTTGCTCCCGATCCCCCCTTGCTCTTTTGTGGTTTTCCAGGAGCAGTTGGCAGAAGGATGGCTCAGCTGCTGGGAAAACACAGACATAGATATCTTCATGGTGTATCAGAAATGAAATAGTTCTGGGAGTCCAGAGCGGGGTGGGAGTGTTGGTCGTGACTCTTTGTGCTGTTGTGATGCTCTTGCCATGAAGGACAAGGAGAAAATACTATATGTGTAAAGTTAAAACGTGGAATGGGAATCTAATTGAGTTAGCTGATGATGACAGGGTCTGTGAAAATTGTATTTAAAAGTTATAGTCTCAGAGGAAGTGAGTTTCCTGATTATTGGGTGGTTGGGTTTTTTTTTCCCTCCTTTAACCTCTCTATGCACTCTCCTCCCTTTCTTTGAATCTTCATTCTGTGAAAGTGTAGCTGTGAAAGTGTGTACGTTTATGCCACAGGCTACTTTTTTAAAGGAAATGAAAACACCCAGAACCTCTCTGTGCTTTGTAGATCCAGGAAGATATGACTGAAGAGAAGAAACGGGAACTGGAGCGCAACGCTGAGGAGCCATATGGGGAAAATGATGAGAACGTAAGTACTTTGGAAACCCACGGACACGGTGACAGGAGGAAACACTTATCACAGCTGTGACCACCTCACACTGACCTGACATCACTCTTCTACTTGCTTTAGATCATAGACCTTAAAATTTCATGTCCCAACTCATCCTTCCACCCTCACGTCCATTCCCGCTGCCGTGAAGGCCTTTGGAAATCTTTTCCTGTTTCTGTCCATCAGCTCCAACAATTCCCTCTTCCTGGTCCTTAACTCCATCTCAGTGCCCCAGAATAAACTAGTAGGAAACTGGCAGTTGCACTCAATCTGATTATTATTTTTTAATTCTTTCTGTTTTTTCCCCCCCAATCAGGCAGATGACAAGAATAACGGCGGGGCAGAGCAAGAGCAAGAGATGCAAGAAGAGACCAACCAGAAGGAAGGTCATGAAGAGAATTATGAGGAGGAAGAGGAGGAGGAGGAGGAAGGCAGAGCTGTTGCAGCAAAAACTCGTAGACGAGGGGAGATGTAGCTCTCCTCATTATTTTTTTTTTGCAGCACACAAATTCCTGTTGGGTCTTTTTTTTTAAAAAAAAAAAAAACAGACACAAAATGCCCACAACAAACCCAACAACTCTTACAGGATATTTCATTTCCAAAAATATTTTCTTTTACACTTTTTACTTTTCTATTAGATGCTCTCCTATGTTTATATGAATACGGTATTTTGATACTCTAGATTAGGATTTCTTTTCTATTAAAGCTGTACATAAACAGACATCACAACAGGATTAATTTTTCGTAATTCGGTGCATGTTTTATAAAGGCCATTTTGGAAACACACTTTCACCTTGTTCAAGCCTGACAGAGACCTTTTTGGTCTAATTTCAGATACATTCAGCATCTGAGAGAAGATATCTAGTGCCTAAACCCAGTTGCCGTTAGTCCACCTCTCACTGTCTTCCTCGAGACAACGTTTATGACCAAGGGCTGGCCCCGGCGCTCACAGAGGCCCAGGGGCAGCTTCCTTTCTTATTATCTCATGAGGTTCTTCAAATCCTTGAAGATAAGCACATGCCTTGCTGTTTGCAGGACCAGGCCTTTTATAGGTGCAGAACAGTTATACAATATGCAAGTCTTACAAGCCTTCCAAACGCAGCCGGGTTAACAGCCGTTAATTTGGGCAGCTGTTTATATACAGTTAAATTATGCATTTATTTTAATGAGCATGCCTGGGTACTTCAATTACATGCACTACACAGCAGATAACGCCGGGGGTGGTGTGCTGAGAGGAAATGGGAGCTGGAAACCAATTTAGACTCGACGATCCATTGCGCCAAATCCCAACGCTACGGCTGTCGCACGGCCCAACGTTTCCAGAAGGAACAATTTTGTTGTCCTGGTTCATAGATAAAACATTTGACCAGAGAAATAGAACTACGTGGCCTCAGGGACGTGCTTCCTGCAGAGAGGGGATTTTTTTAATAGAAAAAAAAAAAAGCATCTTAACGGAATTGACATGATTGGTGCAAGAACGTTGAAGTAAGGCCTTTACCTTCTTTTACTTATTTATTTTTAGGTCTATGCTGGAAGGGTTTCTGTGTCCTTGCTGTGAAAATCCAACTATAAACAAATCCCACAGAAGTTCTTTCTTAAACAGCAAACTTCTCTAGCCCCGCATGCCGAAATCTAAGGGGTGGGGAGGGGGGAGGGAGGGGAAACGACACAAACCTTGTGCCTTGGTCAGCTACTATCAACATAATCACAGTGCATGAGTATATTCAGTGTTTGTATTGGTACAGACCCAGTTATTTAATGGATGTTAAATGGGAGGAAAATGGGAATCTGGATTTCCGAGGCTACGCCTCATTGCTGGAAATGAGGTGCAGGGTAGCTCCCCAGCAAAGTGTGTGTTAATATATGAAAGGAGAGGCTTTGGGATTTCTCCCTTTTTTCTTTTTTTAAAATAATGACTCATAGCAGTGTTTTTAGTTTAACTTTTTATATGAATGTAATTTAATTCATTTTTCTAACTCAATTCTATCATGTTTGCGATTTCCCTAATCGTCCCAGACACAGTGCTTATGTTTCATAGGAATATTTTTGTCAGCGAGTATTTTTGGGTTTTCTAGTTACCATAAATCAGATTTATCTTATGTATAAAAAAAAAAGTTTACATGATACTGTAAAATGTATAATATGTACATAATCTTCAGAATACAATTATTTTGGTAAATTGGCCTGTATTTTTAAGGTTGCAGTATTTAATTATTTGAGGCATAATAAAACTTGACTGCAGTCAATAAACTAAAATAGAGTTCCTGATCTTTCAGGGGGGTGGTGGTTTGTTGTGGTTCTCCTAACGATGGGCTCGAGCTCTGTTTGAATAGAGTGGGGCAGACAGTGGCCGAGAAGAGCAGGGAGCCAGGAGCCACTTTGAGTGCAGGTTTGGGGCCAATGTTTGCAATATTGGCAATTTTGGTGTTCTGTAGATGGGCTCCTTAAGTCATCGTTACCACAGAGGTCCTTCTCCAGCTGGAGGGGTAAAGCCTTCTCCTGGTTTGAGGACATCTTAAGCCTTTTGTATCAAACATGGGTGTGCAAAAGAGGAGGGAAAAGGGCTCAAGAAGCCCTTTTCTTCATGAGGTTCTCTCACAAACAGGACCAGTTGTCCTCTCTCCTGCCCACCCCGTGGTAGGAAGCCAGCCCTGATGTCCCTATCGTGCCCACTCAAGCGAGGAGAAGAGCAGAGGGAGAAGATAACTCCTCTCCTCTCTGTGGCAGAGGGAGAAGGTAACTCTGAAGGTACAGGTACCTAGAGGAATACAACAAGCTCTGTCTTTTCACGTTATCTCTCACACTTATAACGAGCTACACACTTCAAGCATTTGTGTTAATGGGTACGGTGTCACCCGTGGAGAAGAGGGACTGCCTGCTGCCACCCTTACAGTGCGAAAAAGCCACTTCCAAAGCCACCTGCAGGCACAGACTACCTCCCAGCCACTGCATCTTCACATCAAAATAACCTGCTGCTTACTTCTCCCCACTCCCTTCAGCTGAAATGAGTCGGGTCCTCCTGGGCCCTGCTCTTCCCACCACCCCTCGGCACAGAGCGTGTTTATTGACCAGCCCTGACCATCTCCATCAGGCTGTGGGCCTTCACTTGGGTGACTTTTGGCTCCAGCAAGAGTCCAGAGAGACACGAAAACCCTTCCCAGCAGAGAAGCTGCAGAATAAGGGCTCCTTTTGTGCGCCGTAGGAGCCAGTATTCACGGCGGGTGCAATATTTACTTCAGCAAGCAAAACAAGTTCACATCTAAGGGGGACAGGCCAAGAAACTCTTACTGAAAGCCTGTTCTGTGCTTCATCAAGGGCCTATTCACTTCAGACAAGAGTTACTTGACTGAAGATCGACTTTCTGAGTGAGGCTGCAGGCCTGGCTGACAATAGCAGTGTGTGATCTCCCTTACGCGTCCCGGCCACCGCTCCAGCAGCCACTGGTGGGGCTTTCCCACGACTCCCCTGCCAGCTTCTGGGAGCTGGGGTTGGCACGACTCAAAACACCATTCCTCCATTCTTCCAACATTTTCTTTTTTTAATATTTTTTTTTTCCAAGCAAACCAGGCGAGACCTCACTCAACCGCCTGCTCTGTGGCTGCTCACCCCAAAATGTTTCCGATATCTTTGCCCGACACACATTGCTTGGTGCCAGACCCTGTGGTTCCGTTTGGTAGATGAGCTGGTGGTGGGAAGGGGGACCCACGTGGCAGGTCCTCATTGCCATAGGATTACTCCTGGGACACAGGGAACACCAAATTCTTTGCTAAGTCAAGAAATTAGCAAGTTTCTCTTCTCTGTTCTGGTGAGACCTCCCTGCAGTCCTGCATCCAGCTCTGGGGCCCCCAACATAAGAAGGACATGTTGGAGCCAGTCCAGAGGAGCACACAAAGACAATCAGATGCTGGAGCAACTGTGCTCTGAGGACAAGCTGAGAGAGTTGGGGTTGTACAGCCTGGAGAAGAAAAGACTCCAGGGAGACCTTAAAGCCCCTTCCAGTATCTGAAAGGGGCCTACAAGAAAGCTGGGAGGGACTTTTTACAAGGGCATGTAGTGACAGAATGAGGGGGAACGGTTTTAAAGTGAGAGAGAGGAGATTCAGATATTAGGATCGGTTTTAAAGTGAGAGAGAGGAGATTCAGATCAGATATTAGGAAGAAACTCTTGACTGTGAGGGTGGTGAGACACTGTCCCAGGTTGCCCAGAGAAGCTGTGGCTGCCCCATCCCTGGAGGGGTTCAAGGCCATGCTGGATGGGGCTTGGAGCAACCTGGTCTGGTGGGAGGTGTCCCTGCCCAGGGCAGGGGGGTGGAACTCGATGATCTTTAAGGTCCCTTCCAACTCTAACCATTCTATGATTCTAAATTAATGTGTTTATGTGACCTAAAAATAGACTGGAGATGGTCCACAGCTCCGGCCTTGCGGGCACAGAGGACGAATGGCAGAGGGAAACGCTCCGTTTCACTGCTCACAGAAGGTGACTCCCAGCACGACGCTGTGGCAGAGAGGACTAATGAGAGTCCCACACCAACAGAGCAAAAGGATGAACACAAAGGGAAAAACTACATCACTTCTGCATTTGGCAGCAGCAAGACAGCTATTGGCCTGCTGTGACCAGGGCCAGCATCCACCCATCAGAATCCTGGAGACCATTCAGGGATCAGGGTGGGAGCAATGGGAAAACCTGGCTCATAGAAAGAAAGTTCATGGTACAATCAGCTCAGGAAAGCAATGCTGGGGTGAAGAACCCACAGAGGCAGCCAACTGGTGAGACAGGAGTCCGAAGCCCCCCAGTGAAAAACAAAACAAAATCCCACAATAGAATTCAGGCCAGAAATACAGTGTAAATGTTTAGTAATAGAGTTAATTAGTCGTTGCAGTGGTTGTTTTAAAGGCTGTGATGAATTTTTGATGACTAGACATCTTTTAAAAGTCTTTCTAGTTCAGCCCCAGCTTGGGCATCGTGAGAGAAGTCCAACTGCCTACGATAAATTGAAAGGTCAGTTAAGTGGATCATGATATCATGCTCTGGCCATAAAATACACGAAACAATAACACTCAGTGCAAGAGATAAAATCCAGCAGAATTCATTCTGTAGGTCAGGAAATCCTCCAGCGGATCAGATGTAATATTACAGCTCCACAACTCACCTCAAAACGACTGCTCCTCACCCTGTTGCCTTAAATATCTCTGTGGGCATCGGGGAGTTTGAAACCTCCTGCAGGCTGAAAGCCACCAGGGGCCATCAGGGAGTGTCACAGCCCCGGCAGGCAAAAAAACCCCACCACTTTGGATCCAGGTTTTGTCCAAATCCATTTGATACCAGCGTGCCAACCTAAGGCTTGATCTAACCCCAGCTGAAAAGCGCGTTAGGTAGCTCTACTTCCAAGCAAACAGTAGAAAAGTCGCTGTGATTAGGAATGAAGCACAGAGATACACTTGTCATTGAAGTCCAAACTAGTTTCTGACAAGTTTTATCCCCTTTTGCCGCAGGTTTTCCTGACGAAGGAGCCGCAGAGCAGTCATGGCTACAAACGACCTTCACTCAGCTTTTTGAAGTCTGAGCACGTAAAACGTGTTTACTGTGCACACAGAACTTCTTACTCTGCTACACGCAGGAAATAAATTTATATTGCTACAGCCAAAATATTTGCAGGGTGAAGAGAATGAGAAACCCGAAGCTGCACACCCAGAGCAAGATAAAAAGTTGCCTTCAGTGCACCTGACACATCATCAGCCTTCAGACACGTTTCCCTTCAACAGTTCTTGCTTTAACGGTTCTTGCTGGTTCAAATGCAAAATTATATATTATTTCCTCGTCATCGTCGCTTCTAAAGGGAATAAAAACCCAGATAACTTGGCCATATCTACTAAGAAAGTAATTTTAAATTTTTAGGAGAAGGGAATTACCAGCTCCATTATAGGCAGGGATTCAGCTGACAAGATTAGTGATGCCTTTGCTCGTTCCTACCCTCCGAAACACACAACAGAAAATCCACAGGCACGTTGATATCAAATTCCCTGAAACACAATCACTGCGTTGTAATAAATATTTTGTTCTCAAAGCTTCTTCTATCTGCAGATCTCAAACCATTTTTTTAAACCCTATCTTAGAGAGGGTCACAGAGACAAGGCAGAGCAAGGCATTTGGAAAGGGTTTTCAAGAGGAAACCCAAGAATAGAGACAAGATTGGGCCCGGGTTTAGCTCCAGAGTCCTCCAACACCTTCTGATCACCAGAGATATTAATCTCTATCTTCTGTATGTTTTCAACCAAACAGCAAAATGGTTTTATCAGTTCAAATGGAAACCCAAGAATAGAGACAAGATTGGGCCTGGGTTTAGCCCCAGAGTCCTCCAACACCTTCTGATCGCCATCAGAGATATTAATCTGTATCTTCTGTGTGTTTTCAACCAAATGGCAAAATGGTTTTATCAGTTCAAAAAAATATTCTGCAACAGACTTTTTGACCTGGGGCTGATCCCTCACTATTTTATTCTTACAGCCCTGGCTCGTGTGAGTTCCTGGCCTTCCTTTGCATCATCTCTGAGGTCAGCCAGGACCCATTGTGTTTCCTGAGCTCCGTGTCTACGTTTCAACCACATATATTAATGCTCCATCAAAATTTCAGAGGTGGCAAAACTGTCATGACAATTTTTCATTGTAAATGTTATGTACGTCAGCCACATACATGACCACAGCACCACAAAATGCCTTGAAAACTCTTGTAGTGACCTGGAAGCCACAGGAGCAGATCCTCCAGTGGATGTCCACCACAGAGCTAACTGGCTGGAAAAGCTGTCATTTTCATAGAGTTGCCTTTGGTGCTTAACTGACACGATCCCCAGCATTTTCATAGCCCTACAGACTTCCACAGGATGCCCACAAAGAGCTCTGCTCCTTCAAGTTGGGTAGGAGTCCCCTTCCCAACCAACCAGGCCAGCATGTGAACACTCCCTTGCTTGTCTATCTCTGCCAACTCATCCATCTCTAGGTGCCACTTACAGACATACAACAGCTGGGAAACTTCTCCCCAGCACTTCTTTTATTTCCTAAAATAAACCATTGCTGCCTGCAGAATAATCATCCAGTCCCATTCTTGCTCCCCACCACCCAACATCGGTGGGGGCTTGACTGCATTGAAGCAACTTTGATTTCTAAAAGCACCCGAGTCACAGGCACTGGAAAAAGCTGTTGAGGTAAAGAGAAAAGACTCGGATTGACCACAGCAGGGAATGGCTTAGCCCTTAGCACCTACGTGAGATTTCTCCCCCACCACCTAAACTCTTGGTTTATTTGTTTCTCTGTTTGAAAACAGGCCTCCAGAACAGCCATCAGTCACCCTGAGCAAGAGGGAAAAGGCAACTGTAAGGATGTGCTTGCTAAAAAAAATACTTCTGTGTAAAGAAAAATTTCAGGGCTAAGCTTTTGGTGGGCCACAGCTTGAAGCCTACCTGTGACACACCCCACAAGCATTGTGGCAAATCAGTCACCGTTTCCTAAATGTTTGTAGGGAATCCTCAAGTCTTCAGCATTACACGTGCAATTCATCATGCCCTCCTCATGGAGAGGATGGGGTTGTGACTGGACGATGATGGCCAGGGCTGGCCCAGCAGGACCTCCTGCTGGGGCAGTGATGGTGAGAGATGGGGCTCCACAACCTCTCTTTTCCCAAACGAACAAAAATATCTACCACGTAACCCGCTGCCACAGAGACAGGATTAAGGGATCTCACCCATCAGAGGTCAAAGAGATGGGAGGGTCTGTGTTTACATTAGAATCTCTCTAAAGGCTGCTGGGTTTTACTATGAATTTGCATAACGTCCAACGGAAATGTAAACCAAAATCCTTGATTTTTTGACATCACAGTTACTCTCCTGAAAGAGCTCATATTGATGTCAAAGCTGACTGTTTTGCATTTGTCCGTGAGGTGCAATTAAGACCTTAACTATGAATTGAAGTAGATAAAAAGAGGTGAGCTTTAATGGAAGGTTAAGCTTCACAGGGAAATTTCTTGCCTTCTGCCAAGGGAATAAAGAAAGTCCTAGATGGCATTTTTGGAAAAGGCAGCATCCTTAATTAATGAACAAAAGACATTGTTAGCTGCTTATCAGGACAAAGTAGCCGAAGTTGTGTAAAAATGAGATTGTGAAATTAATCCACAGGCTATTTAGGATATGGTATCCCACTGGTGTCAAAGAGAAAGGCAAGACCTGCAGTTTCTCCATGACCTGTAGAAAAGACAAGCTCAATCTTTCCTGGCAGGAGCCACAAAGTACCTTTCTGAAGTGATGGCTCCCATACCTTAAGCTGAGATGGTTTACAATACCAGTGTCCTCACAGCCAGACAAATCCTACCTGGGTTTAGCTTCACTAGTAGCTCTGTACTGTAATGCCACAGAATAAAATCAGAGTCTGGGAAGGCAGAGGGGATGGGAGCATTCATTTAAACGTTGGAGCAGAGCACAAATGGGAGGTGGACCATTGCCAGACACCTCGGCACCCCTCCAGCACCATCGACTAAGAGCAGTAGTGGTGCCAATGAAAACTGCTGTATTTAAGTCACAGCTAACCAGGGCCTGTGCCAGGAAATTGATATTTAAGAAAGATTAAAGGAGTTTCCTCCTTCATCACAGGAATAACCAACAGGTATTAGAAATGAACGCACACAAATGCCTATTGCAGCAGCTACACCTCTGAAAGCTTGAGAGTGACCTCATGGCAAGGACCAAACATCACAGTTGCTTTATCAGCCACGAAGGACAAGCTTAATTCAGCAGCAGCCATCGTGCTGGAGTGCCACTGGGAACCAGGGGATATGGAGAGGACAGGAGGAGGTTGGCAGAAGTAGAGTAACTGGAAACACAGCCAGGGTTACTGTGCCAGAAAAGGTGTAGGGATGAGGGACGTTGGAACGAGTCCAGCAGAGGGCCACAAAAATGATCAGAGGGCTGGAGCACCTCTCCCGTGGAAACAGGCTGAGAGAGTTCAGGCTGTTCAGCCTGGAGAAGGCTCCAGGGAGACCTTATAATGTCCCTTGAAGGGGGCCTACAAGGGAGATGGGGAGGGACTCTTGATCAGGGAGTGGAGCGAGAGGACAAGGGGTAATGGTTTTAAACTGAAAGAGGGGAGATTTAGATTAGACATCAGGAAGAAATTCTTTCCTTTGAGGGTGGCGAGACCCTGGCCCAGGTTGCCCAGAGAAGCTGTGGCTGCCCCATCCCTGGAGGGGATCAAGGCCAGGCTGGATGGGGCTTGGAGCAACCTGGTCTGGTGGGAGGTGTCCCTTCCAACCTAGACAATTCTATGAATATCTACATCCTACTGTCCTCTCCCACTGGAGAGTGGTAACATCATGAGGCAAAGAAGAGACAACTGCACTATGGAAATGGTTCCACTTCTTGTTTTACTGATATGTCAGATGGCCACGTTATCAGATCTATTTGTTTGTAAAATTAAGGGATGTGGTGGAATAACAAAAAACGTTGAGATTTTTGCCATCTCAAGATCAACATTTTGATGGGTTTTAAAATAAATTTGTTGAAAATAATGCTGGAATTGAAGTAAGTCTTTGTAGAGGTGTTATAATTCACAGTGATAAACGTGCAAAGCCACAAACCATGTTTTTCCTGAAAAGGCATTGAGATTTGTTCTGGAGAAAGTTTATTTAAAATTAGAATATTGGACAGCCTGATACCCTTCTGCAGCTTAAAAGTAATAGAAAAGTTATTCAGAAATAAATTTTACATTACTGTTTTTTTTGTATAGAGCTTCATAAAATCTACCAGGAGACATATTCAACTCTGACCGGCTGAAAACCAAAAATACTAAGAAATCATGCTGGTTGCTTGGTGGTTCCGGGACAAAGCAAGGTGACTCAGTACAAGTCTGAGGAAAGCATATGTCATAGATTCTAGTCTTGCTTCGATTTTCCATATTGATTTTAACTGTAATTTAATTAGTAGTTCACCAGGTTATTCTGCATGGTGGTTCCACACTGTCAGACATTCCCCTTAGGGCTTGTCCTCACATCAAACACCATTAAATTCTCAATTTACCTTAGTGCCCGCTACCTTCCCCATCCAGACAAGCCTTCATGCCATATTGCTTCAGTTAACAGGAAGAACTATTGGTCTAACACTACTTAAACGAGACACAGAGCACTGTTTCCCTTTCTCACCCCGTTTTTACTCACATTATTTAGATTTCCTGCCTTTAACAGTTGTTCTTGGGGGGACTGGGTTTTCACTTCTTCATGTAACTCCACACAAATGGCACTGCTACCTCAGGTCTTCCCCTTACACACTGAGCTGCCTTATTGAGCCTCATGGATTCAAGCCCTTTGCAGATAATATTATCATTAATTTAACCTTAAACTCAAAACCTAATCCACCTTGTTAGGGGACCATCTGCATTACAGGAATTAGGAAAGAAAGGAAAGAAGGAAAGAAAGGGGCATTTTCATCTTGTTGGATGGCAAAGGTTTCACATTGTGTAAACTATTCAATGTTATAGTATGGAAGAAAGAAGAGGAGACTATTTGAAATTCCTCCGTATCATAGAAAACTCTTAAAGATTCACAAATACTTCCAAGAGCCCTGGCTTTTCTAGAAAAGTTTCTTAGTTCTCTTTGGTGTGCTACAGATATGGATTTTTTTTCATACCAGATAAGAGCATCACAGATTTATGGATTAAAATGTAGTGTGGGCTGTTTTTTAAGCATCTGGGAAAAAAAAAAAAAATCAACATTGTTCTTTCTATATGGCAATCCCATGCCTTGCTCAGTCAGTTCATGTGAACACAGAACAATTGCAATTCCACAAATTGCTAATTTCTTTTTTTGGTGATAACCATTTTCTATAGCTAAATACACATTTCCATAGAAGCTGGTCTGCCTGACTTGCTCACACCCCATAGTCTCTTACTCTGGTCACAGACAGCTGAATTTTGCTACTACATGTCTCTTGCAGAAAGCAGTATTCATCCCGAGTCAAGTTCCAGTTTTCAATAGTTTTTGTTTCCTTGCCTTCATAAAATGGTATTTTTCCTTCTGATGCTGTTTTCTTGGGACAGTTGTGCCCAGACACCAAAGCAGCTGCCAGGTTAGGATTGCAGGGGACCCTGCAGAGCTCTGCCTGTCTGTTTACTAATCACTCAGCCACCAATTAACACCTCACCTATAAAGCCACCCAGCTCTCACCATGGCAAGCCTGGCATCAGCGGCTGGGTTTGTAACACCACAGAGTTCAGCTCTTCCTCATCACAGAGAGCACAGGCAAGGAAAACACAAAGAACCCAGGTTTCAGCCCTCCCAGGAGGGGCTTGGTTTATCCAGTTCCTTCTGATTTCTCAGGGAGATAAAGGCATTCCACATTTTCTATTACCGAGCCCATATTCAATAATTCAGCCGCCAGCCAACAAACTGCATTCATCCTCCAAGAGACAGGACATAGATCTAACTGCCAGAGACAGAAAGTGATAAACTTGTAGTAAATTTTCCCCATCCCTCACAAGATTTGGGCCCATACAGGTATCTCTTGCTCAGTAGTGATGCAAATGGATTGATATATCGACCCTTTTTATACAAATCATTTACAACGTTCTCATAAAATGACTGATCACATCATTACTTGCTCTCACCAACAGGTAGCAAACATGCTAACAGCCAAAGTAATACAATACCTAATAAGAGGATTAAGTAGAGAGGATTTCTATTTAATATTGTATTAGCAATGGCAGATACCTTCCCTGCCCGTCCTAACTCCCTCACAGGATACAATGTCCATGCTTGTAAGGGAAGCTTATTGACATCTGATCAGTCAATAAATCTGTTCTTGTTTTTTAATGACCCCAAGAGTTGTTTCCACTTGCTCACATAATCTTACCAACAATTTAGCCTCATAAATTAATAATTGCCTTTAGGGCTTTTTAAACCCTAGGACCTGATTTAGCTCCTTTGCAACGATTCACTTTTAATTGCAAATCAAGACTCAGCCCAGAGCAGGATTAAGCCTCCCCAAACCAAACACAGCAGCACATAACAAATAACCAAGAGCTACAGAGACAACAAGACTCTTCTGACACCTACAAATGTTAGCAAAAAAGACCTTCTCATAGGAAAAAGGATGATCCCAGAATTAAGACATTAGATTTTGAATAAGTGGGTTTGAGTCTTTGTTGCGAAATCCTGCATATGCTGTTTGAAATTAGTTTCCCTTCTGTGTTTCAGTTGTCCATGTAAATGGGGAGGACAGCACTGTTATCATACAAGGACTTGATCAATAAGAATATATTAAAGATTCATATGTAAGTGCATTAAAGCATCCATGCCATGCTAATGTCTTCCATTTAAATACTATAAAAAGCTCAGCGGGCTCTTGACTGAGCCATTAAATGAATGATAGGCAAATCAAAAATGCCTGAAAAAAAACCCCCAGAATTACATTCTGCTATGAAACACTGGGCAACTCCTATAAAAATCAATGGGACTGTAGAGTAGTAAATTGCCGGGGAGATGAGCTTTATTTCATGGCTCATAAGTGAAAACGAATCTCTAACAACCTGTCAGTCCTGACAGCTTTGCCTCTGGAAAGAACCAGCTTCTCAGCTGCTGCTGCAGCCTCCATCCCTTGGACCAGCTCCTCTCACAAAACAGTTGCTCCTGGGCACAAGCAGCCCCATCCTTCTATAGGGAACCACAGGCTGGAGGCATTAGCCATGGGCAAGGATACACCCTTAGGATATCCGCTCCCCAAAATACTGGGAGATGGCAAAAAGCCTCTCCAGCCCCCCAGGGCTGACCCCACCGAAAACTGGAGCAAAGAGGATGCTGGTGTGAATGTGGCATCCATCAGTCGAGCCATGCAAACACCTCTCTAAACTGGGGGGGGTTTATTTTTATGCCTTCTGCTCTCTGCCAAACGGCCTTATACTTTAAACAAACAAGTTTTCCACTTTACTCTGCTCTGGTGAGACCTCACCTGGAGTATTGTGTGCAGGTCTGGAGCCCTCAATATAAGAAGGACATGGACCTGATGGAGCGGGTCCAGAGGAGGGCCACAAGGATGATCAGGGGGATGGAGCACCTCTGCTACGAGGACAGGCTGAGGAAGCTGGGGTTGTTCAGCCTGGAGAAGAGGAGGCTCCGGGGAGACCTAATAGCGGCCTGTCAGTACCTGTAGGGAACCTACAGGAAGGCTGGGGAGAACCTGTTTAGAAAGGCCTGTAGTGACAGGATGAGGGGCAATGGCTTCAAGCTGGAGGGGAACAGATTTAGACTGGAGATGAGGAGAGGGTTCTTTACTGTGAGGGTGGTGGAGCACTGGAACAGGTTGCCCAGGGAGGTGGTTGAGGCCCCTTCCCTGGAGATACTCAAGGTGAGGCTCGACGAGGCCCTGGGCAACCTGGTCTAGCTGGGGGTGTCCCTGCTGACTGCGGGGGGGTCGGACTAGATGACCCTTGGAGGGCCCTTCTGGCCTGGGCAATTCTATGATTCTATGATAAGTTGTTCGCTTTAAAGAAGGAGGCACAGAGGGAGACAGCAGCCGGCCTGAAAACAACCAGGAAAAATCTATAACAAGGCTACAAATTGACATGGGAGCAGGGCTCCCACACACTTTGAGGTTTGTGCCCCAGTCCAGGGCCTAAGGAAAGCTGCGGGAGCTAGCTGGCTGGTTTGCTGTTAGGAAAATTGTTAACACATGGCAGTCATCAAAGAAGATTGGCAGCAACTGTGGTGCTACAAAATACATTACAAGGAGGAAAGATGCATATTTCAGAGACAGAGACTTTGGTGCCTGCGCTGTGCTCACTGAACCGGTAGGATGGCTGAATTTGAGGGGAAAAAATGCATATTAATATGCAAGATGTCCTGCAAACTTAAGTAGCTTTGCTGCTTCCTTAGCTTGCTGGCAGAACACTTACCTACCCTTGTGCGCCAGAAACTTAGCATGTGCCAATAAATTATCTCTTTTTGGATTACCATACAAATAACTTGTTTTGATGCTGGCTGTTCACTTAGGGAGCATAGTGCCATCCTCCAGATTCAACAATAGAAGCCAACAGGGGATCTACACAAATGAGCACTTTGTGGCATATCTAAAAGGTCCATGGGAACAATAGATAAAATCAAATAAATTACATAAATCCCCGAGGTTCCGGAAACAACAGGCTCACATTTAACCATTGTCACCTACTTCTTCACGGAAGGAAATTAAAATAAGCCTTTTTATCAGACAGTGAAAAGCATGAACTCCTGAAACCTTGAGATGACAAACCAGCCAAAAACCAGAATGTATTTTCCCCTCAAGCCAATTTCTCCACCTTATCCTCTCCCCAGATACAGCACTTGCCTTTCAGCTCCCCTCTTCAAGCTGCCAACCTCCTTACACAACCCATGGCAGGCAGGCACTTCCATGTCTTTCTGCCTCATCTTTCAACTATTTTCCTTTTCCATTTTTTTTCCCCCTGATAATGATTTCTTATTACCCTCCAAAAAGCGTTTGAATTTGTTTTTCCAACTCATACAGCACAATACATTATCAGAAATTACATCAGCTATCACAGGGCTAATAGACTTGTTCCTTCAAGGGCTACATTAGTTTTATCATACTTTATCTGGAAGGGGGAAGGTTTAAAAAATGTACTCTTCCAAGAGGCTTTGTTCCTCATTATGTATACTGAAGCCTATCTTCAGCAGCCACTCAAGGGACCAAGAAAAGTCAGCTGCTCAGCACAGATGGCCTTGAACTAAAGGTCAAAGAAAAGAGCAGGGAAAACGTGGAAATACTTTAAAACTGTTCTTTGCAGGCAGCAGCTGCTGGCTGGAGTTACCTTTCTGTATAGGTTTCCCTCTCTTTGAAATGCCTTCTCAGTATTACGGCATTCAATTTAATTTTACAAGAATTATTTTTTTTTTTGTTTAACTTTGTGTTGTAAGTGGGATTTCTGATATCCCTCAAGAAAGGAAAAAAAAATATTTGCTTCATTGTGAAAGGATTAGGGAATATGGACAGCTGAATTAGCTAAAACATTGTATAATATTAAAGCAGCCTGGACTCTCCATTATACAATAAAAACTTAACAAAAAAAGCCCTCAAAAACAGATTATAAGAAGTATTTTTCCCTGGATATAACATCCTGATCCCCACTGGCAGCCAAGTGGATGAAGAAGTTATAATGGACATTATTACATCTAGAAAAAACACCGGGTAAATACCTATTGTCTAAAGTCCCTTTCAGCTTGTCAACTGATACCTGAGCAAAACAGAGTATATCATTTCTTTAACATTACCACTGAAATACTGCTCTCAAAGCACAGCTTAGTGCACTCATTAGTACAGAGTTTATATGAAAACAGAGAAAACTGGTACTGAATCTCAAACATGAGTAAGACCCATCAATTTGTACTACAGACCTGGGCAAAGAACCCTTTTGGGGTACAAGATCTCCCCTTACCTGGATGAGGCAGGACGAGACGATCTCCAGAGGGGACCTTTCCAACCTCGACTGTCCTATGATGTGATGTTCATCACGTCCCTTCTGAGTTACCTTGCTCTGACCACCACAGTCTACTCCAGCAACAAGATACACCTGTGAGGCAGGCAATCAAACCCAGCTGTCTTTGGCAGGAAAAAAAAAAGATGCTTGATTGCAGGATGAGCACAAATCTGCACAGCTGGGGCTGTTCACCAACACACCCCCAGACTGAGGAAGGGAAATGTGGAGATGACTTCATTTGAAGTAGGAAATCAGTGGGGGGGAAACTTAAATTTCATCATTTTGTAGGAAGAAAGGGCTAAACAAAGTGCAACAGGAAGAGTTTGTGATAGACATGAGGTGCTTTGAGGAGCTGAACGTGCTCAGCTCTACGGTATTTGTGGGCAGCTCAGTGTCTCTGCACAGAAATGTCTGCACCTTGAGAGTCTAAAGAGAGACTTTTAAAATGAACATCTAGTTAATTTTAAGAAGCACCATAATAAAGAGATTTTATTCGTTTGGGCATCCTATGAAGCGGAATTATTTGAGGCCTGCAGGAAGCCTGGAAGAGTAATTTCCACAACCTCTAAAATTAGCACAGGGTGGGAAAGAAACACTTTAAGGCCAAGGCCTAAAGCAAGGTGTGTCCCAGGTGAGCTCCATCAGGGCCACAACAGAGCACACTTACAGCAAGAAGTCACCAACCAGGAGACCCAGAAGGACTTATGGAGGAGAGGAAGAGCAGTAAATTCCACCTGATTATTACTGTCAAAAAGTTCAGTGTTTCTCTGTGAAATCCGTGTTGCTTTTGACTGTAGCTCATTCCACTGAACCCCTCCCCATCTTTTTATTTTTCTAATTAATTTTAACTTTTGGCAGTTGCACTGCAGTTTATTTGCCAGGGTTTGGCGGCTGCTCTGCTCTCTACAGTTCTTTTTGTTGGATAGTTCAGGTCATATTATTTTGCCCAAGACAATATTAATTGCTGTGACAGTTCTCAGTGCTCATAGACTTCTATCTAATTCTATCATTCTGCGATTCTGTAATAGATAAGCCACTAATTCTGTGAATATCTTCTCTTCCAATCAATGGGCTTTGTTAAAACAGGATTATTCACTGAAATGAATAAAAGGAGATTCTATAGTAACTAAAATTAGCTCTGAGGGAGTTACAAAGCCCCGTGCTTCAGGACTGAACCACGTACCTGCTGGTGACAGGCAGATTTGCCCTTCGCCTTTCCCTAGAAAAGGACAAGAGCTAAACATATCTGAGAAACACTATTCATTTTCTTTGAAAGATTGCACCTTGGCTCTGCTGCAAACAGCACCCCGTCCGTATAACCCGATCTCAAATTAAAGGATGCGTCTCCAAGTAAATTAGAAAAACAATTTGTTTTAAAGAAAGAGATGAATTACAGCTTAATTAAAGCTACAAAGGAAGGCTGGAGAAGGAAAGATGAATTCAGACCAGTCCTCAGGGAACTCCAGTCCTCACAGCACTTTGAAAGAAGACATTTGGTACCATCCATCAGCAGGACAAGAATTTCTGTGAGTTATTCCCAGGAGGCAGGACTCTCCTCAGGTGTACGGTTTCACAAATATACCTCCTTACCACAGCGTACTTCCCGAGCACAGAAATCACTCACTCCAAAGTCAGTTTGTGTTTGGAAACAAAAAGGAACAGAGATGGAATGGGAAGAGGGCAGCAGTCTGCTTCTGGAAGATTTAAAGTTGCAGCACAGGTGCCTCTTGCACAGCATGAGTGCACCCAGGACTCACAGCGGGGTACCCAGAGAGGTGTCTCAGAGGCTGTCCCATGGAGGAGAGCAGACACTACTCTTGGGAAGCAGATACATGCAGGTGGAGCGTTCACCTTCAGCAATATGTAGTCTTTCAAGAAACGTGTTTAACAGCTGCTTTTTTCCCAGCAAAGTCACTTTCAGTAATCAATAACCCAAATTTACAACCTATGAAAAGATGTGCAATAATTAGCTTACCTCATTTAGCACCATGTTATCTCCTCCATTGTTTCCACTCCTAGGTTGCCAGTTGTCCTCAGACTATTAGGAAGAACTGAGGCTTCAGCAAATCTGCCGAGGCTGGGGGAGCAAATCACAACAAGCACTTACACAAAATAAACTCAACCTCAACAATCCCCCCTTCCTGGCCTCTCCACGCCCACCCTAGCTTTTCATCTACTCCTTCTTCAGAAGCTCCAAAGTTCAGTTTACCAAGTTTTATCTTGTTAGGCAGAGTCCACAGATGTCTTGGCCCACTGGCTGTTACCAGCTGTGCTTCTTATCGGGGCTTTATTTATACACTCGTCAACCCTTCCTGCTCTGCAGGAGACTGTTGACCTCCGTGCTCAGCTTCCCAGAGAGCCCAACAAAAACCCTCCCCACCTTAGGGGGGCTGCCTTATATCTGGAGAGAGCTCCATGGGCCCCAGGCCTGGAGGGCAGCATATTTTTTTATTTACAGGCAGGGGAAGGGGGAGAGGGAGTAACAGGAAGACCAGTAAGAACTGGAGTATGAGCACGTCAGGAGTCCAGCTCACCTAATGATGGGCCTTACAGCATCTATACTGGGTTCCTGCCCTTCAGAGGAATCAGGCACATGGAGGAGATATGCTTATAGAGGGAGAAATGGCTTTCATTTATACACAGGTGTTTGCAATTAGACATAGAAACTGAGATTTTTGTTTTCTCCTGATATTGTCATACAATACCTTTCACTGTAGTTATTTTTAAAAATACCTACTTTCTTTCAGAGGTGACTATCCACATACATTTCCGAAGCAAAGAACCCCACCACCCCCAGCCCCTGGTCCTTCTCTTGCACCGTGAACTGCCCTGTCTAACCTGCATATACTTTGAAGCTGCTTGACATTAAATACCCACACATACACACACATATATTATGTCACATTATATTTTGCTGTGAATGTAGATGTTTAGGATATCTGGGGCTTTTATTCCTCACCTGGACTTTTTCCTTGGTTAAGTACAACAGAAGGCATTAGCTTTCCAGCCATGGTTATAGTTCTAAACTTGTAGATAACTCTGCACTGTACACTGCATCCGTCACAATGAAGGCACCACGATACATCTTCTAGACCACCGAGGCATCACCTTGTAAAGCTCCTGCTGAAATGGGTTTTTTAATCTGCTACAACACCACCTTTCCAGCCTTTGCCCAGGCTCGTTCCTCTCCTCCAGCTCGACTCAGTCCTCAGCCACCTGCCCCCCAGTATATCCCCACAGCCCAGCTGGTTTCTCTCCAGCACAAACCCTCTCACCAACCCTTTCCTGGTCAGGATGTCCAGGCACAAAGACACCCTCTGAGCTGGCTTTTCTCCATCCTTGGGCCTGTGGTTCCCAAAAACCTGGTCTTGGAGAAGCAGTGCTACTTGGACCTGTGATAATTTATACTGGGTTTCCAGCAGGGTAGGTTAAAAAAGGAGTATCTTTTTCTTCTCTTGAATTACTCGTTGTGGCAAGGATATAGAGACCTGTACGTGCTGTTATATCCACTAGACAGTGCAGAATTTTGCAGTGCCACGCAATTATGCTCAAATTTGGACACCTTTCATCATACCAACTGCTGCCGTGTGGCCCTGGCTGGCTCCTGTGTGCTGTGCTAATGTCACCTGGTGTCCAGCACCCAAATTACTGCAGCCATCCCGGCATCGCACTCAAATCGCCATGTGAAGATCCAGATTTCAAAGGCAGATTTAGGGCAGACTTAATTATGGCCTTTCCAATAATTGACAGATGTCTGTGGTGTAAATGAACCTGGCAAGAATAAATGGGATTATTTCTGCAGAGAAATCTGTCCTGGAATTATTCCAGCACCTTCAAGCTGACAAATATTAGGCCCCAAATAGAATAATTAGGCACTCTGCTAGCACTGTGAGGCTTTTTGGTTCAGAGTGCATGAGTGTGATACAGTTACAGTAGAAAACTTAGTACATTTCTATATAATCTGTGTGTCACAGGACATGATAAGCACTTTGAGCACTTCCCTCTGTAATTAGAATTAACATTAGTTGACATTTTCTCTACAGGCATACATCGACAGAGAAATAACACAGAGGAAAACAGACTGCCAATACTTCAAGGAGTATATAGAACCAGTGGTAAAACATTCAGCGGAATGAAGGAATGCAGCAGGTTTAAGCTTTTAATTCTTTGTATTTTGGACACCGCTGATTTATAACGTCCTCCAAGCTGAACACATTTCTCTATAATGTACTCTGATGTAGACACCTGTCCTCACAAAGAATTCTGCCTTTTAAAGATAAACAGGGATAGGTCGTAGAGAATGGCCGTCATTCGACCGATTTATTTAAACCCACAGAACTTCTTGTTCCACCAACAATTGTTTTGCCTACATAGTACCAAAGCTACCAAATGCGGTGGTGGGCCTGGAGGTGGAACTGGAGGAACCTATGGGGCAGGATCAACAGGTGAGAAGAGAACAGCCAAGCCTGGGAGGCAACAAAAGGCTTAGAGCAGCCTGAGTGACTAGAGACACCTTGGGCTAGAGTTTCAGGCTCATGGCAACCATTAGCCCAACATGGTGAAGGTCTTTGTGGCCCCAAGAGTGTGACTGAGCTATGACAGAAAAAGAAGCAAGATAAAAATAAGAGAGTAAAGCTCAAACAAAAGGTGAGAGCTAAGTACTGCCTGAAAGAGGGCTTGGAGCCCTGAGCACAGATGCAGTCTCCTGTTTGATTTTCCTTGAGTTCAGAAAAAAGGAATTTTGTATCTTTTGCACAGAAGATTAAAATTGCACCAAAGTAACATCTTTCATCATTCATGCCTCTTTATAGGAGCATCCTTAAACTGGCTCGGTGCTCAGGTTGTAAACAGTAATTATAGCAATCTATTAGAAAGAAAATAGACTGTATGTAGAGTAGGAATGGGAAATATAGTGTGTTAACACATAGTAAAAATAAAATTATCAGTATGAAAAACAACCACCAAAAAATTGGCCTGGATTTCACTCCCCAAGGCTGACTGCACCGTTTCCTGTAGCTTGACTATTCATGAACTTTCTGGTCATTCCCAATTTGTTACTGTCCACGCTTGTCTTGTCCCTGTTAGGGTCATTACATTTATTTTTATGGCTGTTTTTATCCAAAGCATATGTTGTCAATGGCCTTCTTTCCTTATCTGCAATGCTTTCAATTCCATAATGTAGCGTGGTACCTGGCAATTCCAAAGCAAATGTTATCTTGGATGATAGATTACAAATGAAAAAGGAATGCTCTGGGACATCTTAATAGCTTATTTCCCCCCATGCTTCCTGCCAACGTGCCTCCGTGTGTCTCATACATGTATCCAAATAGACCAGAACGTCAGTCAGTACATTCACTAAATTCATTTTTGCTTTCAGCGCTGATAGCAAGGAAATCATCAAAATTGGTGAAGGTTCTTTATTGAACAGCAAAACCTCAGTGGCAGGGATCGAAAGTTGCCTTACACAGACCAGAAAGATATTTGATTTTAATCAGTCAGGAAGGAAATGGTAAAACAAACAAATATACTCAGATCTTTAGAAAGATCCAGGGAAAGGGGAGAGTGTTCCGCTCCTCAAAGGTTAACAGCCTCATAGGTTTCTTTTTGGTAACCTGATCCCTGATTTGTGAGTGATTTTTTTTCCTTCCTTTCACAGGGAAGAATAAAGATGTGCTTCTGCAGCTCTGAAGTTGCTGGGAGTTTTGTTGGATGAAACACTGGGAGTATTTGTTGAATTGAATGTGGGAAGGACTTTGGTAGTCAGTTGTGTTGGGTGAGGGAATAGGCAAGCACTGAAAGAACTGCAGTCCTGGCATCACTAATACACAAAAAGACACCCAATCCCCTTCCTGGCTACAGGAACATGCAACTTGGTCCATGGAGGTCCAGTGAGAGCCACAGCAGAGCCTGCTGTGCAGCGAGACACCAGCAGACTGTGAGAGCAGAGCCCCCTGTGCTGGCTGTTTCAGGGGCAGTGATGATGCAGCCAGGAGCATGACCCACCACCTCCCCCAGATCCTTGCCCACAGCATATTTCAAAGTGCGTGTCGGGCAAATTTCTTACAGACACTGTGACCTGAGAGTTGACAAGGACTTCAGGAAGTCACTTGTGAAGTCCTCACAACCGTTCTGTGCTCCAGCAGAGGCAGGCTGAACTCTAGGGAATCATTGACAAGTTATTTACTCGCTGTAGATGAATAAATTTGGGCTTCAGCTGTTTGCATTAACATTCGTGATGACGAATTACAGGCTTAACTGATCAGCTCTGATTTGCCTCCGATGCTCTCTCAGCCTCTGAAGCTCAGTGGAAGGAACTAAAAGAAGACATTTTTGCAAGGTCTCCTTTTGCAAGGAAAGCCACTGCTTTCCTCTGCAGTGTATTCACACCTACTGCTGGTGCTGCAATGCCCAGTCCTGGAGAAGGTTATTGGCTCAAAGTCTTTATTTCCTGAGCAATTTAAATAATTTGGACCAGTATGAACATAGGGGGCTTGTGCTTCGTGTCCTACAAGGTTCACATGTTTTTGAGCAAACAGTCTTCTTTGAAATGCTCATCAGTAGTTGATGATTTCTTTTCTGTTCCAACTTTGGTTGCTTCCATTGCCCATGTACTATAATACAAGTTTTTTAAACACTGTGCTGGAATTCCTGAGATCATAATAAATGGATTAAATGAAAAATCTTGTTTTCTCTCTGTTCATTTAAGGAGTTTGTCTTTTGATTTGATATTCCTCACTTTTTCTTTTGTATTGAGAGACATAGACATAAACCCCAAAAGACAGTTAAAATGAGACCTGGGAACCCAGTTCTGAGCTCTATCAGCTCTGGACCTGTCCCATGATGTTAGGCAAGACTTTGGGAACCCTTTGCTAAATTTTCATGAAATGTCAAATTTGAAAGAATCTTTGTGTGTAATTGGAAATTGATTTCATGACACTTTGCTACTGAGCTCACAGGTGGTAGCTATTTTTTTAGATTTCAGAGTGCAATCACAGCTGACGAAATCTCCAAAGCTCTAGCAAAATAAAGGCTCTACTTTTGTTCCATTCCTTCCAGATTTTCTTGAAGTTATAGATTAGGTTCAGATCAGGCCATTCCATAACACAACTGTGGAAAAGCGACAGAATAAACCTCAAGAGTGATTTGCTGCAGGCCCAATTTTTTTCTTGAGGAAAGCTGAGTGTAAGCCTGGCAGGAAAAGAAAGTTAGATAGTCATAATCTCATTTAGAACCCCAAATGTACATTAATTTCTCCTTGGTTTGGCATGAACTTGAGGCCAGTTTCAAAAGGTTCCTGCTGCTGGGGTTTCTAGTTGACTGGTAATGTTGAAACGTATCCAGTGTGCTTCCTTGGTCTTATGGCTGTTGTCCAGTCAACCAGCTGGAACAGAATTGCTCTTTTTTCCCCCCAGTTTCCCATGTGACATTGCTGATAGCGAACATCTCATTTAAAGCTCGTTGAAGCAAAGTGACTCAAACATTACCAGTACATTCTTGCTCCTGGATGCACTTTAAATAAAATCAGCAAGGCTCCCCAGATATTACCTCATATTTCTCCGGGATTCCAAAGCCAGGCCATTAAAATACTAAAAGGAAAAATTATGAGAGTAGAACCAACCTCCTGTCCGGAAAGAATAAATCCCTGTCTGTGCCTCTTTCTTGTGAGTGACCCAGGACTCAGGTCTAAAGAGCAAAGCCTCTGAGCATGTTCCCAGGAGAGACTCCATCAGCTCCTAATTATATGTGCGAGAAGTGGGTGGTAGCTTCACTATGAGCTTGTATCTGAAATGTCTCCCCAGGGGACTGGGGCAATTTCCCAGCTCAGTCTCACTTGCTAATGCCGGATTCTGGGAAGGGAGCCTAGACCTCGAGTGCTTTTCATTGTGATTTGAAGAGCGCTGATTTGAATGCTCCCCAGTGCCTGTTACCTTGGGAAAAGGCTGCTTCCCTTCCCCGTCTCCAGACACACAGCCTTCAGCTGCTCGCTGACTCTGGCTCTCTCTGGCTGGGTCAGTAAGGGTGGTCCTCCAGGCTCTGCTTCCTTTCTGCTCTTGCTCCCTGCCTTGCTTCTGAGGAGATGGGTGTTTTATCACATACATCCTCAAGCAAAAGAATACATTTCACCTTTTTTTTTTTTTTCACCCTTTCCATTCCCAAACACAGCAGCGGATTTTTTTTATGTTGATTTTATGTTTCAAAGCTTTGGTTGCCTTGTTTCTGCGTAAACCACATCATGTCTCCTCTGAACCTGTAAAAGCTTGTTGCTGTGTATTGTTGAACCTTACCATCTTGATTCTGCAGCATGTTTATGGAGGGGTTTGTCCTAGTAGGGTCTGTTCCCATTGCTGGGGTGGACTACACTGCCTGGATCTAGTTATCAAAGCATGTAAATGCTGGGAAGGAACTGAGCTGCTTCTATGAATCACAAGAATATTTTCCAAGTGTGAGCCCTCAACCTGACACCTCTTTGCAGTGGTCTGTTGTCTTTTTCCTTTCATGGATGTCGAAAACACTTTGAGCTTGATACTGTTTTATTCAGCCTGGAGAAGAGAAGGCTGAGGGGAGACCTTATTGCTCTCTACAACTACCTGAAAGGAGGGTGTAGAGAGATGGGGGTCGGTCTCTTTTCTCAAGTCACAGGCGACAGGACAAGAGGAAATGGCCTCAAGTTGTGCCAGGGGAGGTTCAGGCTGGATATTAGGAACAATTTTTTCACTGAAAGGGTTATCAGACATTGGAATGGGCTGCCCAGGGAGGTGGTTGAGGCACCATCCCTGGAGGTGTTCAAAAGACGGGTTGATGTAGTGCTGGGAGGGATGGTTTAGTGATGATGCTCCTTGTTTGTTGTGTGGGTGACTATTTTTGTCAGTTAGGTTGACGGTTGGACAAGATGATCTTTAAGGTCCCTTCCAACCTAGAAGATTCTGTGATTCTGTTATACATTCCAAATCTCGTGATCTAGTTCTTGCAGTATTTTCCTCGAGTGTTTTGCCTGCTGGGCTGTGGGAGAGGTAAGGACGGTCCTAAGGGAGAGCCTGGAAACTTTTCAAGCTGGTTATTTCTCTTGCCCTGGTACAATACAGACATTATAGGGAGCTGCTGCGACCTTTCTGCAGATAAGTCATTGCACTGCGGAGCTCTACAGGGCTGAGAAGTCATTACTCCTCCCCATGTACCATACCCTGCCTGCAGCCAATACACAGCAGAGAATTTATTGGGTGTCTCTGGAATTAGGCAATTCTGCTAATTGTCTTCATTTTCCATTGCTCTGCCATTCTTTTCCTGAACCATTAGTGGCACAGCTATTTGTATGCCAGCATGAGCTGCCTGGAAAAAAAACCACCTAAAATTGAACAGCAAATGAATCAAAGACAAGGACAGATACCTCTCAAAGATAATTGCATTCAGATATCCTGGGGAGCCCTTACAAATCCCTTTTCAGCTTCCACAGCTCTTTTCCCTCATTGTGGCTTTGGTTTGAGGAACCTCTATTAAGCAACAAGCCATTCCTAAACAATGCCAGCAATGAGTCAAAAGAGTCCTTTCCTTTTCCATTATTTACCTCCCCAGTGCTCTCTAGCCATACCAAACTCCCAAGCAAAGAGGGTTTTCATTACTTTTTTTTATTTCTAAGGGTCAAAATGATTGGAGTGGCTCTGCCTTTCCCATCTACAAAGTGCATTAAATAGCACTAGTACATTGGTGGGACATAAATAAGGAAACTGCATAGCCTGTTCTTTTATTCAGTTGTGGTTTTTTTTGTTTTTTTTTTCTTTTCTTCACAGCCAGGATATTAATCCCTGTACCATTTCCCACAATGGACAGGTGATCCAAACTTGGGCATATTTTAAATAAATGCAGTGGGAGTCAATAATTGCAAGTTGTCTACACAGAGTTCCTAGACAAGACAGACACCCAATATTTTTAATACACCAAACTCATGACACTCAGTATACACATTTTGTCTTATTTACATGTCATTTACCCATACTTGAAGTCCGTAGTATCACAAATGTGTTCCAAAAAATTATATTTCTGCTTCAATATCTCTTTGATCAGAAAAAAATAATAACTTCCATATATAGGATTTATTACATCTTCTAAGTGAGGTGATTCTAGCACAGCTGTGATCCTACAAAAATACAGTGCTAGAGTATAGTACACATTTTGTAAAAAAACCTGATATCTGGGGGCGAACAGTCCTCTGGCAGTTTGGGGATACCATCCAGCATTTTCAGATTTGGCAAACTGGAGAATACACTTAAAGGGAGACAAAAGAAAAATAGAAATTGAGGAAAATAATCTTGGGAAATGTTGAGAACAAAATAGACATTGATAAAAAACAAACAGTGGCTTCAAACATATCAAAAATACCTTTGTATTGTTGGAAATCTTCATTTGTCATTTGTTGCAGGATGTATCTGATAAAGAGCTAATAAAAAATGTTCAGGTTTCACTGCCCACAACACATCCCTCCACTCAGAGGGGTGTTCAAGGCAGGGCAGCTTCCACAGAGCTGCCAGAGAGGAAAGAATCCACAAAAATCAAATGATGGTAACTTAGTTTTCTCTTGCCTCAGCTCCCATCTTTCAACACATCCCTCTGATTCCATCTCTGAGATGTAATGCAATTTAGACTCCTTCGAGAATACACGAGGGATGCAATGAGACTGAAGGGAGTTTGAGTAATAGGTAGTTTCTATTAATAAAAGGGAATCTAATTTATCTGCCCTACTCACTGTCTCTGAACTTGATCCATGGACTTAGTTCAGTTCAAGAACTGCCAGTCATGTGATTAGAAAGCCTCCTAGGAAGTTTCTGAATATTTTGTGGCTATTATTAGATACTGGCTCACCAGCCCATGTTCCTGAAGCATTTATGATAGTTGACTAGGGGAAAAAAAAAAAAGATTGCTTGGGGAAGCTTGTTGTATTTGAGATCCTATTCTTTTTGAACTCGCTCCCAATCATTTCTTTGCATTGTTGAACTTTTGTTGGCTATTGGAGGGTAAGACTTACAGTTGTCTGTATCTTTCTTGAAATTCACAAGGATTCCTCTTGAGTATAAGGGATTCAAGTGGAGTCTGTCTGAAGTCTGATATTCCACTTAGTGTCATAATGTTATTTTCAGCGAGTGATAAGTGCTGAATCTGAGGCATCTTTGGCAGCTGTTTGAAGGACGTAAAGTGATTTTTATTGACATTTAGTTCTCTGCATCTGTAAAGTATAAAGCACATGACATCACCGATCACTTCTGTAGTATTTCATACCTGTAAGCCAACACAGGGATGGCTCTTCATGGAGTTGGAGTCATGACAACCTAAGAGATTTTAATGAGAGACAAAAGAATTTGATTCCTCAAGACCTGCTTTCACACCAGTTTTACATTTGTGTTATTTTTGCCTACCCATGGACTTCAAGATCAGATCCCTGCACTTTATACTCTCAGCTTTCTTTATATTGAACACAAATACATCATTACTGTTGTTCTCAATGCTACAACTTCCCATACACCTAGACATGCGGCAACATAGTAGCAATAGATGGATTGTAAAAAAAATAGTTGTCATGGTCACATCTGGCCTCTCTGCTTGTGTTATGTTCCACCATCTCTTCATATACATTCCTTCAGTCTTCAACAACTGTCCCTTTTCACAAAAATATCACTGAACTTGATAAGACTCATGAATTATCCACCAGGAATAAAGGAGACATCACCTGACCTCCTAACCGAGAATTTTCAACTCGGGATATGAACTCAGCAATATACTGATGGATTGTCACTATAATACCCCCCAAAATACCACATTTTGGCAGTTCTCAAGAGTCTGCTCCAGCTATTACTGAAGTAAATAAAAGTTTTGATTTCAGTGATATTGCATTAGAATAGAAACAGGACATTTTGTCTACCTTGGCAACCTTATGGCACTTAGGTCTGTCAAAGAATTGTCCACCAACCAAAGTTTTTCCACCCGAATTAATCTTCGGAGAACCCTTTTGAAGTTTTCCACCTGGTAAAGATCACCCAGGTCTTGAAATGAAAGGTTCAACTCCTGGGAAGGAAAGAAAAAAAAGATCTGTCACTTTTTCCCCCCCCCTTGTTTTCTATTAACTGTATCTTTAAATCTTTCAATGTCAGAACGAGTTAAAAGGTGAATTTGAGAGCTGAAATTAATCTACTCCATTCTCTAACCATTCATTTACCACTAGGCACTAAGCAGGTAAGAAACATCACTAGTTCTTACATGCCCAAGCACAAATGAAGCCCTGTCACAACACAGGAGTTTACTCTTTGCACTGGGTCAGAATCCAAATTACAATATATTCCAGTGATTCTTCTGGTTTCCAATGTCATGGTGCCAACCTGAACTTTAAAACTGCTAACTGCAAGGAGCAGCTCACACCTTATTATTTGTCTGATTTTCTACTACAGTACAAAGAATTAATGAGAAAGTTTTACAGCACAGTTTTCCCAGTTCTCTTGCTGTTTCTTTTGCCACTTCTCTGTGTCAGTTACTTGTTTTCTTTTTTTCAAATAATGTTCTTCTCCTCTGAAAAATAGCTCTTCTTCTGAAGGCCCTGCTCAAAAAAAAAGAAAAGATTTACAATAGTGGATGTGATATGGAACTGGCACTTAGTTACTTGCTGAAAGATTATATATACAGCTGGGAAGATATCTGAAATGAAGAAATATATATAATATTATAGGTGCGTAGGTTTCCAGGCTTTGAAGAAGTAAATTAATGTGAAGATTTTTCTACCATTTCTAGGCCCATAATTCAGCAAGCAATCTAAGGGCATGATGATTTGGTACCTGGTTACCAAGTGACATTTCTTCTAAGCTAAGAATAAAAGGTTTTTCTAAATGGTTGAGCATAAGCATCTGAATTCTAAAATACTGTTTCTACATAGTTTTTCAAATGCTTTGAGTTTATATAATGGTTATGTATTTATCCTTTAATTATCCTGAGAAAAGGATATGTTTGTAACTTCCAGTCCACTGACAACAGCTGCAACTGGGATAAATAGCCATACTCAAAAGCTCATTCATATTAAGTCTACCAAAATGCTATGGACATCTTCAAATTCCTACCTAAAGCAAGGATAGTGTGGAATTTTTTCACTGTTTAAACCCAAACATGCAAACACTGGATTTTAAAATCCACCTTTCATTGTCCGTTCTTGAGGGTGTCTATAGATTGTAATTAGGCCAATGCAGTCTTAAAATAAAATACACCATTTGCAGAACTGAATTTCACTCTTGTCTTCTTGTTTGGCATATGGCTATTGCATTCTGAACAATATTCAAATGTTAATGAACTTTTGAGAGAAGTAACCAACACCGCATTTATACTAAAATTTTTCAAATTACAGTTCTGGCTTTTGTTTCCCATTTTAAAAATTATGAAGAGTATTTCCCCAGTTATTAAAAAAAAAAAGAAAAATGTACAAAATGGGATGAAATCCTGCCCCTTTTCAAAACAATGGCAAATTCCATGATTTAAGCTCATAATATTTAAGGACATACGCTTTGAGTAAATGGAGTTAAGGCTTAAACGTTAATAAGTCTTTTGGATCTTTACCATCTCTCACGCGGGGACAATGAAGCTGATTCCCTCGAACATCATGTTCCTCTATGTCCTGCCAGCTGAGATACTTGAAGGGATCAGAAGGAAGCTTAGAAAAAGCAAAATAAAGATATAAAAGAATCAGTTAAGATTTTTCAGTTTCTGGCACTGTCTTTTCTCATATTTCCGGCCTGATTACAGTAGAAATAATATTCATCCATGTTTACAATGTCTTCTGCCTTAATACCATCCGGTGAATAGCAAAATGATGTATGGAAGTGAGGATATGATGGTCTGCATTTGTGAATGCGTGTGCATGTAAAGACAGTTCTGGACAAGCTTATGTACAATATATCCTGAATATATCCTGAACTAAATCTAGGTACAGAAAACCTGCCACTGCAGTCCAGATCATGATGTTTCTGCCCATTTTGCTTTTCCACTAAAACACATTGTACAGTTTCGCAGGCATCAGACTCCTAGGACAGAGGAAGGAACAGGATCTCTAGCTCTTCCTGCAGTGTGTGATTGTGCCATGCCCAATGGACACAGCATCACAATTGCCTGCAGTGGGGGAACCTCTTGGAGCAAGTTTGCTCAAACTTGCAGCGTTTCTTTCAGTGGAAACCATGATGGTGGAGTTGAGGGGAGAGGAGAGATGGAGCACACACCTCTGACTGATCTCCTCCAGTCACAGCTGAGCTATGCACACATCCACAAGCTGGTAAATGCTGTGGAGATTCACCATATACGTTACGAATTAACCGAAATACTGGAGAAAAATATTCTTGCCAAATATCTGTATTGTTACCTTTCATAGCATTCCTGCTTATGACACTTTATCGCAAATGTACACAGACTCTTCATGATTTATTAGATACTTGCCCATTGGATCCAGTTCTCTGCATAGTGCTCAAAGGCTTCCTGGGCCACTGAGTCAAATCCCTTGCTGCTGCTGACACCATATCATATAATCGTATTTATAATCTGATCTAGCTTTGGAAGATAAAAGGAGGCAAACCAAAATCAGCTTCAAAGCTGGGGAAGAGATTTCAGCCTTAGTTATTCTTTGTCCAAGTCTCTCTTCTATAAACTTGTAATCAGACCGGCAAGCCAAATACTTACAGGAGAAAGTTGCCCAAAATCACAGTTCTGCCTGATGAATCCTCTGTTTTGTAATAAAACCGGTGGAATAGTGTGTGTATCACTTAGGATGGAGCAGCAGGATGAGTAGGTTTTATGGAACTTTTGATTGCTTGTAGTCAGACCTGAGGAACTAGAGAGGAGATGTTAAACAGGTAATGAGTTCTCTTCGGAGAAATGCAAACTATTTTATAAGGCAGAAAATACAGAGTAGTGAGGGGTAAGACTTACTCAGTCTTGAAGATAATGAAGACCAGAACTTGTTCAATAGCATGATACGTCCTCTGCTATCATAGAATCATACAATGGTTCGAGTTGGAAGGAACTTTAAAGATCTTTAAGTTCCAACCCCCTGCCCTGGGCAGGGACACCTCCCACCAGACCAGGTTGCTCAAAGCCCCATCCAGCCTGGCCTTGAACACCTCCAGGGATGGGGCAGCCACAGCTTCTCTGGGGAACCTGTTCCAGCATCTCACCATCCTCACAGTCAAGAATTTCTTCCTAATATCTAATCTAAATCTCCCCTCTTTCAGGTTAAAACCATTACCCCTCATCTTATCGCTCCACTCCCTGATAAAGAGTCTCTATCCTGTGAAGTCCTGCTTATGGATCAACATTGTATGAAAAGATACCTCAACTGCGTAGTTATTTTAATGCCTTGAATATCTTTTAGTAGAATATCAAGGCTCCAAAGAAGAGTCAAACTTTGTTCAATAAAGTCTTGAAGTCATGTGCTTCTGTGCTTTGTAGTTCACTGCCTAAGAATGCCTTCAGAAGTGCATTTTATATACCCCAAATGGTGCAATTTCTCCAATTGTGCTTCAGAGAGATTGAATAATTTGCAGACTAGCAGCTGCAATTTAGAAATTTACCATGGAATACTTCAAAAACATAATTTTAACTTAGTAAGTGTGTGCATACAACACTATAATTTGACTTTTGCTGTACAAGCTTGGTGAGAGCTTGCCGGAAAGTATCAGATGTCAGTAAGCATCATTAAAACAATTACAGTCAGGAGCAGAAATGGAGAGTAAAAATGCAGCTTAGAAATGGTCTATTGAGGATAGTAATGATAGTTTCATATTGAGTGCAAAAGACAAGCTAAATAGAATATCAGTTAAAACTTATGATTACAGATTATTGGCAAATAATCATGAAGAGACGTGTTCTGTTGACCTTACTAGGATTGTTTTGATGTTTTTAAAAATCATCAAAGCCCAGCATTACATCTTTCCTGGCTATTGCATGAAAACTGCACAGAATGGTACTGACATACGGAACTACTCCTCCCTTCATGCTTTATGCTTTTCTTTTATCGGGATCAAACCAGCCACAAGAAACCATAAGTGACTTAAAGAAAGCTGAGCAAGCTCATCATTTCTGAAAATAACAGCTATTTACTTGGGCATTTTTGGATGTCATCACTGTTTTCATGTTTGTGTGCTGCTACAGACCAGCAGGCATACACACACATGGCAGCCTTGTGAAAAGAAGATTTACATTTGGTCAATATAAAACAAAAAAAAAGGAAAAGGAGAAAAAAAAAAAAAGGTCCTGGAAACTCTTGCTTAGCCCTTTCTTGGTGTTTGTTTACTTCTGCTTTCTTGTATGTTAAATGAGAACAGAGAAAGAAATAGAAAATATTTTATACTTAAGAAAAAGATGTATTATTCTTCTCAGTTTTGGAAGCAATTTGTTAGGATGTATTCAAATGAGTGCAAGGCATTTGAAAACCTACCTTCCTCTCAGCTAGATACTGCCTCCTCTGTGGAGACATGAATATATGCTCCTAGTCCCTTGAAATGTGGGATAAAACATTTCAGCTGACCCATTTAACATGCTATCTTCTGATCTTTTGGCAGAAGCCCGCTCACAAAATTGTATAGCAGTGATAGAAAATAAAACATAAACTTCCAGAATCAATATGGGATAAATAAGACTTCTCCAATCAGGTAGGGAGTGAGATTTCTATTGGAAAGAGCGACAGAAGGAAGCATTTTTCATCTCAAAACTGCCTGAGTTTAATAAGCACCAGCTGGACCCTAACATTATGTCACAGAAGATTTTTCTGAAGGAGCAAGTGCGACAATGCTTTTCTCTCCCTTGCTTTGTTTTCCTTACTATTTTGCTGCAAAATTGATGCAAAAGAAATGGCAATGAATGAGGCGGGATGCAATTCCAAACAATTACAGATCACACAATACATGAAAGTAATAAAATTTTCTGCCTCGATTGTGAGGCCCTTCGGCTGGATATGAATCTCCAGTGACACCTCTGGGAGCCACACACTAGATTATGTCAGGCATTAGGGGGAAAAAAATTAGATTCATGATGTCTGTCCAGGCTGAGTCATTTCCTCTCACTTTGCCTGCAGTGAGAAATTGGTGCTTATCATAAATCATAGACCTAAATTCGTATGAGAGAGGAATTAATTTCACTAATGGAAACCCTCTGTGGCAATAGCATTCCTCGGTTCTCTCTCTTCTTGGGGAAGGGAGGGTGCAGGGAGGGTATCTATGACATCCTCTAAGCAGAGATAGTTGATCATATTTTAAGAATCCTATAAATGAGATTAGAAGCAAAACTTAAAATTGTAAGGGTGGAAGATCTTGTGACCAAATTCTAATTTCTGAGGCTGGTGCTCAGTCTAGTTGTTCATATCATGGCTATACCTTTGCCACCAATATCAAATCCAAAATATGCGAGTTGATATTCAACATCTAAACCCTCTGTCTGGTTAAAGTATGATTTCTCCCACTTAGCTGCAGCTTCCAGCCTGCAAAGCCAGGCTTAGAAAATGTTCTTGGCTCCCTCTACAGTCACTGGAGACAAGTGGGTATGTCCAGAAACCCCCTCCCTCAGCCCATCCTCGATACCTGTTAATTTGGGCTGGAGTGAATCACAGCCCACACATCATCTACATGAGGAGCCCACAGGCTTTCCTGAGAGTGGCCAGGCTTAGAAAATGTTCTTGGCTCCCTCTACAGTCACTGGAGACAAGTGGGTATGTCCAGAAACCCCCTCCCTCAGCCCATCCTCGATACCTGTTAATTTGGGCTGGAGTGAATCACAGCCCACACATCATCTACATGAGGAGACCACAGGCTTTCCTGAGAGTGGACCCAACTTCCAGGCATCTGAAGTTTGATGAGAAGGATCCCACCTTAAGTGCCTAAAGGGTTCTTTGAAATAGGAGGACTTCTGATCACTTCAAAAAAGCTCAGGGAATCATTCCCTTCCATGTAGCATCATTGAAATACCTAAAATAGCCATTTCACCTAAATAATAAAACAACAAAAAAAAATATTTGTACAAAGCAATTCTTTGCTAGCACCTTGAAATCTATAGAGTTTTGCATATGAGCTGAATATGCAGTATGACAAACTGTGGGGATAAGTGGAAGTACCCATGACTAACCCAATATATTTCATGTTTTTTCCTCAGTGGAAGTCCCAGTGGGGAATTAAGTGCCTGAAATATTTTGTAAACTGGAAGGAATGAGAACAGAACAGCTACTGCATTTTTCAAAACATGATTTATGAGATATCAGGCCATATCTTGGAAAATCATGCTCTCCCGTGGAGTTTACTGTTAAAAGTCACACGTTATCAAGATGTCAGTGTCAGTTGTGTGTCCATGAAATGAGTCTGCTTCTCCTCCCACTGACATCTTGGCAACGTCTTCATAGGCAACAAAATGCTGCAAATTTTCCAACTGCAGTGCAAGTACATTTGAGTCCAGCTGACTTTAAGGGTGGAATATATTAAAAGCCCAGGAAATACTTTGAAGAGCTCTAGCTGAGCTACTTCTGCAACAGCACCAGTGAAAGATATTCTGAGTGAAAAACATTCCTCCCGTGTATTATTTTTGATATTTAGCTGTTAAGAAAAGACTGTCAGTCAAAATGCCCCTTTCTCCTGATATAACCTGCAGCTCTGATAAACAAACGTTTTAGACTCTACTGCACAGGTTCAGCTTTGCCTCATGGAGAGAGGAAAACTCAGTGGAAGAGGAGTAAAGATAAAGAAGGAATAAATAGGGAAACTCTTGCAATTGGGATTTGAAAGGTTCTTTTCCCAGCATTTTGAGCAGTTCTGGGGTCTGGTCTGCCTTCCAGTAGTCTTATCCCCAGCTACTTCACATGAATCAGCAGCCTTGCGCAGGCTGAGCTTTCATTGAACCATGGCTTCTTTCCCCATAGATCAATGCCCGCAATAAAAAATTTTGGAAGGGCTATTTATAGTACTACTGCACATATTCAGAGTCAGAATTCCTCTGGTGCTCGCTACAGCTTCACATCCCAGCAAATCATGGAACGTATAGGATGGAAAGGGCCCATGCTGCTGTGTGCTTGACCTCAACTGGAAGTCTGGTCACTATTTAACAACAAAGTGCTCCAAGCTCTTCCAGACCTGCTTCTATGGAAGTGAAAAACACGGACCTTTCTAAAGGAACCAAATCTAGTGTATTTTAAGCTCATCTTTAAGAAAAAGAAAAAGCAAAACCAGCCCAAATAAACTAAATAAAGGGCCATAAACCCTCCTAAAGTGAAGAGTTCTTATACCTAGGTCAGAGCTGCTGATTTTGCGTAGGCTCCAAAAGAGCCGGTTATGGATCTGTCCAAACCACTTGCACAAACAGCTGTTTGCTTGTGTGATACAAACACCCAGTTATTTATGTTGTCTCAGCCAATTGCACATGCCAAAGCTGATTAACAGAAACGAACTGCAGGGTTAACTTACAATCGCATTTTGTACAGGTATTTAAAAGACAGCAAACTTGTGCTTTGTTCAAAATGCACACAATTTACTGCTCTGTAGCACTTGTTGCTTGTATGCAAACATTTATTATGAGAACTCTCTGAATTTAGAATAGTATAGGACTTGGACATAGTGTTTCCATGCTCTATTACCTTTCAATTATTTTTATATGAGTTTTATGAGACATTATGCAACATTTCAAAGCAGTTCTTTTGAGCATAATTTAGTAACAAACACACCTGTAAGTTATAGCTACAATGCATCCTTGCTGTGAGCTGTATCATCAATTATCTTGCTTTATGCATCATAAAATTGCTCCCCAAAAGACGTAATTAACATAATTAGGTCTTATCGTCATAATTATACATTCCTTGTATATCAACTAACATTCCATGCAGCTCTTCATGGATCTAACTTGCATCGATATGAATTCCACATCTTAATCAATGTACCTTTCACACATTCTTACAAGAAATTATACATTTTTTGGTGAGACACCTTTTGTTTTTCGGTAATCAGCCAATGACAGCAAGAAAAAAAAACCCCATTTTTCTTCCTGTTTTTACAGCACAACAATCTCCATCAGCAATACTGGTTGGTACATTTTAAAAAGACACTCAATCCTGTAACACTATCTTTGTTGTCAAAGCATGTCAAGCCAGCTGTGCAATGACTACAGTTACGTCTCTTCTTTCACCCTCCTACCTTTCGGACATGTCTTGCTGTTGCATAAAATCCTCACATCTTGCATAAGGCTATTTGTCTACAGTCAAAGCTTATCTTCCCATCTCTTTGCCCCTGCATAGAGAGGTAGTTGAACATCCTCTGAGGAGAGGTAACCAGCCAGGATCCTGGCTGGGGCTGTATGGATTCACCGTCTCCAAGGAAACACTGTCACCTCGCAACGCAGTCACGTTAGGAGGTATTGTTACCAATCTCTTAAGCACATCAAACAAATTCCTGTGCTGATCTACCTGGTATCGATGAACCGTCTTTCCAGAAGGTGGCTAAAGATAGGTTGGCGATACCTGTAGCAAGATATGTGATCCTCCAGACCAATCTCTGGTGTGCTCACTCCAGCAACTTCACTTTGCTGAATTGCTTTCACAATTTTGCCCTCATGAAGTTTCTCTTTTCTTTACCTAAAAGATGCCTTGCTCCGTTAAATGGCTGTTAAATGCCTTATCAATTTATCCAAGAACTTAATAGATACTTTAAAAGTCTTATATTTTATGTTAGGTTAATGAAATTTCTTCGTGAGCATCTCTTCACTAGGTCGAATGTCCTTGACTCATTTGAACATGCTCAGGCATTCTATAAAAAATTTTCCAGGCTTCCTTCTTCGAGTTTGCATCTGAGAATGAACACAAGAGACTCTTCTCTTGGTGGGAACCCACAGGTCAGTTTTGTGTCTATTTTTACATTGTGTTTTTCTTAAAACATTAAAGCTACAGGTTCTGAGAATAAGTCTAGTGAAGATATTCACTTTAAAATGTCTTTGATATGAAGTTTGCTTGGTTCACTCAGACAAAGTGCAGAAGCTGGCAGCGTGCCACTGATGGAATTGCAGCAGCCCAATATTGTTGCAGGCATTGCCTAGTCCCTGCTGAAGTTTACAGATGGCTTTTAAGCTCGAACAGTAGTTATGGGAACCAAGTTTCAGCTCTGTGCTGTGTGAGGTTATAATAGAGCAGTCAATCATGCCCTATCGATCTGCATCTCCCACATTACAGGTGCTGTTCCTTCTTCACTTGAGCTCCCGGGCTCCATACTGAAAGAAGAAGGGATAAATAGATCAAGATCAATGCGGAAAAAAGTACATGGTAAACCCCTCTGCCCAGGGATATTCAACTGGAAGTACCATACAGTCACAAAGCTCTGAGGTTCAGTCTTCCTACCTTCCAATGTCTTCACAGAAAAATTACTCCCTATCTCCCCTTTCCTTCAGATTTCTCTTTTCTCTTCTTCTTGGTCGTTAAAAAGGCTGATCGTTACAAAATTCTTCTGTATAGAAAGGCATGTTCTTTCCCCAGCAGTGACTGAAGTCTCCGAAACGTTATCTTAGAAATCCCACTGCCAAACTTCACTGTGCCAGTAAAGTACAGGAGCACAGCGTTTATCAGAAAATTTCAGCTCCTATGCAAAGGAATTCTGTGGTTACAAGTGCTGAATTGTCAGACCGTTACCTGAAGCTTAACAATGTAATTGTTACGGTTTCACTAAAACTTCAGGTGGTACGAACTGAGCTTATTACAGGGTGAGTAGAGGACAGACTATTAAGAGTTTCATCAGGTCACTTCAACATACCTTTTCTCTGCCTATTGAAAAAAAAACCCAAAAAGATGTGTTTCAAAATTAAAAGGGACTTTAATTTGGGGCCTTTTTATTTACCATTTTTTGTCTTTGTATAAAATGAAATGTATTTGTCCACATCAAGGCCTATTGGGCTTCAGATCTTCTATGGCAAATGCATTCCTCCCAAAGCATGTGAAAAATTATCAATCTGCTATTTCAGTGAAATGAAATATTTAAGATGGTGTTGGTCTTTCCATTAAAAACCCTGGTTTTCAGGTCTTTACAACCTGCCCATAAAAATTCTGCTAAGAAATTTAGCAGCATGTCCCATCCCTGCAAGAAACAAATAGTCTTTCCCACTTCATCCACGTTTTGACCAGTAATTCTGTCCTTGAAATGGTTGAGCTGGGCAAATACAGGGTGGGCATCAGCCTCCATCACCAAGTCTCTCCCATCTACATTTCGACTGATCGGATGCTTTCCTGTGTGTCCTACAGATACAGCTGGTGGCCTCCTGAAATATGTATGAACTGGGCAGAATACATCTCGCCCTGAGATCTGATTAACGGAGGAAACAAATCAAATTATTATGAATGTTATAGGCCACAAGAAGCCCTATTGTTCTGGGCACCAGGAAAGTAGAGTTTGCTCCAGAGAGTTTGTAGTCTAATTGAACAGAGCAGACAGACAAAGAGTAGGAGAAAGGGAATAATATTATCCCTCCCTCTTTTATACACAAATAACTGAAATGCTCAGACCATGAAATGCTGGTGCTGTGGCAGTCAACAGCAAAGATTCTGTTAATATGAATGGAGTCAGCATTTACACAGGATGCACAGAGACTGACTCTGATAAGTCCTGACTAGATAAACAATCTGGCTTTAAAGTCTATGCATTGAATTGGCTGAGTTTTTCTGATCTGACATTACGTTAATCATCTTTAAAGAATACTTAAATGACAACTCTCAATGAGAACATTTTTCTGATTCAGGGATAAAGCAGCTCTGTAAAAACCAGTTTGACGATGTAATTTCGTGTTCTTTATTAAGAAAAGTAAAATTCCTACTTTACTCAGTGTTAACTTGATACTTACTGGCAATATCAAACCATTAGGTTGATGCCACCAGTAAAATCAGATCTAAAAACTTAACGACATTATAGTGACAGCAGAAAGTTAATTTTTACATTGATCTTACCTGGTTTGCCTGTATCCAGGAATCCATGGCATTCCTGTTGGATGAATCAGTTATACAGAGAGAATTTCTCTGAATATTTCATTAGTATAATCTGCATGGATACTCATAGGAAGCACTAGAAAAAGAACACAATATTAAAGGCATACATGCTCATCTGTGCTTCAGCAGATAAGCAGGCACACTTACATAAACTGGTTATTTTGCTGAGTTACCTAGGCAACAAATTTCTTTTTGTCCTGCCCATTCAGGATTCCAGTAAACTATTTGACTCCCACTGGTAGGAGTTGGAGAGCATTCACAGGGAAAAGCCAAGTACAATGGAATAAAGCCTTGGACGGAAGAAGAACAGAGTTAGTGAAACATTTCATCAGCGTTACCAGACAAAAAGGAATCAACAACAAGCTGCATAAATAATTGAAGTGAAAACTATATATGTCTGGTTTCCTAAGGTGTTATAAACTCAGGGCTTCCAAGACAGTTGGAGGGGCTGTAACCAAGCAACGAGTACTGAAACTTCGTTCTCTCTTTTGGAAAAACAGTGGACCTGCAAGTCATAATGACACTATCTGGCACTGAAGGTTGAGGCTTTCCATTGATTTTATGGTCTTTGGATCAATCCATAAAGAGAGATGTTTATGGAATGAAGAATGGCATTTTTATTTGGGTTAGGAGAGACTTATTTCAGTATCAAATCTGACTTTTCTAGTAAAATGTAGGTCAACAATTTCTGGATGAAGTAGACTTTTTCTGACACTAAAGAATTATCACGTATGAGTAATGTTTTGAGTTTTTTTTTCTCCTCAGAAGTAACTTTGTGGAAAAAATAGACATAACTTGTCTTCTCTTGCATTTGGTCACTTACCTGATGAAAGAGAAAACAAAATTCTATCCCAAGTGAGGTTGGTGGCATGCAGCACTCCTCCTGATTGATGTGCAATAATGATTCCTCCCATTATGTGTCTCACTCAGATGAGATATAGTTCCCCTTTCACCTTAAAACATGGGTTTTTATATTGAACAAAATTATTGCATCCCTAATCCGCAGATGCACATAAGCTTATGCTTAACCTTTTAGCCCTTAAGAGTAATGCTGAATTCAACAGAGTAACTGAATTCAACTGGAGCAGAATCAAACTTGTATGTGTGTACAGAAAAAAACCCAAAAGGGATCTGCCAGATCTGCCAGATTTTTCAGAAGAGATTGAACCGAGCATTCTTTTTCAGAGGTCATGGTTTAGAGCTCATTGAAATTGATAGGCAAACTGCCATCCATTTTAATGAGCTTTCTGTCAGTCTTAAGTTGTCCAAATGCCATTTCTGTCTAATTCTTGAAATTCAAAATATCTTAGCCAAAGCTGCCAACACAAACAAGGTCAGACATTTGATGAAGACACCCAGAGATGAGAACTCTGATATGAGGGCAGTCTCATTTGCCTCCATCCACATCTTTAAGATTAATTTCATGTTTCATCTTTTCATATGTTAATTGATAATAATTCTCGGTGGAATACAACACTCATTAAGTACTTCCTAATTTGTTGAATGTAAGTTTCATCAGGTAATTTTAATCATGTGAAAATCATTGTAAATTCATTTTGATGAACAATTTCCTGTTGCAGTCTGGTAAGCTTCCTTTTACACCATGTCATTGGAAGCAATATCTCTGGTTATTCTCCCGTCTAACTTTCATCATTGCAGATGCCACCGTATTTCCATAAATTGTTGCATTTATTTATGTAACCGCTGCCAACTGCTAAAGAGTTATGTTTCTTTTTTTAGTGGAGAATTGATTACCTGAAATATATTGAAAAAAATGTTTCACTTCATCCATCAAAACGCTGCCTTCCTGAAGCTCAGATCTTGCAAATGTGGGAATACTTAAGAGTCACTAGAGCACTTCGTTATTAAACTGGCTTTACGAGGTTGTCATATGTTAGATATTTAAGAAAAATAGGCATAATCTCTCTAAGTATGGAATGGGAAAACTACTCATAATGCATTTGACTCATTCAGTCTGCCATTATCAATACCAGCAGTTCTTAAATTTTTTATACTGGGCAGCCTTTCCTGTGCCTGAAATACTTTGCACCTTTCCTTCCCTTTCTCCCCAGTACCCTCCTGCCCCACATGTATATCTGTCTCAATCATATACTTAATTATGTTTAGTTGTGTGCACGCACACACAATATACCAAACTCCACTTGCACAGCAAACCTGTTTTACATGCATAATTACAGATATAGCTATTTTTATATATATATTTGTGTGTGTGTACACATGTGCATGCTTGCACACACATATATAACTACTGTGCAAAAATAGGCAGGGGAACAGAGTGTAAGTATTCTTATACAGATGAAAATTTCATGGAAGACCACTGAATTTCAGTACAAACGTCCTTTAAAACATACCTCCTCTCTTTCAAAGATCTATCCATTCTTACTGTTGTTTCAATGATACATTTTACTGAACTACATTTCTAGTTGATATAACTCCATTGCTGGGCCAAGATGGTAAAAATTACCCAGCTCTACATATGCTAGGAAAGGAGTGAAAGAACAGGAAAGCACACAAAAACAATACAGATGGATGACAAACATAATGCAGTTGTTTGAAATTCAGAGACACCTGCCCCTGTTGCAGCTTGAAAGAAAGAACTTAGGACTAAGAACGTGTATTTATTTACAGGCAGAACTTGTTCCTGACATCTCTCATTTTTTTATCCCTATTCTGTCCCTGAGTCTTATTGCCAAAAAAATCTGTAGTTCAAATGAATGTCTTGTTATTCACTGTCTGCAAGGATAATAAAGATGTTCTCTAGCTGAAAACAGAAAGCAGAGCCTCCTATGATCATGGGGAAAAAAAGAGAAAAGCATTATGAGGAGAGCCAGCTATTTTTATTAAAGGTGTTTTGTTCATGCAGCTTTTGTCAGGAAATCCAAATAACTTGCTCCCGCTTGCTTTCAGTTTGATAAAAATGGCAGCCTTGAGTTAAAAGAAAGAAGGAACAGCCTTGTTTCTCTCCAGTGCTGCTTTTCTAGGAAGGAGACAGACACACTCTAGCTGTCCACAATTCCTGCATTTAAAGCTAGAAACTGGCATGTCCTGCCAAAAGAAATTAAATGTAATGAAAACGTGTTTCTGGTCAGTCAGAGACTGTATTTGTTCTATCACAGAATATGCATCCTGAGGGCTACAGGACGTCCTCCTTCCAGCAGTACTGGGAGTATTTAATCATTCTTGGGAATGATTTTCCACTGCTTTGTCTCAGCTGAGTGTCTGTACCTGCTGCTATGCAGGTGTGAGCGCTGGCCTCAGCAAACAGGGGATTCCTGAGTAATAAGCATTTTGCATGCACAAGGCACAGATATAAACATCTATTTTCAATCAGGTCTACTGACTTCAGTAGAGAAGGCATTCCTGCCTCATATACCTTCAAAAGACAAGAAGATCTTAAAGTCATCTCCAGCAGGATGATGCACCGTCCCCTTACTCTACACACCACCATCTTTCCACCCAAGTTCTGGTGCTGGTTCTGTTGGCAAGACTTCCCAGAGCATGTGTTTGCAATCACTGATAAGGGGAGTGCACCATCAATATGCATCAGTCTTTTCCTGCCAACTGATTAGTTTCAATCAGGGTCCAGTAAAGGCAACCCAATGGCTTGAAACAGAATGACTTCATCCAGCGCCTCTCTCTGCATCAACTGTTTTCATCCAAAATCCCTTCTGAAGACAAATCTAGGTATTTTATTCAGAGGTTTGATTCCCCCACCCTTACATTTTGCGTTAACAGAGATGAGGTGATATAAGCAGCAGCTTTTCTTTAAGGAAAAAAAATAAAAAGATTAAAAAATAGACTATTCAGATACACTGAAGACTTTTTGAAGGACTTCAAAGAGGCTATGTCCACTGCTGGCCTAAAGGAGGGTTATGAAGGTGCTGTTAAACTACTTTATGTCACTATATTCTCCAGTCACAGACCTGCCAAGCCACTGAGCTTGTCTCAAACATAAACTAACCCCATCTTTCAGCTGCTCCACTTTGTCTTGCTCTGCCAGCTCCATGCTGTATTCCAGCAGTTGGGAAATACGGATTTTCTTTTCTCCTTGACCCACACAGGGGGAAGGAGGAGGCCCTGTCTTCAGCAGGAACCGTTACATGCTGCTGTTGCTACTGCAGGCAAACAAATCTTATTAAAAAAACCCTAAGTGACCAGATGTAATTCATAGAATCATAGAATTGCCCAGGCCGGAAGGGACCTCCAAAGGCCATCTAGTCCAACCTCCCCGCAGTCAGCAGGGACACCCCCAACTAGACCAGGTTGCCCAGGGCCTCGTTGAGCCTCTCCTTGAATATCTCCAGGGATGGGGCCTCAACCACCTCCCTGGGCAACCTGTTCCAGTGCTCCACCACCCTCACAGTGAAGAACCCTCTCCTAATCTCCAATCTAAATCTGTTCCCCTCCAGCTTGAAGCCATTGCCCCTCGTCCTGTCACTACAGGCCTTTCTAAACAGGTTCTCCCCAGCCTTCCTGTAGGCCCCCTTCAGGTACTGGAAGGCTGCTATTAGGTGTCCCCGGAGCCTCCTCTTCTCCAGGCTGAACAACCCCAGCTCCCTCAGCCTGTCCTCGTAGCAGAGGTGCTCCATCCCCCTGATCATCCTTGTGGCCCTCCTCTGGACCCTCTCCATCAGGTCCATGTCCTAATTCCCTTGATTAAGGTAGTTTAATACTGATGCTTTTACTTTAACGTGTTCTTTCAGACCTCAGAGTTTTTGCAGCTGAAGTGTAAAAGATCAGCAGTATCCTGAGCTTCAGCAGTATCCTTCCCGTTTCACATGCTGCCTTTGCTGTTCTGTAGAGCTGCCGAATGCAAAATGAAGCTGCGAGAGCATGTTGGCTCCACAGCTACCAAGGCATGAAGCACTTCTTTCTACAGCTGTGGAGTACATCCAGAATATTCATAACAGTGTCACAGGAGATGTGAGTCAATGTGCAACATTCAGCGTGCTATTGTGTGACACCAGATGATTAATGCTCCCAGCAAAACACAGGCTGGTTTAAATAAACAAAATTAAATATATTTTTATGATTATAGAAATCATGTGTTACATCTCTGAGAGAACATCAGCTGCTGCTCCCAAATGCTTCCTAGTTGCTGGCTTGTTTTTAAATGCTTCGATTGTTCACTGGATTTTCCTGCCACATAAATCCATTGACATTTTGGCCCAACAAGACGAGTCGGTGATTTGGGCAGTAGCTCGGGCCACAGTTGGGCAACTGCACATCAGTCTCCATCTTGTTTTATGATCAGCAATTTACAGCATCGTATTGTTCCCATTTTCAGCCTTAGAAAGACATGAGGAGAGTTTAAATGGGCAAGGAGCTTAACCCAGTGCCAAAGCAGCAAGATTCTTCCTTCATTGCCCCAAGGGCTTTAGACCAAATCTACTTGTTGGTCACTCAGCAGGAGGGTTACTTTTTGTGTTCCAGCAATGTTATTTTCTGCAGAATGAGTTGCTTGGCCTACAGTCAAACGGGTGGATGAGAGATCAGTTCAGAGCCCAGTGTGTGCCCTGGCAGTGCTCCAGCTGCATCTTGGAGCAAAACCATCTCATTCAAACCATTATCCCTCGGCATCGTCCCCTCCAGGGGAAGGAAAGGCAGGCGGGGGAACCACTAGACCGTGTCACAGGCCAGTCAGGTCCTCTCCTTGGTGCTCACAAGCACAAGAGCTGAAGGGCAGCCAAAAGGACACCAATCTCCACAGCAGAGACAGAGCCACTGTCTCCCTTTGCATCTCAGGTTTTAGCTGACAAGCATCTTTATACACAATAGCTTTGCTCCACGTGAAGCGAAATTTTAACCTTTAAGGCTAAGGTAAGTTAAGGTTATGGCCTAGGGAAGTTCTGAGATAGAGGGCAGGAGCAAACACTGTGATTTACTGCTCCTCTACCAACCATGTTGGGGAAAACTTAGTCTTAACTGCTGTGTCTGTGCAGGTTTAGAGAGTTCCAGCAGCCTAAGTCACCAGCAGCATTATTGCCATACTTACATTGGTGTCACACACAAAAGTACACCACTGTCATAGATCCCCCTTAATTTATTAGATTACATTTTCTGTATGTCTGTGCTAAACCTGAACACACCTGCAAAATGAATAACCTCCAAGCTCCATTTAGAAAAAGAGGCTTTGTACAGAAAATCTAAAAATTAAATGGGGCTTTAGAGCGCAGAAGGAGATACAAATGTAAAAGATGTTTTCCACTTGAAAAGCTTTGTCTATGGAGTTGTCAGGATGCATTTCCTGTGGAAACAGCAAAGACTTCGATCTGCCTTTTTCCTGAATACCGTTCAGATTATCATGCTTACAATGAAGGGCAGAAAATGGGCTGCCAGATGGTTAATGGCCCTTCTGAAAAATAGCCTTCAATGTTGCTTTTTGGAAACCACTTGTCATGGAACTATCACCATACAATCTCTGCGCTCTTGTTGTTCATAGAAGGAAGCATATTTTAAGCAAGTGTTATCAAGGCTAAGAGAGCCTGAATTAACTTGTCTTAAAGATACCTCTTAGCGCGCTGCAATAAATCTACCAGCAAGCTGCTGTATCTAGAAAATACGTGTAAAATAATACAGAGGCAGCATGTAAGGGAATGGGATCTGCCAGCTCCTCAACCCGAGGTCTTGGCTCCTCTTCAGGGCCCTCGGTGTTGACAGTGGTCAGGTGGCTGGTGAGCTTTGCCATTGCCCATCGTGTTAAACACTGATTGTCCTTTATTTCCCCAGGATTCTCTGCCTTCATCTGTCTACTTTTATTTACCTTGCAAATTCTCCATGCAATAGTTGTAGGCAGAGGAATTTGCTGCCAACAGTCTCAGGGGGCCTGAATTCATCTCATGTAACTTCAGGGATTTAAAGAGAGGAACATCACCAAGCCAGGCTCCCTAAACAGTTACTGAGAAAGGGAGAGAGGCAAACAAACTTTTTATTTCATTATAAGCATCCTGCACCAAGGAAAAGTCCTCCAGCCTCTAAACCAAGAAGCACAAGACTGCTTTCGTCATTTTGTACTATCTTATGGTTTCATATAAAGATACTTAGGTTAAGTTTTGTTTACTTATTATAATATAACAGTAAAATAATATCACTATTTGTGATTCTCATAGTATGTCCACATTTAATGGAGCACATGGACATGTGCACACACAGAAAATACAACTTTATAAATTCTACATCTTGCGTGCCTACAGTCTTGACATTTTATTTTTTTTCTGGTAGAAACACTGTTTCAGGTAAGTGGCCTGAAGTCATTTTTGCAAATTGGGCAAAAATGGAGGTCTTGCTAATAACACAAAATCACGGATATGTCAGTTCCCACCCAGTTCTTTGTACTCATGCTTCGGGGCATAGTCTGAGAGAAACCTGCACACGGTCCAAAACTGACAGAAACTAATGGCAACCTTTTCCCTGTGGACTACAAAAGATTTGGAACAGGCTCCAGATGACTCTGATTAAATTTAGCTTTTTCTGATGATGCTCTTTGCTATGGGTGTTTTGGACCCTACCTGATTGTTTGCTTTATTGTAACATTGAAGGTTATGGAACTAGACATTCCCTAATTTCTGCTCAGAGGTTAACTGCACTTTCTCCCTTCGGATGGCTTATGCCTACCTTGTAATCATCACATGGAAGCAGAAGAGCTGGTAACATCCTCGGCTTCGTAAATGTTTGATTCAAGGCAAGCTGTTTTACTCATGGATCCAAGCTCTCTGGCCCACATGCGTCACGATTCAAAAGGTCAGTAATCAAGAGATGGCCTCCTCAGGACACTTTGTTCCATAGATGTATACACATTAAACTTGGAACGACGCTGGAAAGTAAATGAATTAGAAGTACTTGAGGTTAGCCTGTTCTGCTTGCACCTTAGGAAACCGCAGCAGTAAAAGTAGCACTGAAATTGCGTTACAATTTGCAAATAATTTCTGTTCAAAAAACTCTGACGTGAAATTATAAACTGTAGCGCATTGTCTTTGATTTCTACTTTTGTTTAGACTAAAGGGAAAATTTTGTAGAGGAAAAATCAGTGGAGACACATCCATAAAGCAGGCAGCAGCAACGTTAGAAACGGCCTCTTTTACCTCTCTGTGGGTTTCACTGAGGGCTCTACCAGCAGCTCAGCTGATGAAGACATATCCTTGGTTGAGTTGGCAGGAGTTTCATACGGTCCTGCTCCTAGGAAATGACAAACTGTCACTACATGCAGGTAGTTCTAAGCTGCAGCCTAACCCGAAGAGAAAAAGTCCCAGGAGAGCCAATGAATTGTTAAGATCAGTATTTCTCTTGCAATGAACTTGAGAAATTTCATTAATTTGTGTGTCAAACTATGCCAGCTTTCCGGCTGTTACCTTCAGAAATATGCCGTTTACAAAGTATATTCACAATTACAAAAGTCTCAAATAAATAACCTGTTGGTTACTGATGAAATTTAGCTTTGTCCAGACCATGATACTTACAGGTCTCAGGGCGAGACGGATTTCTTGATGTCTTTTATTTCTTGGCATGTTTTGATATATTTCTTTCATCCTGTTCAGGCAGTTACGGCTTTTAAGCATTCCAACTGCAAGTTGCTTGGTTTAAAACATGACTCTTTAACAAATACATATAAATAGAGTAAAAATGTTAAACCATGACCGGGTCTAAACTCTTTTGGTAGCATTAGAATACTTGAAGGAATGGTTGAACCTCACCTAAAGAAATTGTTCTTAAAGAAGGTCTAAACTCTTTTGGTAGCATTAGAATACCTGAAGGAATGGTTGAACCTCATCTAAAGAAATTGTTCTTAAAGAAAAAAATGGATTTTTCCACGGCCAATTCCAATCCCTTAATAAGAGCATAAAGACATGATTTAGACACAATACAGATTTCCTCTATATGTTTTCTTTTTTTTCCTTACTTAAAAGCACTTCTACACAAATACAGAATCATTTTTCTGTAGGAATGCATCCGTCAGTTTGTCCATAAGATAACTCTTCCATAGGGAAGAGATGATGTATGTTTATGAGAGCTAGATGGTAAAACAACTTGTTATCAGTAAAGCACAGGTCATATCTGAAATATCATTCCCATTATGATTCAGTGTGGCTGAAAAGATAAAAACTCAGGCAACAGGCTAAATTCCCAAGCTGCAAGAAAAATTTCAATCTTTATCCTCAGCCAGGCCCTAGTAGACCTAGAATTTTACTACCACTGTCTGCCAGGTTAGTTTCCAGAACATGGCCTTGCAAAAACACATCATTAAAACAAAAAGTCTCAGCCTATTTGATCACAGCTGAAAGTTGAGAGTTCCATGAAGATTTTTCACGTACCATGCTTTTTAAGAACAGCTGCTGACGTTTTGAGCTTTGCTGTGCTGGGTTTGGAGTGGCACCTCCTTGAGAACAATTTGCTGCCTGACTTCCAGGCACAGCCCATCAACAGAGTTTGAAGCTGCATTTGTTAAGGTGTTTTGGAAAAGCCTGAACAACTTCTAAAATAGTGAGCAGAGCTGAGATTCCCTTATTATTTGGATAATACGTTTATCTTCACCACCTTTGTCCATTTACCTACCTGCCAGCATGACTGTGAATAAATCTGATATTCTTCATGAGCTTTACAGACTTGACTGTGCTTTTGTATACAAACTGCAATTTAAATTGCATTTTGTTACACTACTTCTATTTTTTTTTATTTGGTTTGCCTAGTGCCTCGAGCAATTGGTGCACAACTCGGGCTTCTAATTAGTGCTGTGAAATGAAAAACATTCATGTGGATATTGTTGTAAGAGCAGTACTATATAGAGAGAACATCACTTCAGCAGCCCTTGTAGATGGGGTAACAGCTACGCAGCATTGTTCAGGAGTGTACTGGGAATGATTTCTCCCATGTCACTTTGTTTTACAGCCCTGAACCAATGGCAGCTGGAAACCAAAGAGAAGCTACTGAACCAATTAATAAGGTCCCCATTATCAGGCAGAGTCTTCATTCTCTCTGCACCCCTGTGACTACTGCAGCTTGATCCAAAATTCTTGGGGACTGCAGAAAGTTTTATAAGGTAAATTAATCTACAATTTCTCATCAAAAGTGTTGGTAGATACAGAGTAGCTCACAAGGGACGTTAACTCACGTTCCAAAATTCTTGGGGACTGCAGAAAGTTTTCTAAGGTAAATTAATCTACAATTCCTCATCAAAAGTGTTGGTAGATGCAGAGTAGAGCTCAAAAGGGACATTAACTCACGCCTTGCTGGTGTTATCTGAGTTCCTAAGGTTCTGGTTTCCTCCTCCCTAGCACTGGGGTTTGGGGGTAAATCACCCACTTCTTTTTACTCCATGTATTTCCATTTTTCACTGTAGGGACAAAAGCAAAGCTTGCCTATGAAAGGGGACAAAAACAACCCAAGAATTAGCTTTGGTGTTTTTAGAAAATCCTTGTGGGAAAAATACTGCCTCCTCCCCAGGCAGAGAGCAGAACATTTGACAGTGGTGTAACTTCACTGCACAAGGGGCAAACACACTGGGAATCTGCTCATGCAGAAATTCTAGTGACTGTATGTAAAGGCAGCAAGGGAGGGGGGAAACAAGAGAGACAAACAAAAAAGAAAACAGAATAATAGGGCCAAATATCAACAACTTCAACCCTGGTTACTTCTCTCTTGTATTCAAGAAAATACGTCTCCTGTTGTAGCAGTGACACTCTGAAGTAACCACAGCACAGCTCTACTGCTCTTCACGGAGGTGGGCTGAAAAAACCCAAACTTCTGCTTGAATTGCTCAAAACTGCCCCTATGAGCAATGAACTTTACCCAGCAATCTGTTACCAAAAATGAGAGAAAAGTTTGCAACAAAAAGCAGGGGTTTTTTGTTTGTTTCCACTCCCCCACCCCAATTATTAATCTCATGCACCTGCATCTAATTATGGTCTTAAACTCAAGCAACTCTAATTTACAAAGACTTACATATAGTTGAGTCCCACTGAGGATATTGAGGATATTCCCAACACTGCTGTAGGATCACTGTCAGTGAGAAAAACTTCCCCTATGAGCCATGAACTTTATCCAGCAATCTGTTACCAAAAATGAGAGAAAAGTTTGCAACAAAAAGCAGGGTTTTTTTGTTTGTTTCCACTCCCCCACCCCAATTATTAATCTCATGCACCTGCATCTAATTATGCTCTTAAACTCAAGCAACTCTCATTTACAAAGACTTACATGTAGTTGAGTCCCACTGTGGATACTGAGGATATTCCCAACACTGCTGTACTTCTCAGCTTCTTAGGAGAGAGTGACATCTTGTGGTTTCTTCTTTTGTCCATCATTGAAAAATAAAAATTAGCCATAAAAGGTTTGACTAATTTGTGTTTGTTTGTTTCAGGTATAACACTAAGATCTTAATTGTTTTAATATCATGTACTTGCTTCACAGAAACTGATTGATTTGGGTTGTTGTTAAGTCAGTCTAGGTCCCATTAAGAAGTACAGGTGTTACTGTATTAAGCAACAGTTTGCTTTGCCATCATCAAGGCTTCACTAACTGATTCTAATTCATGCGACATGACAAATTTTGGTTTGAATCCAGTAATAGTCTGGAAAAACTGTTTTGTGCTCATGGTCATGTGAAAGCGGGATCTTCTTAGTTAAATAAGTCAGTCTCTGGTGGTAGCACCACAACTGAAAGGATTTGAAGGAAAGTACTCTTTCCAGCTTTGAAAAGCATTTCCACCTGGACTCCAGTAGATATACACAAAGACAGAAGCTGACAGCATTAGAGAACTGCATCTCAAGCTTAAACTCCATCTGCGTCACAGAAAGATCTCAGTAGACACTGTCACATCATGGGTCACTTACACAGCACAACTATAGAAGTTTCAGTAATTTATTTTCTGATATAGCCTCCAACACAAAATACAATTTTTAATTTTAAGACTATACACCTAAACTCACATACGAGCCACTACTGACAAATTCCCCTTATGAAAAAAAAAAATCCAAAGACAAAATTACTTTGCTAGCTTTGTCTTGAAAAAGCAATAGCATCTTTGAAAAGAACATTATACAAAATCTAGATTAAAAACCACAATGGAATAGTATTCATATACCTCAAGAAATTGGTAACAATACTTAAGATATGAGTATTGAAAAACAGTATTGTTTGAGAGCTGTTCTCGTGATCTACAATATCTTTGCATAACTTGGTAGTAAATCAATTCATGTTGTTGAAAACCAGGTCGTTCTCAATTTTCAAGGAACATGAAATGGCTACTTTGCATCTGTAAGGACCAGGAGAGCATCAAGTGAAATAACTAGTGTTTGCACTTCTGTTTCTGCTGGTTTTCCTACATGCCATTGAGGCAACTTCCAGAATCAGATTTGGAATATGTGATTCTGCATCATTCCACTTATACCTACGCTCAGTCTAACTGCTGGAGAAGTCTGTGCACTTGCCTGATATCCTCTATAAATACTCCTGACTGGCAGCTGTCCTTCCAGAATTCCACAAGCTTTAGCTCAAATCTATCTTCAGTCCTTCCCCTTGGCAGGAAGCATCTACGCTGCGAGAAACTAATGCAAAAGAAACACAAAATTGGTCTGGAGGAACTTTTGATGGACTGAAAATAAACATGATTGAGGGTTGTCATCTGTTTTCACATGGCTTTCCAAATCAGAACAAACACCTCAAAAATTAGCCTGAAAAAAAATGCAATGGCTTAAAAAAATCAGGTTCCCATAAGATTAAAACCACAAGAGGTCCTTAGCATTTGGGTCACTTTTAAAGACATTAGGTGATGTTCATAGAATCCTTTAAACATGAAGCCCTTGTGTAACCCCATGTTAAAGGAGCTGGGTTTACCTGCAGTGAGACTAATTCTGTATCTTGGTAAAATTAGCCCCTGCTCCTTCTTAGAAGCACTCCCTTTTTCCCCTCCCAGGCATAACATTTGTAGCTATACAGAACTAAAATTACAATTTTTGTCTAAATTTGAATAGAAAAATCTCTCTCACCAAGGCCAGACTGTAATATAATAAGAGTAACAAGCCACAAAAATACACTAAGGAGCTCCATTTTTCTTTTGTGCAGCAGAACTAAACAATTCAAAGAGGCAGGGCTAGAAATGTGGTGGAATGCCCTTTCATCATGGGAGCAGAACCAGCCTCCAAGGAGAACGTCCATCACTTTGCAGTTTGACCTGCATGATTCGCACCAGCAATATAAAAAAAAAAGTGAACAATGTGTCAAATTTGGGAAGTTCTCTTTGCATGAATAACTTTGTGAGCAATATCTATGCTGTTGGGAAGTGAATGGATGCCAGAGAAGCCTATAACTAAAACTAAAGTTCAGCCCATATGCATTTGTTCCCACAGAATTCAAAACACAAAACTTCTATTGACTGAGAAGAAAACCACTTATTATCCAAAACTTTGTATTTATGATCTGTTTCAAAGCAGCTCCTCCCTTCTTTTCTCCTATTCTCTCTTACCTTTTTAAAAAAACTTCTTTTTATATTTTGCACAATGAGAGAAGAAATAATTATAAGCTTCTTTTGTGACAACTAGTACTTCTCCTCCTCTTGTAAGTGGAAACAGCAACTAATTTCCCTGCTAATATTTACTTGTGGTGTGTGTCATTCTCCTCTGTCAGTTGTATTCCCTAACTTTTTATTGAGAATAAAGGAATTATGTTGTTCCTTTAGACATTTACGAATAGAATATTTTTAGACACTTTAAAACATTTACGAATAGAATATTTTTAGACACTTAATTTTAAGTGTCTTGATTGGTTTTTTTTTAAATTTTTTTTCTTGACTCCGAGAAAGATCATTCTAGACCCCTGAAGTGAGATACTGCAGAGCTTAGGATAAAGTAGAACAACCACTTTGGGGGAGAAAAATATGTCCACACAAATGACGTTACTACTTAACTATTTTACTTCAGTCACATACATAACTATTCTACACTGACTAGTCTCAAATATTCATGCGATCAAATTTTATTGGCATCAACAGTCACGGCAGGTGAATTGCGGAGTCACATGCAGCTGCATTCAGAAAGCAACATTTTAGAATCACATGTGGGAGAGCTCACACAAAGTCTACCACAGTTATCTTATAGAAGAAAATCCACTAGGCTTAATTTGTTCCATTAAGTTTGATGAGACAGCATATCGCAGGCTGTTTACTACTTTTACAGGAACAGGAAACGATCACATTTTCCAGATGTAGTCCTTCAACTCCATAAATTATCATTAAGGTTTGCCGTTTGCATTATTCAGAGCTGCACACATTCCGCTCCTGTCTCATTGATCAAGTCAGTCTTTGGACTGTAAAATAATTACAAATAATGGATTTGCAGTTTTTTGCTTTACAATTCACTAGAACAAGAAACAGTTGTTGACATGTACACAATTTTATTTTAAAGACACAGCAATCACAATGACAGAAACAGAACCATTATTTTAATACTGTAAGCTTTCCTCTGGAAACTGACTTGCACACAGTTAGATCCTGAAAGCATTTTAAACAATACCTTGGGGGAAAACACAGCAAACCTTAAATATATTAACTTCAAACTTTATGTGCTTATCTCCTCTTTTTGGTAGCCGGTGGCAGTTAAAGCTCTTCAAAGTCATGGCCACTTGTATTCATTGCTTCAGGGTGCATTACCCTTCCCATGAATAAGACAGTACCTGTGGAAAAAGTGGGAAGGGAGGAAGGGAAGATGTCAGAACCAAGAGGAAAAGTTGAGGTTGTAAGATGACAAATACTCCTAAGTTCTAGAGCATGAGGTACAGAAATTTTAGAATTTGGTAGCCATGAAAGGCAATGGATCAACAGTCCTAGAGAAGAGGACCTCTTTGCATTTAGAACTGACACAGTGCAGAGAAGAACAGTGAAACCCTCTGCATTTAGGTGCCCCTCTGCTTATTCTGAAGGCTTGATTGCAAACCCACCAGAAATCACAAAGGTTCACTTTCATTTCAATGCTTCTGATGAAAGCCCATGAAGTACTGCCACTGATCTCAAGCACTAATGACACAGTACTGGTTTCTAGGCTGGTGGGCTCCAAAGGTGGCAGCTAACCCTAACTGGAGTGCAAACACCAAATCAGAGTAACCTTTGTGATTGTTTCTGACCCTCAAATGCATGAGCTGCTGGACAATATTCCTCACAGAATTAAAAGTGAGCCCCAGAAGCTCCATGCCAATCAGCTAATGATCATTAACAGATAAGTACTTTGAGTTCACAAATTTACTCCCCATTAAAGCATACAACCCACAACAAGGAATTTTCTGGATGAATATTGCTCCCCTACGCTATTTAATCACCATTTACATCTTTCCTGTTTTATAAAATTTCTATCTAACTTGTTTAAACACAGTAATCAATCATGAGCACTTAGGGTATTCTTGGGAAGAAGGGTAACTACCACAGAGTTTTTAAAAAGGTTTCTGACCTTAGATTTCTAGATTAGTAATAAGCTTTCAGCCTTAACTATAGTTACTGGCAATTCCTCTTTCTACATGCAACAACAACTGTGCAACATTAAGAACTGCCTCAAGGCTACAAACTCTACTCAGTTGTGATTGAAACTTTTCTTTTGGGAGAGATTTTTTTTGTATATTGAGCAGGGGAAAGGTCAGATACCCTCTCCTCAAAACACATTTTTGACTAAGTATTACAGCAAGGATACTCAAATTAAGAACTGCCTCAAGGCTACAAACTCTACTCAGTTGTGATTGAAACTTTTCTTTTGGGAGAGATTTTTTTTGTATATTGAGCAGGGGAAAGGTCAGATACCCTCTCCTCAAAACACATTTTTGACTAAGTATTACAGCAAGGATACTCAATTTAGTTTTGCTCAAAAAAAAAAAAACAACAAAAAAACCACACTAAGAGTTTGAATCATGCCTTGCAAAAAAGTGACCCTACCATTTCTGCAATCTACATGGTTTAATAAACATTGATACCTATGATGGGGATCTCAAACACAGAAAAAAAACCTCTCAAATTGAACCTATTGGAGTTTGCTTGTAGAACACACAGACCCATAGGTGGGTGTAGAGTAACGATTTGTCACCCAGACACATCCACATCATTAAGACAAATTACAAATATGAAACTGAGGAACTCCTTAGTCATTGCCCATTTTGCTAGTGAGTGCTGCTCTCATCCCTTGCCTGCCACGGAACACTTCAAGAGCACAACAGAATTATTCATAGCTGTAATATCTGCCCATTATGCAAATCATTTGGTACTGGGAACACATCTCACTGGTCTTACTACAGCCAAGCTCTTACGGAATGCAATTATTATGGATATTCAGGACCGTAACACTGTGTTCTCTGAAGAAAAAAATGGTGATTTTTTTCTTCCTCTGGGTTTTTAATCATGTAATTGTGAATATTTTTCAGTATTATGTCAGAGGTCAGTCTTTCAATATTAGGTATTTTAAGACAAATTAAGGAAAACCCATAATACAATGCCATTTCACTGATCAAAATGGGCAATTTTCTTTTGCATACATGATGAAGTACTGTGAAAAACAAAGAGTTTGCAATATTCTCACCTGTTCTTCTGTTTCTGACCAAAAAGAAAAAGGGATGATCAACTATAACTTGGGGATACAGCACTGCCATTCTGCTAATGGCAATCATTCCTAAAGGAAAAAGAACACAGGCAACTTGTTAAATACCACTGCACATTATCCTGCTCTTCAGAAGAGATACTTGTGAAGTTCATGAGTAGACATTCAAGTTTCACACCCTTGGAACTTAGTGTCACCAAGAAATAGCATGAAAAATCTAACTGAAAATGAGAGAGACCCACAGAGCACTTGCAGGCCTATTTATGCTTTAAGAATGATTAACAAGGGAGAGTGGCACAATTTCTCAGGCTGAACGAGCAGCTTATAAATTATAAGACCCAGAACCTGAAGAGGAGTTAGGATTCCTGCTCACTTTTAGGAAGAAAATGCATTACACTAGACAGCACTGCTGACCTGTTTTAAACAGCTCCAAGCCTGCAGTTGATAGTAAGAGGTAACCCTGAATAACTATGGAATATGCAACAACTAAATGGGCTGATCTTGCAGCTTTTAGCTTCAGTCTTTAAATAATGCAGAGGCTGAAAGTAAAATTAACTGGGAATCAGGCAGAATTTGACTCTTATTTTTATTTGGAGATGCACAGATTTCTCCAGGACAGTAGTATTATTTCTTAGTGTTTCATATACTTTTACATTTTCACTGCACTCTTAATACAGACTCACGCATGGCAGTAATCTCTGCCCATATTTAAGTTACAATTTAACCCAGGTCCTGATACTCATGACCAGGGAAGCCATTCTTCCTTTCCTCAAAAACTGGTACAAGTAGAGGCAATTAGAAATCACTTAATGCTACATATTGGCAACTAAGTAACTTATTTTCAGGAAAAGCATGTGATAACCACAATAACCACCCTCCCCTGGCCTCCTAGCATTAATAGTGGCCAGCTATGGTTTTGCATTTAGCACTTTCCATCTTGCATGAGCTTATTAAAATGAAATTGTAACAGCTCTCAGCTCCTTTTAACTATTTTGGATCAAATGCCTCTGACCATCTCAATTAGCAGATCAAAAACTACAAATGCTTAAGTTCCATAAAGAAAGAATAAATTGCAGTCTGTACCCTCCTGACAATCATGAGCAAAGTAAGGAAGAAGAGGTTTTCCACAGGATGCTCAAAACTTCCTGGAACACATGTTAAAAAAACGCTAACACAAAGTTTCCAGAATTCTCTTCTGAAAAGCAGTATAGTTGCTATGCTACATGCTATTTAGCTTTCCAGTTTTAAAAAATTAATTAACACAGAGTAACCAGACATTTGATTTAGTTCAGCTTTTCAGTCAGCTACCTGAGGCAGCAGCAGCTTCTGATCCTTCCTCATTAACTTCTAGAAATGCCTTGTGAAATGCCTTTGCAAGGTAAAGTTCCTTGTTATCTGGAGAGGAAAAGGAAACACATTTCAAGTGGCTCAACAGCAAGAGTGAAGTACTTAAAAAAAACCAAACACTGCCAAAAACCCCAACACTTTTGTCCACCAAGCAGGGAAGAATAAGAGCTTTGTACATAGGAGTTGCATTAAAATACCTCCTGACAACACCTTCAATGGCACCGTTTACCTCTTAAATTTGTAGTACTCTCCTACACTATGGATATTAAAAGAGCCTGGCACTGTCCAGAGCACCAGTAAACTGGACAGAATGAAAGACAGTCCTTGAACACAAGACTTTCAAATGCAACCACTGGAATAAAAAGATTATGACTTTATACGGCAAATATTTATACATAAAGAATTTTATTTGTGCATTAGGTACAATATAGACTTCCTCCAGAAAAATTTGGTATTTTTTTTCCTCTTGTTATATTTAAGAGAAGCTGAGGAGAATTATTTGTTGTAAAAACCACATGGAACTAGGTTTTCTCAGCCTTGTTTGTTTTCAATCCCTCTTTATCAGCGTTTCCATTTCGGTCCAAGCCTACTCCTTCTTAAGTCAGTGGATGTTTCATTACTTTTCTTCTCTGGCTAGACAACCAGACCTATTGGAATATACCCAGCACCTTGCAGGAAGCAAGACACACACCACCATTTAATCTGAGTTTCATCAGAAAGACATAACAAGGATTCGATATACATTTATTGTACCTGCATAAAATCCATAGTAATGACAGAGGACAACTGGCAGTTAAAGGAATAAAAGCTTTCTCAACGGAGAGATACACAACCATGAAAATCTAATCTATTCACCCCGGTGAGACAGCTATACACCATTTTGCATTTCTGATCCTGCACGAAATGTTTAACACCAAAACTCTAGCTGAAGGCTGTCAAAGGAGGAAAAGCTTGGGACTATTCATCTAATTGTTACCCATTTATTTTGATTCTCACACCGACAGCCACTAGTTCTATTACTAATGCAAGGCAAAAGCACAAGAGACAGCAGTTTAAGATGTCTCTCCCCAGATCTCATTACTGCTACACACACTCAGAGCTGAAGTAAACCTCTTGGTTCAGCTGCTTAACTTAAATCTCATCAGCAAAAGCCCTGAATCATTCCCTTTGGGACTGTACGTAGTAAAACATACTAGATTGCTACAAATTTTACTAGTTCTAGACATCAGTTGCAAGCCTTCAGTAATGCTATCCTGAAAGTCAGGATGAAGTTTCGACCCTGTTACTTTAAAACACAGGGCATGCAGCATCTGCTCATCTGCAACACTAAGCAAAATTCTAACAGCTTTTGTTTCCTTAACTGTTAACAGAAAGGCCACCTGAAAACACAGTGTGGTACCACTCCAACACTAACATCATCTTTAAGTCTGTAAAAAATGAATCACAACCTAAGTAAATACTACAATCATGCATTAAACATTCATGCCCTTAACCTTCTGTTCCTTTTCGGACCCATTAAGACTCAAAGTTTCAAAAAATATATTAGAATAAACACAGGATGTGCAAGAACATTTACACAGGTGACAATGGATAGATACTATAATTCTATACCCAAGGCAAAAAGGGCGACAGATCCATGCACATCAGCAAGTCCTGTTAAGCATGTCTCACATTACGTGTGTGCTGCCTTTGTAAACATGTCAGTTAACAGGATTCTTGATAAGTTTATTGGTCACTTCTGCAAATTCTACCTTCTGGGCAGCTGTATTTTGTTATCCTCGTTTGAGCCCCTTTCAAAGCTCTATTGGGCATTTGAGCTATACAACACATGCCAAAAGAAAACAGTAATTTTGCAACCCTTAGAGAAAAATCTTGGTTTGGAGTTCCTTATCTTAAACCCAAATAAATTTTTTATGTTTAGTAAGAGACAAAGAAATGCCCACTCAGCCTAATCATGTATTTCAATCAAATTGTTTTTTTTTTTTTTTATTACAGCACTTAAGCTTGCTCCTGTGACCTGTAATATTCTCAGTAATACCCTGTATTTTCACCCTGAAGGCTTTATTTTGCATAGTGTGGTGATGCTTATGGTACCCCAAGGTATATTTCTCATCAGAGCTCTTAGCACCTTGGAAGACTGGTCTCCCATCTGATGAGCTTACAGACCTTAATTCAGGTAGTCAGCCTACTTGTAAATGTATTCAGGAACTGAGTATTAAAAAAACTCAATGATATTTTGTTGACAGGAATAGAAGAGGTGGCACTGCAGATGAGACCAGTACGTCCAATTAGTCCAGCACACTGCTCCAGCTGTAATATCTTTGTTGTTTCAGAACAAGATACAAGAAGCCTTACAAATTAAAACTACAGCACAACTTACAAAGAAAAAAATCCTACAACCCAGCATGCGCCTTGTATCCTAAACCAAGAATACAGAATCTATATAATACACAGAATGCCTTTATTCAATGTACTATAGGCAGTTCTGATTGCTCTGAGGCAATTTCTTTCTTTTTTTAAATTCTACCAGTCTCACGACCTCAGAGAATACCCAGCAAAGATCTCTGTGGTCACGTTTTCCGTAAGAGAAGTACTTTGTGTTTGGTTTCAATTTGTTGCCTTTCACTTCATTGGATGTCTTTGTCCTTGAGTGGTGAAAAGAGAAATTCCACATCCCAGTTTACTTTCTCTAGACTCTTCTCTTTATATTGCCACAATCACATCCCTCTCTTTCGTCTCACTCTCTGAAGTGAATGGATCTATTTTCATGTGGAAGCGTAATTTTGTCACCGAATGCTCAGACATTCTTCTCTTCGATCTCTTTTGTGACTATCAAATCACTGACTGCCATACTTCAATATCACACGCACTTTGTCATTATTATACATCTTTCCTTTATGGCTTTAAGTGTGGATAAGGTGTGCATTACCCAAGTATCTACTATCATGTCCTTTTTCTCTAATAGCTTCTTGGAATCTGGATTTTCATTAGCACCAACACGATTCGATTGTTAGAACCAACACAATTTGATTGTTAGCATCTCAGAAAAGTACCACGGAGATTTGGTATCAGAGTTGAATTTTTCTGTAGGACCCTGGCCTAGATACCCATTAATGTGTGGGAGTAAGCTGAGACTTACTTCTAATGTACGTGACTCCGTTAGCATCACATTTCATTTGTCATTACACTCCATATGCTTGCAAACTCCTACTCAAAGCTGCCAACTGGTTGCTCTGCAAGTCTCATTTTAAAAAAAGCATGCAGGTTTATTGGCTTTTCTAGCTTAGACTGTCCCAGAAAAATTATACCTACCTTGGTCAAGACTTCAAAGAACTATTTACTGGACTGGTGCTCTTTTAGCTACTTTACATTGTGAAAGTCCAGATTACTTCACTGCTTACTGAAATGCAGGTCACCCTGAGGTTAAAAGCAGTTGCCATTTAAGGTGTTATATAAGAGTAAGAAATCTTATAATCATTTAGAAGAGGAGAATTTTAGTATTGAAATTAGTAAAGGTAAGAAAGGGTAAATCCTATGTAGTGTCAAAATACTCAAGTAGCAAGTTTACGTGCTGTGTAAATTATAAAATCCCAAATACCAGAAGTTGTTTCAAGATTCTTTTGAACTCCTGATGGAATCACAGATGCAAGTAAAACCTGTCAAAGTCTTTTGCTGAGAGTCAGACTACATGCAACTAGACAGCCAAGTAGGAATGTACTCCTACTCATCGGTGTTAATTGACAAAGAACTTAATTTCTGCATGACAGTAACATTTAAAATGTGCATCTGGATTAATACTTTCCCCTCTGGTTGCTCACAATCCAGATATTCCGAAAGATCAAGTTGACTCATCCATTTCCATTTTTCAGATTGAGTGCAAAAAGCAAAAAAATTCTAAATATTGAAAAATAAATCTGTAATCCTGCAATTTGACTTATATCCACTAAACCCACATATATTTCACTGAACTCAACAATCTGTGCCTGGATCTGATTACAGGATTAGGCCCGTTGTTGAAATTGCAGAAGGCTTTCCTTGACAATAATCCAAAGGCAAGAGCAACAGGAGAGGAGGTGGAGAGTATTTTTAAATGCAACAGAATTTCTGAGAAATCTCCTTAGATTTTCTTTTGTGATTTGTATCTTCCTGAATTAGAAGTGTCCAGACAAACAGTTTGTTCAAGTATCTGAATTTCAGGTTTCACGAAATACCAAATTTTTCAGAGGGCTGATGCTGAAGATGCACAAAAGCTTCCCAATTCAACTTACCTGAATAGTAAGTCAGGTAACAGGGAATTGCAAAAGGAAGATAGCAACATTTTTCTTTATGATTTTTTTTTCCTTCCCTTCCCATTTTACATTGTGAAAATTAGAACAGAAAATATATTTTGTATTTTAATTACTTAAAATTTCATCTCCATAGCATCAATAGGAAGGTTTTCCCTGTAGACATTAAAAACATTTTCTTATTCTTAATTTATGAATAACCTTTTCATCACCTGGTGACATATAGCCTTTTAAGTGAAAAGCAAGAATGTTACGGTAAAACTAATGAATTTTGTCCATATTCTCTCTGTATTACTTAATAAACAAGTTAATCTTTAAATGGCAGAGGAGTCAATTCAGCCATGCAAAACGTGGTATTTTGATTTTACACGGTACAATTGTAAAAAGTATAAAACTTTCAAAAAAGTCATTAGTCGCATGACTAAAACACAAGCATGTTCCAATCTTTCTGCTAAACTCTCTCAACTATAGAATTAGTCTCTGATAGATATTTGAATTTTACATGACACTAAATAAGAGCCAAGCACTGCCTTTGTGGTTCAGTATCCCGTGTACTTTCCATTCTGTTTAGTGCCTTTCCCCAAGTAAATACTTTTCTATATAGAGACCAGAACTTATTGGAAAGCTGACTTTTCTTTGGGCTGGTGGAGAAATCAATGGCGTTTTTTTCTTAAGAAAAATGGTACTTTTTTTGAAGAAGGATTTTTCTTTTATTCAAATTCTTTTCCCATTGGCTAACTCTAGATCTTCCCACAATTTCAATCAAAAAGTGAAAGCAGCAGAACAGTGGAACAAGCTACACGATACACTATGAACATTATTTCAAACTTAGCAAAAGCAAAAAGTATATGAAGATCCCAACCATTTCTGCTGTAAATTTTAGAGGAAGGTTGGCCCTCATTACCACTATTTTGAATAAGCCACCCAGGTGTGATTGCTTCCAGAAAGAGACAATTAAGAACAGGTATTTCCCATCAGCTAATGATCGGTCTGGCTGATTAGGCAGTAACCCACAGAGCTAAAAAAAACAACCCAAAAAAACCTCACAGAGAGCAGTATATAAGCATAAATTACAAGAGCAATGACTGCAATCTCACACTGGTGCATGTTGGGCTTGCCAAAATTAAGATCTAGACAGACCATGCTAAATACACTGCTCATGTGGATACTTTTGATACAAAAAAAATGAAACTTCTCAGGCAAGTGTGACTCAATCTCCATTTTGTGCCACTTCAATACCTTGTAGGAGGTATTAAAAGCAGAAATATCTCATTTCCACCTGAACGTCTAAGTGTATTGGATATTTTAACTTCTGAAAAGCAATTGTTGACAACATATTGAAACAGGCAAGCACCATTTGTGATTAAATTCCTTTTACCTCAGAACTCTTTCTTTCCTGTGCTGTTTCTATACAGCAGGGATCTGGGGAGATGACTAATTGTACAACAGCTTAATGCTCTTAATGCTGTGAACAAATAGCCTCCAGAGATAAAAGATAACTCCCTTGATGTGCAAATCCCATTTGCCATCAAGGCACCAAAGCCATACATTGCTCTATGGTGGATCTGCCTCTTGCACAGTATCACACTTTCTCTACGGTTCTAATGTGATCCAATTCTGAAATACTCAAGAGTGAACCTTCCCAGGCCAAAAATTCCTCCCACCTGATGGATTTCTCCCCTGCCCCAAACTGCTCCTACAGTGAGCACACAAAAATCCCAAAGGCTCAGAAAATTGCTAGAAGGTTGGGGTTTTTTTCTCCATAAAAATCTCTTTGAAGATCTTCTTGGTTACCTTTAGGTGATTTTGGTGCTTCCATATAAGCCTTGCGAGACAATACAAGAACCTCTTACCAGACATGGCAGTGAGGTCAGCGCTGCTGCTGAACAGCTCTGTAATTCCGAGACCTCTCCAGACATCCTTCAGATCAATTTCCTGTTCTACTGTGAACCTGCAGAACAGAAGAGAAAATTACAAAAAGCCCAGAATGGAAGCAGCACTTACTCTTACCAGGAGGTTAAAATTTCTAGGTAATGACAGTTGAAGCGCAGAAATAAATAATGTAAAGTAGGAGATTCAGCACCAATAGTACAGCATAGTGACACCTTCTACACAAATGCTTACAAACAAATTAGTTTACTCTCACAGTTGTTTTTCTTTTCCCCCTAATGCAGAAGCAATTAAAAATATGCTAATCCTCTGTAGAGTCCCTGACCATAAAACCTCAGTGCAAAATTATGCAGTAGCTAATGTAAATGCTTACTTTTTATACAATTTTTTTTTAATACTATAAAAACTGAATTTAATTGTAGATGTACCAGAACAGAATTTCAAATAAGGCAAAGGACAGCACAAATTTCATAGACAGCTGTTGGCAAAGGAGGAATATGAAGGCAAGACGCACGCTCCATTTTTACTTAGTGTAAGCAAAGACCAGCAGTTATGAACATGAATAGAAAGCCCAAACCATGACACTCAGCTTCTAATTACTCTGGTGGCAAAATTTTAATTGGGTTTTGATTGTGAGTAAAGAACAGGGAAAACAAATAGCTGTTAGAGCAAATGCACATGTGAGTACAACCTGGCAGGATTTCAGGATTAGCTTGCAAAGTCATGTTCTAGCCTATGTTACTATGCTAGAAGGACAAATTGTGATTTATCCTGAGGGCAAGAAGGTGTATTTTTCCTTTTCTGGCTTTTATTTCACCACAATTAGTATTAAATATATCAAGTTTTCAAGATAAATTATCTATTAAGTAGCAACGTCAAACCAGTAAAGAGTATCAGGATAGGACACTCGTGAGAAATGTCTGCATGAAAAACAAAAGTTGAGGTCACAAATAGAAAAAATAACTGCAAAACCTTTGTTTTTTTCCAACTGCAGAGAATCACTATAAGATATAAATGGAAATTAAGTGGGTTTAAGTCTCTGGACCACTAGACAGAAAACACAGGTATCTGCTAAGCAATCAATTGTGACTCAGAAAGCATGACCAAAGATGCTTTTTTTTTTTTGGGAAATGTTACTGAAAAACAAAAAAAATATTACATCAGCTGGTATAAATACCAAACTATCCCTTTTACAAAACCAAAATTAATTACTTCCCTTGTCCCCTTTTAGTTTTTTCATATGGTAAAGAGTCATCCTAAACCACTACTTGAAATAGTATCTCCCCTAGTACCTGCAGAAGAGCAGTAAGTTACAGACAAGCAACAAACGACATTTCAAATACTTTAGCTCATCAAAACTAGCTGCTTCTGAAAAACAATAGGGCTGCTTTATGCTTTGAAATATAATTTCCAGCAATGCAAACCGATGTAAACATTTGGTATGAGTTATCCTCCAGTCATGTTTGGATTTCTTTGCGTTCCTTAGTGATGTAGGTATTCAAAATCAAAGCTGACAACCTAGAACCCAGAAGAGACATTCAATCTCATTTCCCAAGCCAGGCATTTGCTGTACCTCCAGACTCCGGAAATGCTGAGCTACATGATACTGGCCCTGACACATGGTTATTTGCAGTGTTTGTCGCATATAATGAACCAGATGCTCCTATTTTTTTTCCCCCCACCATCTTTCAGGCCTTTCCGATGCTAAAAATATTATTGAAAAATCAATTTCAATACTTCTGTATCAGAAGTCATGGAATAGTTGCAACTAAGAGCACTAAAAACCACGAAGGGAAGTCTGAAAAAGCTCAGACATTGAAGAAAATATGAGGTATTTTCACCATAGGACTAGAACAAAAAGACTGGTCTGTTGAGCCAACAGGAAACCTTTGGTAGTTAAGTAGTTCTAGAAGGTTCACCAACACACATCATGGATCTATGTTCTACAGACCTCCTTCAAAAGTACTGAGCCAAAATAAATTAAAGATACTGACTGCCCATCAGCCATTAGCCAAAGTCAACGAGAAGTGAAGATGGGAGTTAGCTCTGTATTTATTTTTACAATGCTCATCTGTAAAGTCTCTTTACTTTCCTACATGTCAAATGCAGCCCAAATAGCTGAACAAAAATACTTCCCTTGATTTCCACTGCCTCTGAATCTCTTTCACATGAAATTAAGGATGTAGTAAAATGCTTAGGAAGTGGAATTAGACTGAGAAACTATTACACAGGTCTCTGGAAAGTTTAGCAGAGAATGATGACGTTTTAATGAAATTTAAAATTTATACAGGCATTAGATTAAAATGATGCATTTACGTCACCAATAGTCTCCTTAGTTATGTATCTGAACCTTCACATTTTGAGTAGAGCATTAACTTCAGCATACCACATGAAGCCATCTTTCTTCTATTTTACAGACTTTCAAGAGAGAAGAAAACATGGCTTCATCTTGTACGATGCTGTGCAACCCTTCTGAAATGCTGAATTTTTTGTGAAGTCCTTAGATGCTCAGGATCCACAGAACCAAGAAGGATTAAGGTACACTCTCTAGTTATACAACCAAGAAGTGAACTAGAACAGAGTGTGATTCATCCCTAAGGCTATAATTTCAAAAATTACTAAGAGTTCTGCATGAGAGAAAGCAAGAAATTCCAGGTTTTCAGATTGGTTCTAATGTATTATACTTTGCAGAACAAAAAGGAATGGCTCCATTGCTTGAAATGTACAATATTCTTGTTTGGAGGACAGGCCCTCAGGATTCGAATCACATTTTACCCTAGTAAGCAGCCTGCAGAACAAAGCTGCCAGATGATACCAATTCCAACATTTTGGGTGGAATTTCAGCTAGGTTGTCCTGAGGTGCTAGAACTAGCCTGCGTGATTTAATAGCCTGAAAACCAACAAGCAAACACCAAAAAACAACCCCACTAACAGCAAAAAACAAACCAAAGAAAACTCATACAGCTGCTCTGATCAGGTGAAGACAGATGATGGTTCTTTCTCTGGGAAGGTCCTTCTATCCAGGGCTAAATACAGGCTGCAGAAGTTGGCTAACAGCGTATTTCAGTGGGACAATTTTGTGCCTCTTCCATGACTGTACCACAAGATCAGCACTGGCCTATTCCTCATGAAAAGGGACAAAGGGGACCCAAGAGAGCATGTTAAAAGAAGAGAGAATGTCTGGGTTTTTTTTTCATTTGGGATAGGTTTTGGTTGTTTTGTTGTTTTTTTTTGGAGAGGAAACAACTTCCAGATAAAAGAACTTATCAGTTGAATGCTGTCTAAGGCATTTTAAAGATATTTTAAATGTACAAAAAAGCAAGAAGGTCATTATAGTGAGCCGAGCACATTGGAACAATCCTTAAGAGGAGATCTGCAGACAGTAGCACTGTTATTAGGTACTACTTCCTCCTATGCTTTTCAAATAATTTGTTAGACAGACAGCTTTGTAAATTAGATTCATGGTCTGTTTCACCCCTATGCAAAAAGTGGATTAAAATGTTGATCACTTTAGTCTGGGTTAAGCTGGAAACAATGATTTGGAAATGAAAATGAGAAAGTATAATTTAACAATTCTCTACAAATCTCTCCTTTGCTATTAAGAGGAATAACACACAATTTCATTTGCACAAAGATAATGCAGACAGAAATTGGAAAGTTGTGATTAACTCTGTTTTGGCTAGTCATTCAGGTCCTATTACAAATGTATAAGTTTAAAAAATGCTCACTTTATAATTGGATAGCATCTTTCAGGATATAAAAATTTAATTTTATTCCACTGCTTTCAATTTCTCAGTGGACAGAGCCTGCAGGCCACATTTCATAACATGCCTTTCTGAGTCAGAGCATCAAATATTTATGAAGTGTTTATTTAGAGCATTGATAAAATCCTGTAGATCACCTCTGAATCCCTAAATGGAAATCCAACACCTTGGGAGCGTGCAATAAATCTTTGGAATCTTTGTAAGGAAACTGCAGTATTAGCATATGGAATTTCAAGCTCATGATAGTTATCTTTTATAATCTGAAAACACTGAAGGTAATCAGCACCTGATTGTACCTGTTTTGCTTTTGTATCGCCTTAATTCACAAGTGTTTACCAAGTTATTTAAGGTTCTTGGATAAGAGCGACAGGCATGACAACTAGCCTGAGGATGGAATAAATAAGTACATTTTATGACCACACAAATCCTAAGCCTCAAAATCACATCCGAGAACCTGGCTATCTGAAAATCCTGGAGTCTCTGCTTTTGATTAAAAGCAAATATCAAAACAACCTCTATAATCTTAATTCGAGTCACAAACATAATTTATATGTTTTCAATGACATCCGTGTATTTAACTTGAGATACCTAAGATTCTTAAATTTGAAGCTAGTTTTCATAGAATACGTATATAAGGAAGGGACAGACATTTCTGTTGTGCATCTCTCACTCTAGGAATTCTTTGAGAGAAGATGCTCAACTTCAGCACCTGACACACAGGCTGTGAAACGCTCCACACATAAAAGTAAAGCTTTATGGATCAAAGAATCCTTATCTTTTACTTCTCATGAGCATCTAGGTACAGTTTGCCCAAACCTGGAGGAGAATTATAGCCTAGGAGAAAGGCCCCTCCTCTGCATCTTAGTGGACTGTTAATACTAAAGCTCCTGGGACCTGAAGCTCCAAGAGAAAAACAAACAAAAATATCCCAGGAATAATGTACAGTAGGTTCAGTTTGCATAAAACCTGCAATGCAGCTCTTTGCTGCTCTCCCTGCTTCTTCAAAGGAAATGCTACTTACTAAGGGACAGAGAAAAATAGCCCCAAAATGCAGCTGTTCCCTCACCACTCTGACTCCAAACGTAACAGCTTTAAAGAGAAGCGGAATTCCATCTCGAGCGGGAATCAGGGCACGCTGACAGCACCAGTCTCTTTCAACCTTATTCATCCTGGGTCGCCTTGGTTTATTGTGCTCAACTGCAGTTTGCTTCTTGAAAGTGGTCTTTGCTATGGAAAAGCAGCTGATAAACTGCAGGGATTCTTGCCCTGCTCTTTACATGTGAAATATAACAAACTCAAACCTCCAAGTCATCTGAAAACAAAGAACTATTTTAATGATTAAAAGGATTCACTACAGTTTATTTTTTCTCCTGCCACGTACCTGCTGCACAGTGCCACAAAAGGAAAACAAGTGATTCAAAACAAACTTGTGCCATATTTTTATATAAACACTTCAATGAAATCTTTATGAATCACTTGAAGGACACCATGATCCAACTATACATTATTAGTGACATTTAGTAGTAAACAACTCTGTTACTAAGTCAAGAGTAGGGCAAGCATGAAAAATATTGGAAGGTAGATGAAATAGAATTCTAGAAAAGATAACGAAGTGGTGTATGTGAGCAAATACACCGCTGAGCACACACAACTTATGTCTACAAATGAACCAACTGAAGTGTCATCCTTTGTGGTTGTAACGTCTTGTTATTCTATTGCTCCTCTAAGGAAAAAGAAACCAGCACTTATTACAACTAAGAAAAAAAAAAGACAAGAGACACAAATTGACTGGAATTACCCCTCAACACTCAACCATTTGTATCTACACAGACACACACCATTAGGACTTTTTAAATTAGCAGCACGTAGAAATCTAATTAGGACCTAAATGAAACTTTTTTAGCTTTGGTTAATTCAGACTTGCAATATTTCTATGGCTCCTGTCTAAATGGAACTTACCCATAATGAGTTCTGTAATACCCTGAGCATCATTCAGGCTGGATATATTCCTGATGATACAATTCTCCTTTCTGGAGCTCGCATAAAGACATGCAAATGCAGTGCTCATCTGCTGCTCAAACCACCATCATTCTGCACTGCACACCCCCTGGGCTTCCTTGTCAAAGCAGCCTTCATGTGGGTGCTCTATAACTGCAGACTTGATCAAGATGTTCAGGTTTTACCTACTCTGCTACTCCAATCAATTTGAATGCAGCTTTTCAGCTTCTAATGACATGAGAGCATATTCTCACCTTGGTAAATACACTTCCACTTTTTGCTTCTTTACAGAATTCGCCCATTCATTAATCAACGAGGCTTTGACCAGCGGTTCCAATGTGGCCAGTGGAACTTCCTGTCTGGAGAGAACGATCATCATACTCATCTCATCTCCCTCATATGGTATTTCCAGAACTTGATAGATACCACCTGCTTCATTGGAGCCATCGCTGAACTCTCCTACAAAAGAAAAAAACACAACACCACCATAAGCTATTAGAAGTATTTTCTTTTGTCTTCACTGGAGATAGGGGAAAATAGAAGGCTAATACTAGGCAGTATTTACTAGATGCTGGAACTAACAATGGCCCTTTCTATTCTGTTCTGGATGAAATATATATTGGCTTTTCATTATAGGATTTGAGGCTTATATCTGCTTTCTTAAAGAAAAGAAGCTTATGCAATCACACAGTTTGTAGGTAATAGGTTCAGAATTATGATAATCTAACTTCCATTGGTTCGACAGAGAGAAGACTAAGTTATTAAGGCTGCCAGGACTTCCATGGAAATGGGCAGAAGTTTTTTTTATTCAGGAGAGATAATTTGTCAATGATGAGACTGAGTGAAATGCTGCCAATGCTAGATGCTGTAGAACCCACCTGGAATTCAAGCTCAAGATAAAGGAGGACTGCTGTTCAAAGAACCCCTATTTTACCTTTCTGAGGATATTACAACAATAATGAGCAAACATTATCCATTTTAATATTTAGCACAGCACAAGAAAAACATTTTAGTGAGAGCATGATTAGCTCAAGGACTGTTAATATAGATAGAATGGATAAACATTCTGAAATCCATCATGTGGCACCAAACACATATCTAAAAAAGTAATCAAGAGAGAGGTCATTATAAATGTTGCCATCCAGTTATAATACACAAGCAAGCATATTACAAAAAGACATCAAAATCAGATTCCCTTCATTGGGCAAACACCACATTTAAAATTCTAGGTGAAGGAACAAACAACAATACAAATGAATATTACTGCAACAAAACTATTAAGGGAAGAATTATTAGCTTTAAGTTGCTAAAGCTCCAACTCACCATAGTAAAACTCTCCCTGCTGGTACATCATTGGAATCTGCACTTCACTTTCATCATCTTTAGTAAATGAAAAAGTTCTTGTATTTTCAGGTCTGAACTGTGATTTCCAACTGCCTTTAAAGTAGATTGCGTTGATGAGAGCCAAATGAGTTAGAGCACCAAAATCTCTTGATGACACAAAATCTTTGATCATATCTAAGAAAAAAAAAAAACACCCAACTGTCAGTCTGTATGTCAAATTGAGCATTAAATCAAAACTTAAGACAGCTTGAAAAATGCAAGAAAATAAAAAGCTGTAATTTCCAATTCAGATGTTCCATTAAATCTCAAATTAAACTGCCAGTGTTTTGTAAACCTAAATCACAGTGTAGGTGCATAAACTCTTCCATGGAGTACATGTTAGTCAACTGTTTCTTCATCACTACTTAAACATACCCCACAGTGAAACCAGGTGGAAAAAGGGGTCACATAAGAAATATTTACATTGGTGCTATAATACAATTCAGCTTTATCGTCTTAAGGTCAGAAATTCTACAAACTTTGGCTCCAACCCAAAGAAGCACTTAAACAGGTCCTTAAAGTGTATAAGTATACCCATTGGAACTTCACCTGGGCCAATTCTGAAGGAAGCATTCAGTTTCAGTAATGTACTACTGACTTCAAGGTAAGGACTAATCATAGAAAAAACCCCAAACCCATAAATTCACAGCATTTGTTCCACTGACATTAGCTCTTGAAAAGCAAGAGAAAAAAAAACACATCTAGCATCTGCTCTATTCATGGGAGGTATGTCAGCTGAGCGTGGCAGCTGCTTTGCTCCTACTCCTCAATAAGTCATTTACATCATCAGAAAACAGTCTGTTACCTGCTTTAGCTCATCTTAAACGGCCTGTTTTTCAGCAGAATAATTTCAAGTTTATTAAATTTGGTGCACTGACCAGGTTTGTCACTTTTCTTGACCAATTACAGCCTACTTCCAATAGCTTTCTTGCTCACTTCTATTTTTAACTGACATTGTAATATGAGGTGTTAAAATAAACACATTCCCCATTATTATTTCTTAATCCATGGTTTAAAATACAGATTAGTTTTGCTTTCTGGAGCATATGACACTGACTACCTGGTGTGAAATCTGTATCATGGGGCAGTACTTCTTCTGGGTTGCTGTTTGTACTTCATTTTATCTAGAACATTCTTAGAAATGAGATGTTAGCCATACTGCCATATTCACTCTCCGTGTTGGAAAAAAAAGAAAAAATTAAGGAGTACACTTCCAGTTTTTCCATTTCTATTTGGTACATCATATGTCCTTAAATTTCATAGCCACATCTTGTTAACGCACTAATGTAACACTAAGAATTTTTCTGGCCAGAGAAACCTTGACAGTTATGTTTTCTGCTCTGAGCATCCCATCAAGCTTAACATGCTGGAATTGGAAACCTGCCTGTCTTGTACCCCTTTCCTAATGAGAAAATAAGGCTCCTCCGTCAGAGCTGGCAGGCAGGAGAGAACGAGATCTAGTGGTCATAGACTGGGCTGAGGGACTGTTACTATCGCAACCTACTGCTGAGAGCCCCACAGCTGCCTTTGTTAGCTCTGCACAGCTCCTGCCAGGGCAATGGTTATCAGCTCGGTCAGCACACGTGGCAGGTGTTAAGCAGGAGAACTTGCTGTTCTCTCCAAAAGAAGGAGAATTTTACTTTTCCTTCAGACAGACACCACGCTTTGCTGAAAATACTCTGCAATCTACTGCATCACTTACATTCCCTTATTTCTGTAGCTTGAGATAAAGGGCAGAATTTATTATGAATATAATAGCTGCTATTTTCCCTTGGAAAAAAACAGATCATTTCTGAAATGGAGTAAAAGCATTATATGAGGTGTTTTTCAGCTTTGGTGCCATACATTTCCATGAAGCATTATGGATTCTTAAATGTTCAGAATGGATTCTTAAATGCTCAGACTACACAGTGATGTGTTAATTCTTTACAGGAAATTCCGACACCTTCAAATTTACGATGGTACAACTGATGTTAGAGCCAGACCCCTGTTGAATTACTCTTAAAATATCAGCCTCCAGAGTGTGCCAGATGAACTAGAATGAGATTATGCTTTGATCCCGACCACGGGGGACTAACTTCACTCCCATAACTTGAGACTCTGCATGTATTCAGAAAGTGTCACAGCTTTGGGTTTCCACAAGCAAAGCAAGCACCACACCATGCGGATCTGAATATGCATATTTACATCAGTAATCTTTTGCTTACTCCCCTACTGCAAGTTTTTGTTGTGAAACTCTGTTGACAGTCTGTCTAAAATCAACTGCTCTCTCAAATGCTATCTAGTTTCCTCACATTAGAACAGACTAAAATACAGGGTTTGATATCGTGGCTGAAAATTATCTTTTGTATTGCTTAGTATTCTGTTTCTCAATACCTTGTAACTATGAGTTCCTCACAGAACTAGTGACACTCCACACAACTAACACAGAGGCCAATAACCACTTTGTGGACAACTTCTCTGCAGATAGGAATAGTACTTACCTGTTTTGTTTTTAATACTGAAATCAGTATTAAAATGCTATTCAAATACCAACCATCAAAACATTCTCCTTCAATAAATGTTGCAGGTACTTTAAGAGGGTAAGACTGGGAAAAATATTCAGACAGATACTACCATATGATTAGCAACAGCTAATATTACTTAAGATACTTAAGACAGATGACTCCTGCACAAGAAAATTAATTTCACAAAGAGCTGACACTAGAATTCTTTTTAAGAGAAAAAAAATACTTTATTCTAAAATGGAACAGATAAGAGGCAAGGCAACAATTCACCAACACTGTACAACTCTGGAAACATAAACACTTACTGCAGGAAGTATATAAAAGAATCATGTGGACTTACTATTTGTATGATTCTCCACCCACTTGTTGATGTGGGTGGCTACAGCTGCACTTTGGGTGAAGTCTACATTCTCGACTTCAGCTTTAAAGTATTTTTTCATCAGCTGCAGAAATTTGTCACTGATATGAAAGCCGTTCTGCACATAGAGAGCGTTAGCAATATTCAGAACATAATGACTTTCTTCAGTAGTTGCCATATCAGACAGGTCCTTCAAGAAGGTAAATTCTTCACCTGAGGAAAGAAAAACAGATTCAGTGTTTCAGAAAAGAAAGTTATTCCAAGTTTTTTTTCTGCTGGAAATTCACAAAGACATTTTATGCAAGCAAAAGAGAGTCCCTTTTTAAAAAAAAAACAACAAACTTGTTTCTAAACCTACACACACCTTCAGATCTGAAAGAACAATCTACAAGGCAGAACATATTATTTAGAGCTTATTTTTTTCTACTACCTATAATTAGCATAATTAACAAGATATTTGGATCCCGTCACAGACAAACCTATCAATGATAATCCTTTTTAACAACAAGAGAGTAATTAAATTCTTATAAGGCACACTTTTATGTCTTGCCACCACAAATCTCTAACAGAATTTTTGTTACACCCTGAAAACCAGTTGTTTAAGAAAAGGTGAATTTTAAGTTTTGAAGCTAAGTAGTTCTCCATAGAATTCTCTCTGCAAAAGAAAACTCTAGAATTTCCCAGGATCTTGCGTGGGATAGTACAGAGTCATTTGCTTGGGTAATGAGGAATCCTGAGTAGGATTAAAATAGTCTCCTTTAAAATAGGAAGCTTGTACTGTTGTATCATCTACCTGAACCTGAAATTGGTTATTTTAAAAAACCCAAACAAAACCTTAAAAATCGAATGCAATGCTATATCCCAAGCAGAAATCATTGGAGTACTTACACTGAATACTACTCCTGCAAGAACAGCGCATGACCTAGCTCAAATCAACTGCCTAACTTCTTCAATTATACTCAAGGGATAATTTATCAATGTTTTAGTGACAAACTGTAGAACTAAATATGTGCTTAGTCTCCACAGAGAGGCATCACCTGTGCAGTGCTTCTGTTGAACATGTTTTGAACACTGTATTCAGAAATTCCTCCCCAAGATGCTTTCACCGAAGGCTTAAAGTCCAGTACGTTATATGAATAAGAAATTTCATTCTGGTTTCAAAGCCAATTACTTTGACATCAAAATTCATAGAAATTGCCTCTTCAAAGTCTTTTTTGCCATTCACTTATGCCCTTCATTTGCAGTCATATTAACAGTTCCTTGCACTCCACAGCACAGCACTACATCCAGACACATGACTTGGCTCATCCCATACTACGAAGGGGATGGTGGGGTAATATTGTTCTCTGCTAAAGAAACACATCCTTTTTCTTAGAAAGGCTGATGGGAACACATGCTGTATCGTGCTGAAACAGCCAAGATGCTTATATTTCCTAAATTAGCTTGTGTATTTGTACATGACATTATGCAATGGAGACAGAACTTTAATGACAGAATTAGGATAACAAACCTAGAGGTTGTACCCACAAGAGCCAAACAAGTTTTGTCAACGTAAGAGACATTCCCAGTTAAACTGCAAAGATTTTCGTACTTTCTTATAAAACAATATTGCTAAAACTACTGCTTTCCTCTCTGGGTTTCATTATAATCCCTAAAATTGCTTAAGATTCAGGTGCCCAAGCCAGGATTGTATGTTAGCATCTCTCAGCTCATGCAGAATCCCCTGAAGCATGCTTCAGCAGGCTCAGGCCATCAACCAGCAAGCCAAGAAGCCTACTGATTAATAACCCACAGACATGACCAGGCTACTTCCATCGTTGTTCAGGCATTACCATCTGTTTCTTTAAGACAAAAAGCCCCCCAGTAAAACATGACTAAAAGGTCTTACCATTTTTTAAGCTGTCAAAACCCAAGGAATGTCGAATTTCCTTCAAAGTGGTTCCATGGGCTCCAAGCTCTATCATTCCCATGGCTATTGCAATGCTCAGAGGAGAGAAAAGAATATTCTCATCTTCTCTTGCAGCTCGCAGCTGATTGTAAACATTCACAGAAAGCTCAGCAATAGTTTCATCAGGAAAATTTGTCTTGAAGGCTTTGCTTTGCAAAACAAGCAAAGACAACAGTCCAAGGAAATACATGTCTTGAGATTCTAATATCTGCAAGATAAATTTTAGAGAAAAGAAGTTAACCTTGTGAAAGTAATAAAAGATTCAACTCGAGAGAAAAGGGAATAGTAGGCTTTTAGTTTTAAAGCTGTGTGGAAAAACAACCCTAGTTATGGAGTTCAATGCACAATTCAGTTATCTGGAGGAGAAACTAAAACATATACTGAAGTAATGACCCATTTTAAAAAAAAATTACCTACTTTATTATGTGAATTTATGCTTTTGAAAGCTTTCAGCAATAGATTAACAAAATGTAGCTTCTATGTTTTGTTAGACCTCAAAGACATAGCAATGCCTGTCCTACTTGAACATTTTAATTCTGCTTTTGTTGTTGTTTGTTAAGCAATGCTGATCTGGAATTTCTCTAGTATTCCTCTAGTTTTTAATCAAGGAGACTTACAAACCCGTATTTCTTTTATTCGACCTTCCAATAACATGCAACTTATTCATCTAAATCAATCTAAGCCCCAAACTGGTAAAAACTATTTCAAGCACTGTAAGAGAGCTTGCTGACACCGCTGACAAACGAAATCTACCATGATGTTGCTCAGTTGCAAAACACATGGCAAGCAGCCAAAAACTCTCTGAAAGAAAAATAAATCATGTCTTAGTTATCAAGTTAAATCCCTTTTGTTAGTAAATAACGGCCAAAAGTTGGTTAGTTATGCTAGCTAGGAGACACCACCTGCTCAGAGATCTTTAGAAGATAAAGTTACTGTATACACCAGTAAGAAAGATTCAACAGGGGAAATAAGAAAGTAACCTAAATAGAAAAAAAAGATTAGCAATAAGGCTTTTGAATAGTCCTCCAAGCTTTGCTAAACTGCCTCAGTAAGCAACAGTTCTCACTCTATCCCAGTTTAGCTCATCACACAACTACTGACATTAAGATTCCAGCTCCTGGAGCTGGGTACGTAATGTTTCCATCCTTCTATTTTTCCTTTAAATTTCACACTACCTTGGCATCCTACCCACTGCTGCCAAGTGTCTTGGGTCAGCGGTACCAAGCCAAGAGAGCTTGCGTTTCAGTTCCGTTTCTTTGGCGCTTAAAGTACCTCTAAAACATAACAAAGCAAAGATTGTTGAAGCAGTATTTTAGGCAGCACAAAACTAAAAGCTTTAGTCCAGAAGCATTTACACGTAGTGCCAGTCAGCAGGGCTTGTCAACATGGGACAAATTTGTGTGAATGTGCTATTCTGTTGCTCGACTGAAGCCAATTTGCATGCAGGCAGCCCAAGCGCCTTATGCTTCCCAGCTCTCCTGTGGCTGCAGTTACCACGGGTTTCTGTATACTTGACACAGAGACCTTTAGTAAGCCTTATACAACACTTATATCATGCTTTTTGTCTTCAAAGACCTATCTATGATTAATTAATTAACTCACACAACACTGACACATAATTTAAGCTTTATTACTCACATTCTATAGCTGAGAAAATACAAAAAGCAACAGGGTACACATATATGCCTTGGCAGCAACTGATGCAGTCACTAGTTAGGATTCCTCCTGTCCCCTAGCTGGGGATCAGCCTTTTATTTATTTTTCCACTGAGACTATTAAATAGATGAACCGGTGAAGCCATCACACATGCTTCAGGGGAAAAGCACAGGCTCTTAGTGGAATATGGTAGCTACAGCCTTGTTTCCCCCGTCCCACATCTCCTTTCTGATAATTGCTTCCATATATATATATATATATATATAAATAAAATATGCCCCTTTTCACAATTTCTAATAAGCCTTCCTCTATGTTGGCATCACTTCATTTCTCTGGACTACCCAATCAATCTTTCTCTGATTCTTTGCAAGATATAAAAAAATCTCCACCGAAGGCTCTTGTTCTATTTAAGAATGGCACAGGGTAAGTCATATAAGCCTAAAGCACCAGCTTCATATTGTGCTTATTACTAGATGACTACATATTTCAGTACACTTATAAAATTATCCAGCATTTCACTGCTGCCCAATGGAAAACACTTCAGGCTGAGCCATGACCATCACTGTTTATTTCATAAAGAAAAGAGTCAACCTTTTTGTGGTCCTAAAACATTATCAAAATACCACAAACTTCCCCAATAATTGCTTTTCTTAAGAGCAATTAATTTTTTTAACCTGTTCATTTATAAGATCTTGACTTAAGGATGTTAAGGTTTCTGTTACAGAAAACAACTGGATTTCTGTTTTCTTTGTGATTCTGGGCATTCTAGATTTCTTTATTTAAAAAAAAAAACAACAACAAACCCAAAACAACACACATCTCTCCTAATGTTACAAAATATAAGGCTTCATTCAGCACATCACTGCGATACTCAAAGAAATAGATAAGCAGAAGTTCAACTTTCTTTTGTTGAGGATGAACACAAGGCATCATCATGGCTGGCCTGCAAATTTGGGGAATCTCACATCCTACTCTAAGCAAACAAGTTGCCTTGCTCACTGTGGATGCAGTTATACACATAGCTAAGCTTCCCCCCGGCCCCGTATCAAGAACTGTTTGAACTCACTTTGAGACTTGACAAGGTTACAAGAGCCATAAAATAAACTTCAGTTTTAAAAAAAAAAATATCAAAATTTCCCCAGCCTTTTAGTTGCAGAGGCAGCTATTCAGTTCTCTATCACTTATCTTTGTTATATGTGCTATTGCCAGACAGGCTTAAGTAATTGCAGAGGGGAAGGAGAGAAAAAATTTATACATCTTAATTAAGTGCTTAACATGTAGGTTAGACTATTTGAATCTAAAAAAACCCCAACAAATTATATACAAATCGAAGTCATCTTTCTTCCTGACCGCTGCAGAAAAGCTCCTCAGCTGAAATAATCAAGTTATAATAATTTTAATTATTTAGTTGGACAGAAAAATAGAATAAGTACATAGATAGGGACAAATAAAGTTTATACTGAAATGCTCTTACAAGACAAAGCAACAGAGTCGGTTTTCAAATACATGCTTAAATCTCACTGATGGCAATGCAAGAGGTTAATCTGTGCAGAAGTAAAGCTCCCAGTAGGAGTGAATTAAAGCCAAACAATTTAGATCCCACCCGCCGGCCCCTTGCACATGGCTTTTAGTCTAGAGGGGTTCTCAAACTGAGTTCACAGTGAAGTTTCCTAAACACACATCCAGGGAAAAGGAATAGAGTTATGGAGGTGGGAATGAGCACCCAGGTACAGGCAGAGGATTGACTGGCCCTTTTGCTGGCAGCACTCTCAAGGTATTTGACAAAATCTGGGTCTCACAATGTATGAGTACAATGCAAGAGAAGATATTTTAAAGCAAACTGAAGACCTGTGGGTGACAGTCAGATGGGAGAAGGCTGTAAAACAGAACAGACATTTGATCAATCCTTGCCAGCCAAAGCGAAAACGGTCTCATCTTATCCATCTGATCTGAAATGTCTGTGGTAAATTCTTGAGTTCAATTCTTCTTGCACTTTGGGTACGAGCGTACACTGTTCTACTGACAACTGGGAATCCAGCTCTTAATTATCATTCTAGTCATAACAGTTCCTGCTTCTCTGATTCTGCCTTACTTCAGGCTATATTACTTTTGGGTTTATGCCTCCTCATGCAGCAGGTCTTGATCCAACAAACAGCTGAGCACTTCTTACGGTGCAGCGTGTTCTCAGCATGTCTCTTCAGTAAGAGTCGAGGGCACTCTGTTTTGTCTCCGCAACAGCACGGAGAGCTTTTCTTAAATTGACTGTACCCTACTCACAAACATACTTTAAGCAAAGAAAAAGAAGCTGAACATTATGTAATATTATGTCCAGGAAGTTAAACAATTCCCACGGGTATCATCAAACTTTTAAGTCAGTCTTTTTACACTCTTCCTCAGAATCATCAACAGAATAGTCTGTCATAGCTGTTCTGCATCACTGAAATCTAGTTAAATAATACTGCATCAGCTGAAAAGGAGTCAAAGTCCACATTGAACAACATTTTTAAAAAATAATCAAGAAGCATCAGTTTCAAATGTTACTGCATGCATTTTGCATATATTGGCTACCTATATGGATGAAAAAAGCTGCTAAAATTACTTTTGCTTAATCACACAGCTGTTAAGACCAAAGATACAAATTTGCCATTTAAAGGCCAGTCTAACTTCTGTTTTATCTTAATTGATGCATGAACACCACTCTCTCCTACCAGGCAATCAAAGGATCAGTGCAAATAGACAAACACTCTCCTTGCAATAACCTCTTCTTGAAAAACAATTGTGTATTACAAGGTTTATCAGAATATTAGCTTTTTTCCTTGCTTGCAACTGTTCTCAGGGAAAACAAAGCAGAAACGGAACACTAAGCAACGCAGTATTGCTTCAAAAACCTGAGAAACAACTGTACCTCCAGATGAGACATTATTGCACAGTTATACCTGTGCAGATGTTATCTGGCGACTTACACCGTAACTTCAATATAAATCGGCGTCTCTAACATACATACACTTCTTTATTTGAACACCAACTCTAAAATACATACACTTCTTTATTTGAACACCAACTCCACTCACTTTGACATTCCTACATGATTCTTTTGGTGTCTCTGCTCTGGGTACAGAGACGTGCCTGTTTTGTCTGGGACTTCTTTTGCTTCTGGACACTATTCTGTACACGGTCTAAAAGTTACTTGGAGACAACTTAAATGATTCTTTTTCTTATTTTTTTTTAGCACTTCCCTCACACATTACTTAAAATAATAAAGAGATTCCAGATATATGTCATTCAGTAGGTACTTGCATTGAGGTCACGACTAGTTCAGTTCCCAGGAAACCTCTTCATTCAAAATTTCTGAAATCCTCTAAAATTTTCCACACATTACTTAAAATAATAAAGAGATTCCAGATATATGTCATTCAGTAGGTACTTGCATTGAGGTCACGACTAGTTCAGTTCCCAGGAAACCTCTTCATTCAAAATTTCTGAAATCTTCTGTAAAATTTTTGCAGTCCTAAAATTCAGCCTACCACATTTCCACAACAGGTCACAACCAGCTCAGTCTAAGGGCAGCATTCCCATTCCTTTGCCCTGTGGCCAGCACAAATATACTCCTGTACACGGGCAGAAGGAACACCAGTATTAAAAATGTTTGAAGAAAAAGATTCATGGGCTAGAATACAGGACTGATTAACTCTAGTTCTTGCCTTTCCCCAAGCATAAGGCTGGAATGACTAAGAGGAAGTAGAACAACATCGCCCCCTCACACCCACAAACCCTGAACTACTCAGTGCATTACATATGCTTTCCGAAAAATGCAAAAGGGGCAAGCATCCTCTGTAAGCCAAGATATTTTGAGAGACAGCATATCAACAGACTCAAACTGAGTTCACAGACATGAAGTACTGTGAATTTTGTAACAGTAAGAATTGGACTCAATGTAGGAAGGTGCCAAAAATTCAATCAAGGGTTGAATTCTAGTACCTCATGCACGCCAGACAGGTTGAAAAAAGGGGTTATAATTTCCTTGTCTTTTACACTTCCAAAGATTGTGGGTTTTATAAAGAAACTCATTTATGTCTTTAAAAACTTACAAAATAAAGCTGTGATATATTGCCTTAGTTCCTCAGCACACAGAGACTAAACTAAGATTAGTTGCTTTAAAGATCACTCTTGACTACATGCAAGCTAAACACCAAAGGTGTGGGAAGCACAAACAAGAAAAACTGCTGATTCCTTCTGATCAGTGTATAAAATAAAAGCTTGGGGAGAAAAGCAAATGTGGTAACAGGACTGATTACATTCTCTCTGTAAAGAAGAGCATCTGCAGGAACAGACAGAAGTCTGCCAGAACAATTTTTAAAGCGAGAGATGAATTTACTTAGGGAATAAGCCCTGCTGGTCAGAGAAAAAAAAAACCAACTATTTATGTATCCAGCTAGGAGCTGTGGGCTTCCTCCTTCCTCTCAAACCCAACCAAAACTCTATAATGTTTGTGACAGATTAATTACAAAAGGATAGACAAGTTTGGTGAAATTCAGCCACTGTTGCTTTGCCAAACATGACAGTTGCTGCAGGCACCTTTAGTCTAGATGATTTCTTGTTGGCAATCTTGTCAAATGGTACAGTATCAAAGAGACTGCATAACTAGTAATAACAATTCAGAAAAATCAACACAATTCTCCCTCCAAAAAGAAACCAGCGAACACCAGTTGAGCAGAGGAGATGCACTGAGCAGTTAACAAGATCATTAGCTGTTCACCAGGACCAGGCAGTGGTTGTCATGGCTACCCTGAAGGATGTGCTGAGGAGGTACACAGCAGCCAGGAAGAGCTCCTGGACTGGTTGAGGCTTGCCTCGGGCACGCTGCCCTGCAAGTAGGGGGACAATGTGGCTACTATCACAAATCTCAAGATTCTTGCAAAACCACTCGAACAGTTTGTACTGCAGAACAATATAAGAATCATTTCTTCAATCCTTTCTACTTTGTCCACAAATCTAACCTTTCAGATTTTTATCTATTTAAAGATTGGGCAAAAATTGCATCTCCAGCTAGCATTACTGTTCTCACACCTGGAATGTTGAGATTTTACCTCCAGAAAATCCCACAGAAGTTATGTGGCACTTCCTCCCATCCGTTACCTTACTTTATTCATTGTCCTTTGCCTCCATTCAGCCGCTCTCTCCCTCCAGCGCGGGGGCTGCAGACAGAGTACTGCGAAACAAGGCTGTAACCTGAGGTGACTTCACTTGAAAAATCATTTTCAAGTTTTCATAACAAGTGGAAGCAGGCAGGTATGCAGGGGATGGCACTGCAAAGGCTGACCTCTGTAATCAAACATCCAAATGGGAAATCTACATCCTACCAAGTGCTATAAGGGTCTACTTACGCAATCCATTAGGGCATGCTTACACGTGGAGTTGAGATACAGCAGAGCCTGCCTGAAGGTGATAGGAGGCAAATAAAAGTACCGATTCTCAGAGCAACAGCTATGCAATTCATGAGGTATTATTGCTTATAGCCAGAAGAATATACCCAAGGAAATAGGAGAATAACTAGATGACCATGAAATGTTTTCAGTTACAGCTATCGCGGACAGTGCAAGCAGCATTTGAAGGTATCTACAAAGCTCTTTGGTTATTACAAGTGGTTTGGTCATTAGAAGTGATGACAATCATGTGAAATTATACGTGCCTCCTGATGCCAGGCAGGCACAGTGATAGCTAAGGCACATGTCACTTTTGCCAGCAAGACAACTCCTTCATATTAGGGTATGGATTTACATTTTTGGTGTTGCTAGAAATGTTTATCCTTAGCTTATGTGAGCATATGACCTTGTCAAACAGATTCTACAGACACATCTTAAACCATTAAGCTTGTTTGAATCTGTTTGTTTCAGAGATATGCAGCAACATCCATATTTCAATCCGCACAAACATTAGTAATAAAGTTATGGGATTTTATCACCATCTGTCAATTACGGAGTCACTGCCTTCTGGAGTAAGAAACCTTGAGGTTTATTTCATCAGAAAGCAGCACAATAACGAGATATCAAATACTGGGGTATTTAAACCTCTAGTATATAGTGACTAAAAAAAGAATCATTCTAAGAAGTGTATGGAACATACAAAAACCTTGCTCTCCAACACAATGCAAAGCATGCCCCTCAGGATTCTTTATTCCTATTTTTAAATGACCTCGTAACACCAGCAGCTTCTAGAAAACCTGAAAGGAAAATGGTACACTGAAAACTTTCACATTGACAATTTCTACCATTAAATCCCAAATGTCTTTAAACTTTCATGGAGCTTGGCACCGAGTCACTAACCTGCTGATGCAATTATGCAAGCCAAAGTTGTCTTAATTGAGCTTCCTCAAGCATAATCCCTCAGCTCCAATTAAAAAATAAAAAGAGATGCTGAGAAGCCATGTCCAAAATACTTAGATTTGAATAGCCTAAAGCAAACATCTAAATCCATGTCTAGACAATTAAGAAAAGGTGGTCTTATTTCAAAATACGCTACTGTAAGGCCTGCAATTGTGAAGATTTCTCAATTTGTTTCTTCCATTTAGAAGAAAAAAAAAATTAGAAATTCTTTGGCAGAGTGCTTTTATTTCTGACAGCTACAATGTGCCCCACAAAGTAAAAGCTATAAATAAGAAAACACAAAACAAACAAGGTCTGTGAAGGAGAAAATTTGAAGTATGAGAGAATTTGGGGACTCTAAAGGCTCAAAACTGGGGGTGTGCACATAGCCCTTCTAAGAAAGCCTAACTGGGGATATCTTCAAGGCTGGAGTCTGAAATACAACATTGGGTCTGCTTTCAAAAGACCGCAGGAGAGGGGGTGTCTACTTGCCAAGTCCCACAAAAGCAGCTTAATCAGGCATAGATTGATTGGAGCTTTTTTAACATATATTTATGTTTCAGTCAGGGCTGTCAGCCCTGTACACCACTCTGAATGAGGTCACTCCCATGCATGTTGGTCTTATGGTAAAGATGTTGACCCTGATTCACTACTGAAAGAATAGAACTGGCTAAAAGAATGTGTGTTAAATTTCAGAAACATCAGTTACGCTTGTTTTGATTTTGAACAACTTTCTGTGTATTCTATACGAGTAACAAATTAAAACTTAATATACCATCAAAACAATGACTGGATCTCAACTTCTTTGTTTTACATTTTGCAGTAAGCTTAAAATTTGGAGTGTCTTCAGAAGTGAAATGGCTAGATTTTCCAGAAGAACAGCGCAAGACACAAACTGAAAGGTCCATTCAGGTGCTCACAGTTGCCTTATCTTAGACCTGAGAGCCCAGCAGTGGGAACATCCTCTTAGGACTCTGGAAGGAGGGACAATGCCTAGACACAGGAAGTGAAGTTGGTCTTAGTAAGAGGCTCTTAAGAACCAATTTTGCTAAGTTCTACTTATGGATTTTTTAAATTTTTTTTTTATTTTGAATGAACAGGTCAACATAGTACTCCACTCACAGTGCAGCCTTCTACGGAGGTCACCCCAAATGAGACTCTAGCATTATTTTTCTGCCCTCCGATTTCCTTAGGGTGGTTTGGGAAAGGAAGGGAGAAGAAGGTTGTGATCCAATTCTGCAGTAATTGTATTCTATCAGAAGCAGCATAGATGGCACACCGCAATGTTATTTTAGATACAAGAACAACTTCTTGCCTGCTCTTGCGTGTAGTGCAAATTCCCTTACTCACAATAAGTCACATTTCTGTTATTTTACTGTGAATTCAGTTGATCAGCAAGCTCCCAGAAGCAAGCTCCCAACTATAATTTAATTAAAAGGGCAGTAGCTAAGTTTCACCATATGCAACTGCCAGATGCAATCATTGCAGTTTAAGTCTAAAGGCGACGTTACTGCATGTACTGGAGCGTAGTTTTATAAGTGATGAAAGCTGTCACTTATGTCACAGATATTGCTGTAATGGAGTAATACAGTTTCAGCAGAACCAAAAAATATTAATAATACATTTTGTGAAAGCATTTATGGCAAGTGAGTTTGGAATACGATGTTTCAAGTGCCATACACTTTTCCTTGCAACTCCATATTCATGCATAAAGTCTCTTGAGATATGTTAAACTATATACTTTGCCTGGCATTATATAAGCTCACAGCCAATTTTAAACCTTCAAAAGCTGGAGGACTGAAGGACACAACTAATTAGGGATAAACAAAAACTGAACAGGAGCCCTTCACTATTCAATGATTCATAGGAATACGGAATACTGCATCAAAGGTACCTTAAAATTGTACCTTGTAAAAAAGGTACCTCCTCTTTGGAGGAGATGTGCTGAATACATTTCAAAAGCCAAGCAACCAACTCAGGAAAACTTTTAAAGGTCTCTAATAAAATGCGATGAAGAATAATAGTCTTTAAATCACCCCAAAATAACTAAATAGACAAGGTATATCTTAGCTGCGAAACAGCATTTCAAAAGTTCAAAGCAGAAGTTAATTCTTCAATGCATTGTTCAGCTTCCTTCACACAAGGACTTGAGAAGAAAAAAGATCAGGCTGCGGATATAACTATGTCAAGAAGATGAAAAAAGTTAATTAAAATGTATCAGGATTTCAGAAAAGGAGTCCATCACTTCATAAACTCAACGCAAACATGACATACAAACCAGCTTGCTTTCCTACCAAACAATATTGGCTTCAGACTTGCAATCAACATTGGGCTCCATTTACATTTAGGTAATGTCAGTACTGCCAAGAGAGTTATTATTCACTAATGTTAACACTACTTAGATCAGAATTAGTTTCTTACAATACAGCAATAATGTATACAGATTGGTTTAGAAAAAACCCAGAACAATTAACCCTAGCTTTAAAAGTAGATGTTCTACCCTGATTAATTACAAACGGCAATTCATCATTACAAGGACTGCTATTTATAATGCCCAGACATTGTTTCTCTAACACTTTATATTCCGTTTCTGCACAGAAGATGCAAGATCAACCGCAGCCGCCGGGCAGCTTCCAGCCTCCTACAATTTCTCTTAGAAGCAACCACATCTATCAGGCAGACTGTCATGACAGTCCCAGTCCTGACAGTTGGCTACCAAAGGGTACTGAACACTTGCCCAGCTAACTCTGGAGCACAGCCACATGCCAGCAGAGCCCCCCCAGCCACCCTGCCAGCCCTGGCACCTCCCGTGCTGGCAGCTGCTCGGGAGCCAGCCAGGGGACGGCGCTGGCAGAGATGGCCAGGCCATTACCATCCAGTTAATAGAGCTGTCCTGGCACGGCAGCTGGGCCCGGACAGAAGCTGTGAAAGGCGGTTTTTAAAACCAGTTGAAAGAGTTGTTTTGGCAAGTGTGCTGAGCCTGACCAACAGAGCCACAGCTGATACAAAAATCAAAATGAAAACAGCCTGTAAAGCTGGTTTTGCACAAAAACTTCAGAGACAAAAGGATGAGAAAGAAGAGTCACTCAAAGGGTGTTTGCTCCTGAAGCAGCAAAATGCAGCCAATGAACAAGTGTATTTCATCAAAATCAGGAACACTGAGAGAAAAACTTAGCACTGCTATGTAAGCCTCACCAGTTCAAATATTTCCCTAAGATAACAGCATAACATCTGTTACAAAATGAAGACTTTTTTCCCCTAAAAACTACAGAATAATCTGGATGCAAAATTCAGCTAGTAGCAGGATTTTTCACTCTGTGTTTCACACAGCGGAAAACTCCAAGCAAGGCCCATGTTAAGAATTATTACTTTTTTTTTTTATGTGAAGGATGCTGAGCATTGATCTTCCCAAAGGAGTGAGAAGCATGGGAAGACCACGTGGAGAAGAAAATTAAACTTCTCCTTCCTCCTGCCCTAAGGCCAATTCCAATTCTTGCCTCTTAGGCTTCAGCATCATTGCCATCTGCTCTGCTAGTAGTTTTCATATATTTTTGAAAGTTTTCATTTGGCTCTCTTATCTCCATGATTTCTTCAACTCCAGAACTCCGATTTTATACTGCATCCACTTGTGAGCAGTTCTGTAAATATCTTTAAAAAAAAACCAAACAAACAAAAAAGGAAACCAGCCTGGGTACCTGCCCAACTACAGACACCTATACAGGCAACTGATCAATTCACATAGTATCTGGACAGGAAGAAAAACCTGCTGGCATGACATAGGGGACAGAATTGCCCCTAAAAGTCTCACTTTTTTTTCTTCCATGTCATGATTCAAGTCTTTTTTCCCCTCTTGCTTCTTCACAAACATCCATGAACCTACCAGCTTAAGAAAAAAGGTAAAAAGGAAACAGCCATAGCCTCCTACTGTTCAAAGCGGGTGAGCTGGCAGGGCTACAAGTATAAGAAGCGAACTCGGCGCCCTGCATGTGTTACTGAAATTGTTCAGAGACAATATTTGGAACAGCAGCAGTTTCAAGGGATAAATGGGAAAGCTGGAAAATGAGAGAGAAAGGCAGAGAGGAAAAATACAATCCCTTCTGTGCAGGTATCTTATCCAAAACAGAAGATACGCAACAATCAAAGAAATGTAGCTTCTTCAGTTAAGAGGCAGAAAACAAGAGTCATTATACTTGGTAGAAAGAAAAAAAAAAACCACAACGAAGAAAATATTCACATTTTTCTTCTAATGATTTTGTTTATCCTGGCCTTGGAGACCTATAGCTGTTGATACATCCCTCTTGGCCTACCATGGACAAAACCAGCTCAGTTTAGAGTCCAGTACTCAAGCTGTGCCTGGAAGGTGGAAACTGGCCTTGAAGTGCAGTTCTGCGGATCGCTGTTCAAGCCTCATTGGTTTGTGTTTATGAGAACTGACGCTGTTCCAAGTCTCCTCTCGATGATGAGCCATTTAAACAACACATGTAGGGAGCTGAATTTGTCTTAATCTTGCTCATTCTCCCACACAGAGAAGTTTGTATCCTGTTAGATCTGATTCTAAATGCTAAAGCAATTCGCATGAACAAGAGCAATCACGAAGCGCTGAAGAAACAATCCATTTCTGTTGTTCGCTGCCTCACATCTGTACCATCTCCCTGTGCTTATACCAACACACTGGGGGTACGTCCTACAGAGGGTGTTCAGCAGGTTTTTTTTTGATTGATTGGTTTTGGGGTTTTATGGGTTTGGTTTAAGATTTTTACAGGAGTGTTTATAATTCAAAAACTCCAATACCTTACAGAAAGTAATCACTTCCAACACCCATAATGAAAAATGAGGGTTGAAACCTGATTGTCTCTCCCTCCCCAAACCCAGAATATCTATTTTCCAATAAGTTTTAGGTGCTTCCTCTAGGATTTCCTACGGCAAGTAAATATTAATTCTACTTCTTGTTAGAGACTATAATACTACTCCTGTTTTTTGTATTATAAGAGCTATGATTCATGCGTGTCTAATATTTTATATTGGTGGGTAATATACACATTCTTATTAAAAATTAGGTTAATCTTTTTTAATTAGCATGGCTTTGAAAACTAAATGGGCTAACCTGAATTCCTGTGCCTGTATATTAGATGCCAACTTTCAAAGTTTCTGCAGGTTATCTTACTACTATTGTTAAATCATTCAATAGGCAAGGTGGACAGCTGGACCTCAAAGCAAGAATTTTAGACCCAGTTTGTACCATCCAGTTCTGTTAATACAGCCATAGCAGAAAGATATTTTATTTTTCCATCAATATCTCAGCAGCAAACTCATTAGCCAACAATCAACCAGAACACCTTGCCTCATACAGACCTCCTGGAGTTGGTACAGCTGTATGAGAAGCATTGCCCGAAGTGTGCGCGTTTTTTTTTTTTAGTTATTTACCACAGAACAATTATTCTATTGGATCCAAATACACCTCAACGTGTAAATGGGCAAAAGCTCATCTCTAATCGCTCAAAGAATCAGTTAATCCTTGAAGAAGCAAACAGATCAACTGTAAGCTTTGAGGAAACTAGGTTGTATACTTCAGCCACCTCTGGCTTATCATCAAATTAAGCTTATCAGTGTGATACATGAGATACTGTTCAAAATTACAGCTAGCCCGCTTCTTAGAGGGAGAAAAGCAGGCATGGTAGTAGAATGTAAAAGGGTACCATTACAACCGAAAGTTCCCCTTAAATTTATTTCTTCTTGTTCAAAATCATCCGAGGCAGAAGACAAGGGCCCTCTAAGTGAGGAACAACGCCCAAAGATTGGTTGTTTTAAGCAGTAAACTGCCTGTGTACAGGTGAAAGCAGAAAGCCAAGACATCAGCTTTGTGCTTGTTTTCATAAAAATATAAGGAAGCCAAGAGCAGAAAACCTTAAAGAGGACATGTCTTTTCTAGCTCCCAAAGCCTGCAGTAACCAAGCCTATTAATAATCATGGAATAAAAGTTCACTACACATTTTCTAGCCTTCAAACAATCCAGTCTTCACTGCATATAGAGCTGTAATATTCACATGTTTATTGCAGCTACTAAATACAATAATAATGATGTCAAACATGACCACGCACTTGCCTAGGTAAGACTTAGATTTATGTCTCCATATAGCCAGAAATTAACAGCCTAACATTTGCTTTCCCATGATTCACAGGGTTTCAGGAATTGTTATGATGTACTAGGAGGGGCAATGAAAGGCCTAGTAAAATAATGGATTAAGAAAACTCTCAGCACAGCAGGACTTGAAAACACACTTATCACAGCTGTAATTACAAGCCTGAATGGCCACAGCTGATCCCTAACCTCAAACACTGCTTACACTCCCATTCAATGACTCTGCATTAGGAAAAAAAAATATCTTTACTGTGCCCTTATTAGACACGCATTTCCTTGTACTTATTGTAAAGGTTCTACTAGTTTAACCTGTTCATACAGAATGGATCAGACCACGACATTACAGAATTAGAGCACTAACTACCTCCAAGTCCTCAGGTTCAGTTCTTCACAGGTCTCACCACTGTCTTTTTGCTGAATTGTTTCAGGAAGGGAACTGCAATTCTATTTACCTGCTATTTAACATCGGCAACTCACCGTTCCCTCTAACAATTGCTGAGACTACTTTATCCAGCAATGCATACTAGATTTTTTTTCCCTATAATGTCCTGATCAAACTCTGGATGTCTCAGAAAGTGTATTTGGTTTATGATATTGCTAAGGAATTGTCAAAGAGATCCAGCTGGTTACTGTGAAATAAAAGCTGAAAATATTTAGAGTTTTTGAAAGGTACTATCCAAGTAATTTTCTTCTAAGCTTGACTGTGACAATAGTCTAGCACCTGCCTGAAATAATTGAAAAAATTCTTAAGGCAAGTGCATATGTTTTAGTTAGACTAACAATGATGACAGGTGAGGTATAAAAAGCTCAAATTTTGCCAGTTTGGCAAATATCTCTATCTTTGATATCAATCATGGAGGGAGCAGAAAAAAAAAAAAAGGAATTAAAATACTATTCTGATTGTGTACACATAGTGGATGGGACAAGAAGAGTCTCAAATTGTAGCAACAAAACATCAGGCGAGACTTTTAACAATAGCATTTTGCTGGCAAAGGCAACAAAGCTGTGGAATAGGCTGCCTGGGCAGGTGTCTAGATCGACCCCTAACATCTAGATCCCTTTAAGGTTAGACGGTTCACTGTGACTTGGGAAAGCAGATTAACTATAAGAGTGAGTTTCAAAGTTCCTCATATACAGCACACACTTTCCACATCCTCCCCGTGCTGAGTATATATATGTGTATACATATACACATACATCCCCACCCATATACATTCTATGGCCCCATTTTAAGAACTGTAAAACTTGGTACCTCTTAAATACTGAAAAGCAGTGTTGAAAAGGATTTTATCTACCTAATGAACTGTGATCTCACATGGAAGATGCACGAGAGGGAAAGCAAAAGACTACATAAACCTGCTCCAGATCTATGTTTGACACAAAAGGAAACAACCATTGAGGGAAAACAAAAAAAGGTCCAGCTCAAAATTTCTTTTGATTCAGTGATTTTGGAATTCTTTGGCCAAGCAGCCAAGGTTCAAATCTCTGGTCTGCATCACGTAAGGAAAGACAGAAGTAGTCACCATTTTGTGAGTTTTATGGCTGGCAAATAAACCCCATTAGGGAACAAATTCTGTTCACTACCTTTACTTTTATGTAAAAGGCCTGAAAAAATACAGATTTTTTCCTTTGGCTTGAACTAAATATTACAAAAAAGTTAATTATACACACACCAAAAAAAAGTATTTGATGTCCCAGGGCCAAGTTACTGTATGTCCACAGGGAACATTAATAAACATGATTTATCTCACTTTATGAAAGTTGTGATTACCATTTTTCAATAACTGAAGCTATCAGCGGTATGATACTTCTCATACCTTATGAAATTGAACCAAAATGGCAAAGCTTATTTGAATTTAGCTCAAATGCCAGTTTATTGCAAACATGTTCTCTTTTTGTTCCTCTATATAATGTCAAAATTCAGGGCTGGATTTCTGAGAGTACAGCACACCAGGGCTCAGCTGAGAACAAACAGAAGCAGCCAAGCACATGCAATAACAAGTCTCAATTTTGGTGCCTAAATGAGAGGTAAATATTCCAGGGTAAAAAACAAGAAAACCCAACAACCCCCCCCCCCCAAAATACAAACAAAACCTATATGCCTGCTTATTTTCAGAATTGTTAAACTTAAAGAAATGCATTTCAGTTACTGAACACATGGGAAGTATTTAAGAAGTTCCCTCTATGTAATAGAAAATACCACAGTACAAGGTACTTCTAGTCCAAAACCCATTAAAGTCAATTGGAAGACCTTACTTCTATCATAATTTGCACATATGAAATCTGCATGCACGCATTTAAAAAAAAAAACAAAAACTTTCATTAGCTCATCAAATTCTTTTTTTGTAATCAAAAATTTTAAGTCTGTTTGAGGAGAACCATAAGCATTCTGCAACTGCAATCCAATGTATAAAGTTGAAAGACTCAAACTGAAGACAAACACCTTTTGGCTGCTGGTACAAGAGGAATTTAGAGATAGAACAGACATTTTATTTTCAAATAGAAAAGACTGGCAGTAAAAGAAAAAAATGCTGAAACTACTTTGATCTGTAATAATACAAAAAACCACTTCCATTTGTTGTTTTACCTCTGCAACCTGATGCCTTTGTTATGTGTTATTGATATTCTGCTTCTGAACTGCTACTGAAAGACCACCAAGCTGTCGGCTCCCGTTCAAATACTGACACAGCCGCATCTTTCTTGCTTTGAAGACAGACAAAATAGTTGTAAATTGGCATGTATCGCTGTAGACTAGCAAACCCTAATATTTCAAGTATGTTCCTACAAAGGAAACAAAATTGGTACCTTTTCTTGCCATACAGACATGATGGTTACAGGATAATTTGACACAAAAGCAAAGTTTGTGAATTCTGTGCTAAATTGTCTTCAAATATAAGTCTTCCAACAAAATATACACACCATCAGCCTTTGATATGCTTAGTTTAATGCAGAAACATGCTAGCAACTCATCAGTTAATCACTTCCAATATATCAGAATATACAAAGATCTAAATACCAATTTACACATTAGGTATTAGTGCTTGCAATCCCTGTTTGCATTACCAAATACACAGGCTACTGCTAATATCACTATGCCAGGTATTTTTACTAGAAACTTCCAAAACTTAAACAGTGGTTCATCCAGGATATGCACACAAGATCAGCCCAAAGTTAAGTCTTTTGATTTTAATAGATTTCAGAATAAAAATATGCAAATTTTTACTCAAAACCAAGAAAGGGATCACATTCCACAGAACCAGTTAATCTCAGGTGAATCTGTTTTAGAAGATACAGCCTGACACTACTCAGGCCTGGAAATATTCTAAAACAAATTAAAAAAATGTACGAACAACAACAAAAAAGTGATTTCCCTAAGCATTTCCATAGCTTGCATAAAGACATCAATTACCATCCCTTGTCTTCTAAATTAATGATTCACAGCAATGGATTATTCATGCAAGCCAGCCTGCTGAACGTTATACTTTGACTCTGGGGAGAAAGTATAGCATGTCTTAATTAAACTATATTTTGTATAAGCCAGAAGACAGTCAAAAATTTTATTTCTCTAGTCAACCAGGTAAAATGTAAGACAATAAAATTAGCTGCAATTTAAATTTGAAAAAAAAGTCTTCAGTAGTCCCCATAATCCATATTTAAGGTGAACTAGCAAGAGCACATTGCCTCAATTGAGCTCTGTAACGTAGTTCCAAAGTGCTGTTTTGTTGAATGAACTGACTTCAGATCTTCTCCATTTAAGCTTGAAAAAGATGGACATTTCACATTAATATGCCGTTTCCTGTCATATGCGCAACCTTGTAAGACTTCAGTGATGGCACAATTTCTTGTTTCAAAAGGATATCAAGTAATTTCACAGCTTTGACAGAAATTCAATTCAACACTGAATTTTTCTATGAGTGAATGATACGTTAATATCTCAAATATTTTCTAAACGACTGCTGCATTCCAACAGCCTTCTTGAACGTACCTAACATTTATGTGTTGTCTCTTGATGGTATTTGTTACTTTGATCAGGACAGTGCAAAATACCTTCACAATACAAACAGTATCTAGGATTTGCAATTGTTAGCTTTCAAAGTGTTATTCAATCATTATACTGAAAGATTTAAAAAATAAAAATGGGAAGTCTATGACAAATGTTACCATTTATCCTTAGAGTAAGTAATATGAATGATCTAATATCACTAAAAATCTATACCAAGCGGCTCTAGGATAGTAAAGACAGCCTTGCCTGATGAATTATATGACCACCTAGTTGCTTAGAGGGCTTATATACATTGCATTAAGGTTCTTAAAAGTATTAATCACATTCAAATAGACCTTCACCTTTTAACAAACTAATACCCAGATGCCTCACACTCTTTATTGGATTTTATTTTGTGAGTAGGAAGAGTCTGTTTTCATTTTACATTGGAGAAATACAGGTTAAGTATAGATTAAACGACTTGTCCACTACCAAAGAATCTGAAAACAAGTAAGCTTTTTTTCCTTCTTCCTTTAAAACTATTTTATCCATTGGTGTTGCCGTCTCTGAACTCCCAGGACAACTGTAGAGCCTTCAAAAGCAAATATTTCTTTTTGTCCTTGCTCTCTTGGTGTGTCAGCAATATTTCTGGGGATTCTTTTAAAGCCCCACAATTCTTAAGGAATTAAGTAATAACTCAAAGACAGGATAGTAACATAGATAAGGATTAGGAAAGGACAGTGAATATCAATTCAATTAGTCTCTACCAATCCCGAAATGAATAATAGCAGGAACATAATATCACAATACATCTGCCTCCATAGGGCTTTCGCTACAGGTAAAGATGATACTGTATGAGACCTAGCCCCCTGTAACGACTCTTATATGCAGATTTGAATTTGCATTGCTTTTATGTTGTTTATGCTCCAAATACAAGACATGCCAGTGTTTTTGTTGAGCACTACGCTTCCATCACTTCAAAAATTTATTTTCATTGTGACTGAGTGGAAGTTTGTCCTCTTGAAGCTAAAGGGTATTTTGCTGTCACTTCATATATGAAAACCTGGTATCAGTTATGTCAAATTCACAAGTGTACTGTGCTTTGATATTGTATGCACATTTTCCTCCCTCACATTCCTATATGAAAAATTACCAATGGCATTTTTTCGCTTCATGCATATCATCCCCTCAAAATAAATCCACTTACAGTCGATTTGTTCCTTACTCACTTTCATGGATATCTTCTTTATACACCCTGCTGCTCCGTAACCCCCATAATTAGACATTTCTGCTTGCTTGTTTTTCTGATATTTGTTTTTCTTGGTATCTCCTCATAAATCCAGTATCCTGCTTTCTTTAGTATTTCATCACACGCACAGTAGGGAGAGCAGACGGAAACTGCCAGTTACAGATGATGCCAAGGAGCTTCTGTGCAAGTGGAGACTCCAAAGGCTCTAAAATCCACAGGGGTTTTTGTGCTACCATGACATTTTCTATCCCTCCGAGATGCTGGAGAGGACTAATCAAAAGCACTTTCCTACAGGAGATTTGAGAACAAGCATGGTTGTAGCAGGCAGCAACCCTACAGGTGACAGTGAACTGGGGAGCTGGATTCAGGCATGCCTGGCATGTGAGACTTCAGAACCGCGCTGAGGAAGAACCAGAACACTTGGAGCTACAAAGCACCACAAACATTGTTTCAGGCTGCTCAGTCCTATCAGGCATCATCCTATTAAGAATGTTACTTCATGTCTTGCTGAATTAATTCCCAGTAGATATTTAGATATGCTCTTTACACACCTGAGGGGCAGAGGAAGATGTGGGAAGAAGTTATTCATACCATTCTCTTGTCTCTAGCTTAAAAAAAAAAAACTTTAAAAAAACCTCCACACCTCTGGACAAGCTCACATGGGGGTGAGATATTTCACAGACTACTGCTATTTTCTGTCTGAACTGGTAGTAATAAAACTAACTCCTGTTTCCTCTAAAAAGAAAGCCACAGCTAGTACTCCTCACAGTTCATCTTCCCTGCAATGGCATTTTCAGATGGCAGAAGGAATGAGGTGGGCTACACCCCTCGCAGATTAAAAGGAGCAAATATTTGCATGTGGACACTGCAGGAGCACAGAGCACCATGGGCACAGCAGAGGAAATGCTGGAGCACATGGAAGGACATCTCTACGGTCAGGCCCGGGCAACCAGGGAGACTGAGAGAACAGGCAAGTTGGATAAAGATGGAAGGCCCAATTCTGATGTAGAGAAATGACCTTAAGCAAGGGCAAAACATTCCTTCCAGACTTTCCCTACTGACCTAAAGCAAGGGCAAAACATTCCTTCCAGACTGTCCCAGTTAGAGACAACACATAACTCCTATCTGTGATACTTAGGTCAACATTACTGTAGGATAAAAATGAGATCATAGCAACCAAAACCCAAAACAGTGTTGAATTAAAAGGCTTCAGCTCCCTATCTCCTACGTTTACATTGCAAACGCTAGATGGATGTTCTTTGCAACACCTTTTCTTACTACTTTTAAGAGATTTTCAGACACTGCTGTCCTCTTCTTCCCAGCTCCTCAATTTGCAGACCTCAACTAGTAGCTTCTTTGGATAGGGAAAACTGGACAACAGATGTGCTTAATGATTTTGTGACTGCCAGAGACACAGGACAATGGAAAAAAGCAGATGGTCCATAGCACATGCAGTTGTGAAACAAGATCTTACTTTTCATGCTAGATCACGGAGGTGTAGCAGACATATTAAGCATTAAAGTCTTCCCTGTCATCTTCAAGTCGAACATCAGTTGTGTCAAGTATTATCAGAACATTTATTTTGGAAGTGTGGAGTCAGCTTTGGCTCTTTACTCTTTTTTTTTAATAACCAAAACACCTGCTGCCTGTAATGTTACTGTGAATAAACAGTGTTACTTTATTAAAGCGGTTTTTATTCACCATATGTAAGTGCACATGCTTTTAAAGACAAAATAGAATCACTACAGCGTTTTAGAAGTCCATATCCAGTTTAATAAGAGACTAGTTTATTCCTCTTTAGTACTTGTAAGAATCATTAGACATCTTTTGACTCCCACTAATTACTTTGGTTTTGGCAGACATTACTGTTTCTTCCTCCTGCTTTTTTGAATAAATCTGAAATTAACAAGTCAATAAACTGACATATTTACAGTAAAAATAACTTGGCTTCTTTTTCTTCTTCCTCCCACTTTTCATACTTCTATTTGCAGATGAAAAGGTTATCGTTTACCTACAAGCTTTACATATACTTAACAGCAGTTTGGGTAGGGTCCTACTCATCTTCCTTCACATCAACAGGATGGCAAGTTGAAGACCTGATATTACAGTAAGCTGTTCATGTTGACTTAGTTTTTGATTAATGGCTTTAAATAGTTTAGAAAATAGAGCAAATGCTTCTTTTGAAAAAAAGGTATCCAAGAAAGAAAACATGAGTTGCTTCAGTGAACTCAAATTGCTACGTGAAATACACAATCATTAAATGCTCCAAGAACTGCTTTAATTTAAATGTGGAAAGAAAAGCATTCGAAAAGGGCAGTTTTAGTGTACCAATTAAAAAAAGATGTCTTAAATCTTTAAACGTATTTTCTTTCTAACTACAACTTACATAACTGAGATGTATGGGGAAAACTGGGGCAGCGAATATTACCTCAGACTTAGAAACAGTAACTGAAAAACGACATTTTGCTATACTGTCAAGCAAGGAGGCAGTCTCCAGTGGCTAAGTGATGGTGAGATGCTCAGACAGGCTGTCTTCAGCAAAGTACCCACGCTCCTAACGTTACCTTGACGTGACAAGGTCAGTTAAAAAAAAAATATAAAAAAAATCATGCTGAAAAGTAGATGCCCAAGTTCTTCACCTTACTCCAAACTTCTACAGGAGAACCAAGGGCCAGAATGGCACCACTGCTCAAAAAGTACCAGATGCAAAGCGCAACTATTGAGTAAGTGTTTGGGCATATTATCTTGTTGCAAAGGCAATTAAAGTGTTTGCTTTCCTGCGGTGTCTAAGCAAAATTCTTGGAACTCAGTCAGAATTCCAGTGGCAAAACAAAGCCTTAAATATGTTGTTCAAAAAAAGTTTGAAAGGAAATTATAGTTCCCTCTTCTCAGATGAAGTAGTCCCCCAACCCCACCGTGCATACAGAAACATGGATGATAAAAACCAGATGAACACAGGAACTAAAGTGCTTGGTTTTGTGGATTTAAGAAATCCCACTGCACACATGGTACGGTTTCAGTTTCAATTCTGGCAGAACTGATCTTTCTAGAAGTCAATTGTCCATTAGCCCCATCAGGTCATCATGAGTTTAGAATTGTCAGATGTACACAGTGAATTAGAAATACTTTACATTATTAAGTAATTACTCGCTTAGATGTAATGGTGGAAATACTGCAGGGCTGAAGGACACAAGTGAAACGCTGTCTTCCAATTAACAGGCTGGCTCTTTGGTTAAAACAGAATATATAACCAATATAACCACATTGTTGAACTTCTCCTAGCCAGAATATTACTTGCCATCATTGATTCTTCCTGAAAGAATAGTCTCAAGGTCTGAAAAAATATTTCAAGATTTATCATAATATTTAAACTCTCAACTAAACCAAAAATACTTTAGCACACAGGAGGTCAAATCTTATTAACCCAGAAGCCAGACACATATTTAACTTGCTAGCTCATATCAATATAAATTTTTTTCTTTTCCCATCTCACAGCTACAGCTGCTTTGCAATGACTCTAAGAGACCAAAAAGGATGCAGATAACTCACACAGCTTTTATCACATTAGCCACAGTCTGCAGTTTTCATAATCATTAGCTTTGAAGTATATTAAACAAAGCAGAACATGACCTTACAGTTGATATTTCTATCACACCACATAAGAACAATTCTTTATCATACATACTTTATTAAGGCCACCAACCAAGATGCTGCTCAGAACTACTCAAAACACCACCAGGCAGCAAAGAAGGCTGCTGGTGCCCAGCCCAGTGAAGGCAGGCAGTGACCACATTATAAGGGTGTTCACTGATTTAAACGCGGAGTCACCGCACGTACCTGGGATTTTGGCTGGGTGGAGGGACCAACAAGAAGCAGAAAGGATGCATGTGCACCACACTAATAGGAAAAAACCTAAAGCTTTTAGTTTCAAAATAATGCAACGTAGCATAGGTTTAGTTATTAGCAAAATACACAGGTTATCTTATCTACATTTGTGTTTAGTGCAATAGGTCATTACTTTTTTAGAAATAGAATTTTGGGGGAGGGAAAATGAAAAAAGATGACATGACATTCTTTCAAAGTCAGGAAATTGAAGAGATTTCATACAGGCATTCATCCTACTGAATTCTCACAATACTGTGGTTGTTACAGACCTTCTCCAACATAACTCCCTTTACTAATGACTCTACTGAGCTATTTACACTATAAAAGAAATAAATATATATATTCCTAATGTGATTGATGCAGTTTACTTCCACCCCTGTCATTTTGTACTGCTTTAAATACCAAGTATAGAGGGAAAATTAAAAAAAAAAAGCCTAAAACTTTACCCTTGTTATTTAATTGTGGGATTTAATTTTTGTCTTGAAATGGATAGCTTCATTATCTCCAGAACAATTTCACAAAGAAATTTAAAGAAAATGTGTTGTTCCGTCAAGTCAGTCATTCAAGATTCAGTATCTCCTTTCCTCTTGCAGGAACACGTTACATTATTTCCACCCCAAGCTCCACTAACCTTTTGTCATTCAGTTCACAAGACTAACAGCAGTCAAAAGACACAAATTAAAGCCACAAAATTAAAAAATACTTCCAAATTTAAGTTAACTACTCTGGTATTTCATGTATTTGAGGAAAAACCCAAAGTTATCACTAGTCACAGCTGACATATAGACATCTTCCTCTACCATATGCCCATTATACTGACATGTAACCAGAGATACTGATTGTATTAGAGATATGCAAGTGTACACAAAACAAAGAAAACAGACATTTTTTAAATCCATGTTTATGCACCAACTTTTAATATTATTTTAAGCACACAATGAAGATGAGGACAGCCAAAAGACTGAGTACAGGACAGAGATACCATATATTAATTCATATTCAGCCGATGTTTTATGAAAACAGAATAACGTATTGTCTATAGAGATTGTCATAAATTAATTTAAAATGTATTCAGCCATGCCAAAAATGCGTCTTCATGGATGAGAAGCAACCAAAGAACAAATTTGAAATTTTGAGAAAAAAATATTAGATAGAATACTTGAAAAGGACTTCAAAGAGCTAAACAAAATAGATCTTGGTGTGAAGAGTCCTTCCAGCACTAACTCCTCTCCACTACTATGTTTTGTGATACATAAGATTATAAACTGAATTAAGCTATGTCATAAACATGACATTTACATCTACAGGATACATTTGAAATGCATTATTACAACGATACAGTGTTTACAGACACCTGCTCCTAGAAATCTGCCAGACTACATATGAACATATACACATTCATCCATACGAGAGGGACAGATGAGAGGAGGTAACAAGAGACCCAAATCTTAAGAACAGGCACAGAAACACACCACACCAGCACGCTCCCACAGGAAGAAAATCACTTAGCAGCTCAGACGTGGAATAATCCCAGGCCATTTTTGGAACCAACTTCAGCCAGCAGCAGGGTAGCTGAAGCATTCAGTAGGCCAACAGACACACTTGACATCGCGTGGTTTCAACAATGATTATGAAAGCAGAGGAGTGACAACTTCATGAAGACTTCCACATACATGAGTGCAAATCATTCAATGATAAAGGTAGATTGGAAGACAAAGTCAAAAAGCAATTAAAACCCTAAACTTTATCTCAAACTTGACTTAAGGCTGTGAATATATAGGATGGAACATCTTGTGAAAATAAATTTTGGAACTCATGACTGCATTTAATAGCAAACTTATCGCCACAAGCCTTCACCACATATTACCTCTTAAACTGCCCTGTGCAATTCTATGGACAATCCATACTTTAAAGCCAAGAAAACATTCCTCCTCCTTCCCTCACCTCCTTGACAATTATTCCTCATCATACTCAACCAAGCCACAACAATTCTGAAAAATACAAGGGATGTAAAAATGGGAAAGGGTGAATGATCAAAGAACTCGCTGCTTAACAACAACAATGAAAAAAAAGAATCTGGAAAAGTACAACAAAATTGATGGGGGGATAGCATATTCTATTTTCAGTGTTAGCACCAATAATACTGCAGCCTTGTAGCTTTCCATGGAAACATACTAATTTCACTGAAAGGGTAAAATACCATAGACATGCATTTGGCTCAATCTATCCTATCATATTTTGGTAAATGTCTCTCACCTAAGCAGAATAGCATCACTTTCTGTTAGAGTGAAGTACTGATCACATCAAAAATGATGAGACAAGAACTGAGGAATCAAAGCCAGCAGCCAATTAACAACACACAATTCATACATGCCACACAAGTTCTTTAATACCAAGATGTGTGGAGCATTTGTTACATGAGAGATCATACACAGATCTGACTAAAACAAAACAACGTGGTGTGGGGAGGAGAAAATTCAGTACACATAATAAAGTGCAACTACCCAGATGTGGTTTTTTTCTTTTTTTTTTTCTATTTTTTCCCCTACCCAGCGTTCTTGCTCACCTCCACGAAGGTGATGGGGACCGATAACACACCTAGATACATGCACACAATGTGTCTGTTCCCATAGACAAACATCAAAGTCTTCCCACTTCACCGTCATCTCACTGCTGCAAGAAGTTACACCCAGTGTTGGACAAGTTTAATACTTTAGCTGTTCATTCACATCATGTTCCCACTAGAATTATCCGTGTATCTTATGAACATTAGGCAATACTGATCAGTATTAAAAAAACCCCACAACCACCCTGATGCATCAGAAATGTGGATACAAATCCAAAACCAAGTTAACGCTTTAATAGCTGAGCTAGTTTTAAATATAATTTTAAACTTTAAATCTTAAAGAGATTGCCTCGACAAAAAATACACCAGTCTACCTAATTTTTTTAGCAGCCAGAAGACAGGACACTGTCTGCAGAAAGCTGAACAAACCATCGGAAGGAGCATGGCCACAGAGGAGAGAAGCCCCTCAGAAGAAGGCGCTCAGACACCCGGCTCCGGGCGAGGAAGCCACTAAAAAGCCGCGCAGACCCGCCCGACACCCCCTTCTTAGTCACGGACAGGATTTTAGGAACTACTGCTGCCACTCTTACCACAGTTTAACTTGAAAACTGAGCTTTCGTACGGAGACGCAGCCGCTGGCGAGCGGGGCTGAGGGGCGCCTCGGCTGCCGGAGCCGCTTCCTCCCCGCCGCTACCGGAGAGACGAAGGGCGACTAAACACCTGACGGGGTCTTGAGTTCTTTGTGGGTTTTTTTTTATTCCCTCATCTCTGAAGTTCTCGTAACGGCGGGGGAACCACCTCCGCTCCCCAAACGCCTCCCCTCAGGCGGGCGCAGCCGCCCCTCAGGCGGGCGCAGCCGCCCCTCAGGCGGGCGCAGCCTCCCCTCAGGCGGGCGCAGCCTCCCCTCAGGCGGGCGCAGCCGCCCCGCCGCCCTCCCTTCCCTCAGCCGCTAACGGAACGCCGTCCGCGGCGCCAGCCCAGAGCCGTGCTGCCACTCCGATCCCACCGGCGAGCCCCCTACACGGACAGGCGCTCCTCTACACAGCCGCCGCCCAGACACGCGTACCGAAACACGCCGCGGAAAGCTCCACTCAATTTAAGAAATAAACCGGAGCCGCCTCTCAGCATACACACACACCCACCCCCGGTGCCGCCAGCAGCGAACGGACGAGCGCACTCACCACCCCGCTGCTGCTGCTTCTGCTGCCGCCACCCACCAGCCGCTCCGCCGCGGGTGTGCGCCCGGCACCGCCAACGCCGGGGTAGTCTCACTGCCCCGCCCCGCCCCGCCGAGTCCCCGCCCTCCCCCGCCGGTCCCGCGGTCCCATTGGACACTCCCCGCGCCTGTCTCCGCCCCGCTGTTGCGTAGCATTGTGGGGCTCGTAGTCGTGGCTTGGAGGACTACAAACCCCAGGGGCCCGCGCGGCTGCCGGTTAGTTCCGGACAACGCCTGGTGTGTGGTAACCGCGGCAGACGCTTCCTCCTCGCGGGCGCTTCCGGCGGGGCGGCGAAGCCCACTCGAGAGCTCCGTGGGCCGGGGGGGAGGTGAGGTGCTGCACCGCGCCCCGCTGACGAAGCACTTTCCCTTCCCGGTGCGTGCCCGTGGAGGAGTGAGGGCGTTTGGGGCGGCCGGAGCGTGGAGAGGGGGGGAGGGTGGTGTCCGCTAGTCTGTTTGCGCAGGGCCTGACTCGCCCTTCTGGGCTGCGCCGCGCGAGGAGCGTAAAACTCTTCCCAGCATCGGGGCCTGGCGTGGGGAGGACAGGGCGGGCGGAGGAGCGGCGGCCGCAGGTGAGCGCGGCCTTGGGGCCTCGCCGTGTGGGGAAGGTGAAGGGTGTCCCGTCCCCTCCCTGACGAGGAAAAGGTCCGGCCCCGCTTCCTCCCTCCCCGAGGCGGAGGCCTGCCTTTCTCCCCGTCCTTCCCGCTGCCCTCCGTACCCTGGGGCCTTCCCCTGTTGGGGGTGAGGGGGAGCTGCCCGGCCTGAGGCCCCCTCGGCCTGGGCCGAGCTCTGGGGAGGAGTTGGGGGGGGGAACTGGGGAGTGTAGGCCCGGATGTGTTATTATTATTTTTAGCTCGTCCTGCCGTGGGAGCGGAGCGCTGTCAGGTGGCCGCGGTGAGCGGCAGCGGTGCCGCCTCAGGTGGGGGAGAGGACAGGGCTCCTTCCCGCAAACCTCGGCTCCCTGCCGGGCAGGGACGGCGGGTAGCCCGGGCTGTGCTCCCCCGGCTCACCGGAGAGTCTGGGAAGAGCTGCAGCGCTCAGGTGTCCCATTAAACTGCTCGCTTAGCTGGTGCGTGGGGTTGGTTCCCTTCCTTTAGCTTGCACATACCGGGGCAGAGGTAGACGGCTGAAACCTTGGGCCAGGTTTGTTCCTGTTATCAGAGGAACTAATTGCCCTCTGGTATTTGTTTACTTGTTGGAATGTATTTTGAAACTGTATCTTGCCTCTTAGCATTTGATAGAGTAATAGCTTTGCTTTCACATTCCCAAGGAGAAAAGAAGAAAGAGAAACAGGGCTATTTTGTTGTGATTATGTATGACAAGAACCATGAACTGCTTCAGTTATGCTGTATATTAATCTTAATGTTGCTGACTGGTGAAACTGGGGCACAGTCCAGGAGGCTTTAGTATCTTATGTGGTAGGCAGACACAGAGGCTGGGTGTATTAGGACAGGCTAAATCACTTCCATTTTGAAGTTCAGCATTGCAAAAGAATATGAACCAGTCATAAGCCTAAGTTTAGAGTCGGCTTGGATTTTAAGTTCCTACAATTCTAAAAATAGACATGTTGAGTTTATTGCAACTTGGTGTGATATCTGAATTAGTCATATGAATTGATCCTGAAATAATAAAACGTTTAAGCAGTTATGCTTTGTCAGACTGAACTCAGCTGTAAGTGGCTGTATCTGTGTGAAGATGTTTGAAAACTGCATATCTCTATTCTAGCAAGAGGCATTTAAAGATACTTTTGAAACTTCAGTGCTATTTTCTGGTGACGTTCTCTTTATTAACTCTTCAGTGAAACTGCTGGGTATAAGAGTTAATTGAATATGGAACCAATGCAGTAGAATACCTTTGTTAAGTTTCTTGTTATTTTTGCTGATTTTAAAATGCAGAGATAGTTGTTGTAGCAGTTGATCTGTATGCCAATTCCAATTAATTCAACCATACTGTCAGGAAGTCACCTCAGTTTTAAAAAGAAGCAAAGTAGCTCTGTTATGTGAAGCCTAAAGCCTTCAGGCTTTGTACATTATAGTCTAAGTTATACATTGGGAAATAATTACAATCTATAACTGAAATACAATGCTGGCAGGTAAGTTGCCATCTGACAAGAAAAATGAGTATGAGCTTTTTTAAAATTTCTTTTTAGTGACCATTAATAAGGGAAACTTAGTTACCAAGTTATGCGTGGGGTATGCATATAGTTAAAAGCATACTCTGCAAATTTTTTTCCTTCTGTAAAATTTGCAACTGTAATTAGTAAATTAGCTAAATTCCCTCCTCCCATGCACATTGGCCTTGCAAAAAACTTGGCTCCTATTTGTCTCTCAATTCAGGATGGAATTCCTGGTGCTGTTTCCCTTCCCCCTCTTTCTCTTTCTTAACTTAAATTAGTTTTTCTGGTAACTCAAGGGGCTCAGATCAGGTTAAAGGTAAAAACCTCTTCCTGAATCCTCACTGCAAGAAGTGGAGGAGAACTTCTTGGTAGTAAGGGTAGCCTTTTCTAGCAGGAATAGAGCTGTAATTTTTGCTAGAAGCCTATCCCTGGAATAATCACTACCTCAAGCCTTGTTCCTCTCTAGTACCTTTTTTTAAAAAAAAAAGTGTCAGTGTCTAGGTGCTTCAAGTTTTCCAGATTTAAGGTAGATGAAGCCTGCAGAAGAGAACAGAGACAACATCAGTGCATGGCTAGAGCTGCTGATAACTGAAGATTAAAATCCTGCCATTTCATACCTAATGTATCTGTTGTTTTAAAACTCTTTAAAAGTTGTAATCATGAGACTCCTCCTTAAACAGTGGTTCAAAAGCTAGTGTTAAACAAACACCTTTCTTCATGGAATCCTTGTTTGTTTTCACCCTGGCCAATAAGCAGGTGGGGCTTTGGGGAAGATTATGGCACTCTGTGATAGTTCTATTATTATTAAGTAGCTCTGCAGTTCTGCTTGATTTTAGTGCATCACCAAAAGTCTGTCAGTAAATGACACAGATTAGAGAAAGCAAATTATCACCTCAGATGCTGATAACAGTAGTACGTTTTTGGAAGTGTGGGTTTTTTTGCTATTTACCCTTTTTGGCTTACAGGAAGTTTATCTTAATGTAATTTTTTTCTGATAAAAGTTCAGTTGAATGATTTAAAATGTCATTGGATGGATATGAGGGAATGGGTCTATCAAAGAATCCTTCCAAACTTGTTCCTCATCTAAAATGTACCAGTTCTCTCAGTGTTTGCTGAATAGCTGGGATAATAGTTTAGTGCTAGAACTTAAAAGTTAGAATTTAAAATTTGCACTAACATTTAAAGTATATACTGCATGTTAGTACATCTCTTGTAGTACAGCTACATGTGTGTGATGCTTTAAGACTGAGCAGCAGGATTGTATTAGCTGGCATCTTGGTGTAGTTTTCAGCTTTAGATTCTCTTTAAATTCCCAGTGTTGTTCTGTACGTTCTATCTCATGGTTGTTTTCATCTGATGATACAGCATGATGCATGACTTCTAATTACACACATATAGATCTAAATCTGTGGGATCACTGTCAGAAAAAAGATCAGGCTTGCACATAAATTCGTATTTTTCAGTCTGTCTTTTCCAGACAGCATATCCTACTATTTTCTCCTCGTCTTGCCCCTCAGACCAATTAACGAGTTTGCCAGCTAAGTAACACCTTTTTTTACATCTTAACAGCAATTTGCCAGGATTTCCTGAGCCACACGACTATGTTGTTCTGTTCTAATAAATCACCCTCTCATGGAATCTATTCAATTTCTTTTTTAAACTCAAATAAAAGATTCTTTTGGGGTTGTGGTGAAGTTACATCTGAAGGATGTGAAGAAGTTGGTCCCTAGCTGCGAAGACAAATGGTGTGGCCATGTTCGCAGTGGGATACTTGCACAACAGCATGATGCTACCTAGTGTATCTTCTGGAAAGTGGGAAGATTTCTGGAATAATGAACAACCAGTGTGATATAGTGAATATATTTTTTTATGTTGGCAACAAAAGTATTTGATGTGGAAGATTTCTGGAATAATGAACAACCAGTGTGATATAGTGAAAATATTTTTTGTTGGCAACAAAAGTATTTGATGATCTTAAGTATTTCTTGTGTGCGTGTATATTTAAATCAACTTCTTGTCTTGCATCACAACACTTGTATCCTTTGTGTTAATACAAAACCTTGGATTTCTGTTTTGTTTGAAGAGTGTCAATGTCTGGTAAAGAGGTAATAGATGGCATATAATTGTTTTTATATGAAGGGCTTTACTGTACTGTGGATTAGTAACAATAGCTTATGGCTCTTCAGGAGAAAATGAGTTCTTCGTGGTAGTCCACACTGTAATAGGTTTTCACCATCATAAAAATCCATCATTTCAGTTAGTATTTCCTTTTCTTTGTGGATACTGCTAGCCCATAAAAACAAAGTAATTGTATTTAATGATTATTTTGTCCTTTTTTTGCCCTTCTTCCTATGATCACAAAATCTTTTGGGTAGACTAGAACAATGTTCAGTGACCTGATTTAACTGTTTTAAAAACTTATTCTGTTGAGAATACTATAATCTAGATAAAAACTTGAAGTAAATTAATCTGTGAATGCTGACTTGTTAGTGTAGGGTCTTGCATGAGTGTATGGATTTGCTGAACTTCCAGCAGCACAGAATTACCCAGTAAATCAAACCACTCTCCATCCACTCTGCCCCTATCATTCCAGAGTCTTTAGTGCAGGGAATACGCATGTATAATAAATGGGGCAGCTTGTACTTGCAGTTGTGAGTGAAAACTTGTTCAGGCAAGTTCCCTCCCCCCCACGTGAGTAGACTTTGCATGAATTTATGTAACTCTGAACCAAGTTCTTTAAAGATATTCAACTTTTTGAGGAATGATGAATATTCATTTGTATTCTTCTACATTCCTGACAGCTGTAAAGTATCTATGGGTAGGTGATAAAAATGTGAGAGACCTGATTTTTGCAATTCCATCCACGTAGAGATATCTCATCTATCACAGACCCCTTCTTAAAGTCTCCATAATCCTGTTCTGTGGCTATAGGAATCTGCTTATATATGTGATGTTGAAGGCTTGAAAAAAGAGGAAAAAAAGGATGAGATTTTGCAATAAGTTGTCCATGTGAGAAGACTTGCCTAAAGAGCTGTTACTTGTTACTATAGTCGTGTTTAATTTTTCTTCAAATCATGTTTTAACTGTTGGCTGGTTCTGTAGCGTGCAAGTTCTTCATTTGTTTTCTCATTTTTAGGTATATTCATCCTGCCTAATCACATGCTTGCATGAGACATGCATGATATTTGTAGTCATCCAAGTTTTTCTCTGTCCTTACTGTAATCAATAACAAATTTCAGCTGTATAATGATAGCTAAACTACTATATACCTGTCTTGGGCAAAAAAAAATAACAGCTCTTCTATTTAAACAGCCTGAAGTTTTTTAGCCAGTGCAGAGCATAATGAGGAATTTAACTTGAAAAAATATCTTTGCATTTTTTAATGTGTTCAAACTGTTAGGGTAGTGATATTGATTACTATAGTAGCTTCTGCTGTTTTTTAAAAATGTCACTTTTTTCACTTTATTTTACTAAAGTATCAGTAAAAGCAGTGTGCATGCATACAAATGCCTGAGGTCTGAAGCTGGTTAGGAGGAAAAAAACCTCTAATGCATTAAATGCTCCAAGCAAATGTAAAAATTAAAACTGTTAATCACTTTCTGCTTATCTTTATTCTTAACTTCGACTTTAGATCTTTAAACCCAACTATGTTAGATAAAATATTTTAAAAGAATCTTACGAACAGAAAATCTAGCAGGCTGTAACAAAGGCTTCTTACGAACCTTAGGGTGACCTTTTTTCTTTTCCACATCATTTCAAGGTCTGGGGAACTGATCACTCCATGTTGGAGATGATGAGCTGGACTGGGTGGAGAACTTTCAAAACTTAGGTTCAGTTACTGGAACAATAATTTTCCATTGAGTTAACGTTGCTGTTGACACACCCGGAGTCAAAACATGACTTAAGATTTCTGCTTATATAAAACCAAAGATGTAGTATTTGGAATTCAAATGGGTAGGAAGCAGGCACTGATCTCCAGCAGAAACACAATTTGATGTATATGCAAAAATATGGAGTATTTATGGGTGGTCTTAGTGTCAATTGTCAGAATGCATCCATTGGATTTGGGGGTTATGGCATGTAATGCTTCGCAAGCTTTTTATATATGTGAGTGGTTAGGAATCTTAAGCATCTGCTTAGGAGTGGTGGCAAGGTTCTTGTAATACATACCAAATAAAATAACTTCTTTCAGGAAAATTAATTCCATAAGAACTACTTTTGGTAGTACCTTACTCTTTAAAATACCTGTTCGCTTAATAGATTTCAATTAGGGTTTTAAAGTTACATGAAGTAGTCGTTCCATATTACTCAACTCCTAGTTTCTAGGCAGTAAAAAACTTACGTTTTTCTGACTCAACTCCTAGTTTCTAGGCAGTAAAAAAACTTATGTCATTCTATGCCTTTTCATTTTTAGAACCTCTCAGTCATGAGCATTCATAATTGTTTGTCTTTTTTTTTTTTTTTCCCCTTGCACAACCTAAGGACACTATATTTTCCAAGCTCTTCAAGTATTCTTGCACGACGAGGAAAAAGAAGAAACATTTCAGTGAATGAGGAGTTTTTTGCTTCTATAGTGTTTTCCTTGAGAAGTGGGTCTTTGAATGAGGATGACAATGGAAGAGATGAAGAATGAAGCAGAGACCACTTCTATGGTTTCCATGCCTCTCTATGCTGTCATGTACCCTGTTTTTAACGAGGTGAGCTACATTTTGCTTTAGAATGTAATAATCCCCTTTACTTTGGGAAATATGATCACGGTAACAAGTTGCTCATTTTGATGGGGAAAGCTTTGTGTCTAACACTGTTATCTTTCTATACATTGTTTTACCTTTCTTTCCACAAATACAATTTCATGTTTATCAAAGATTGCTGGTTGTTTCGGCCCTGATTTCTTTTCTTACCGTTAACAGAGGATTTTGACAAACTGTCATGTACCCTGTTTTTAACGAGGTGAGCTACATTTTGCTTTAGAATGTAATAATCCACTTTACTTTGGGAAATACGATCACAGTAACAAGTTGCTCATCTTGACGGGGAAAGCTTTGTGTCTAACACTATTATCTTTCTATACATTGTTTTACCTTTCTTTCCACAAATACAATTTCATGTTTATCAAAGATTGCTGGTTGTTTCGGCCCTGATTTCTTTTCTTACCGTTAACAGAGGATTTTGACAAACCTGTAGCTCCTGTGTTCTATGGCAGGAAGTTACGTACAGTTGAACGTGTACCCGTGAACAGCTTGATACATATTAATTTGACTGCTAATGGCCATAATTTAATAGGATATTTGTTTTTCTGCAAGTATCAGAGGTGGTCAAAATGTTCTCAGAAGCTTCTGTCAGACTTCTGTAGGCTGGATAAATGCGAAATACATCCAGGGACATGTTTGATTTTAACGTTTTTATTTTGGGCGGTGTGGCACACTGCCACAGGGGGAAGGCTTTCCTTTGGGATCAAACTTTATAGCATTTCTCCCTCAAATGAGATCAGTATTTTGAATGCTTCTGTCGGTTCCCTTTTTCACTGTGCTGTATGGGGCAAGGCATGAGTGCTTGGCTTGTTTTGTTCTGGTAACATTAGAAATGCTAATAATTCTGAACTTTTATTTCAGCTAGAAAGAGTAAACCTATCTGCAGCTCAGACACTGAGGGCAGCTTTTATTAAGGTGAGAAGTAACTTATACTGAATGATTGTTTAAAAGGTAAACCGTGTATAAAGAAGATAAAAAGTCAGCTGTCTTGTTTCCTTGCATCTTTGTGTTTGAATACTACATCCTTGATCTAATAGTCTAAAGATAAAAATAAACTGGACATAAAATGGACAATTACATGGACTGTAAGTTTGAGATGTCTGCAAATTTTATGCTTAGAAATCTGAATGATACAAGCACAGTGAGCAATTGTAAACAAAGAGAATCTTGTCCACGTGGTACAAAAGTTTAAATGAGGAATTGGTCAGTGAAGGTAAGAAGGTAATAAACTTAGTCTAAATATGACAAGATTATGTAGAATAGGTGCTCATGAGAAATAGGCATGTAGCAGACTTTGAAAATGGCTTATAAAGTGAACGGTAATGGGATTTTTTTATAAATTTATACTTTTATAAAGTGAATGGGTAATGGTTTTGTGGATGAGGATAATTCAGTGCTTATATTTGCATCCATCAGTAAATGGAAAAAAGATTCTTCAAACTTTTCTATTATGTTCCTAAAGAATGAAAATAAAGGTATTTCTTTATACTGCTTTATTGAAGTGCTGATCTTTTGAAATTTTTAAAACAAAAATAATTGTAGACATGATGTATCTTAACATGTGACCTGTGCAACTAAGTAATACTTCCCTGTTTCTACACTTAAACCTAAGCGTACCTAGATGCTCTTAAGTCTCAACTAGAGCTCATAAAAGCTAAATGTTCTACGACTGGTGGTAAGGAGCTAAGCTGAATGCAAATCATGTAAAAACTGAGATACTGATGGCAAAGGTAGTGCTAGCTAAAAAAAAATACACCCTCACTCTTATTCAACACAGCATAATTCTTTGATATCTGCACAGGTAGTGTGAATACCTCCAATCTTAGTCCAGTTTAGCTTTGCTAAGTTGTTTGTTGTTGTTGTTTTTTTCCAAAAAAGTGGTTCTAAGATGCTGTTTGAGCATATGATGTGATTCATAACAGGCATATTTACAAAATGTCATGTGGAAGGCGGGGGAGTAGCACCTGTGTTGGAGTGAATTAAGTCCCAGTGCATGCAATAGCTTTGTCTCAAAGCTTAGTGTTTATGGAAATATAACAGAATATAGAATTTAATGAAAAACTTTCTCAAATTGAAATGAGTGGAAAGGCTTATGGAAAAAGTTGTTTATACAAAACCACTGATGTAATGCGTGAAAAATGGATGTTGTAGCAGAAGAATGGTTTTCAATGTAATCTAGTTTAAAGCCGTTAGACCTTTACAGTTTCTAACAAAGTCCTGCAGTTTATGAAGGAAGTTATGTGAAAATCTGCTTTTGTACTTGCAGTATTCAGGTCTTGCATATTTAAGAATAAAATTTTTCTATACCATACAGGCTGAAAAAGAAAATCCAGGTCTTACACAGGACATCATTATGAAAATTTTGGAGAAAAAAAGTGTGGATGTGAACTTCACGGAGTCTCTTCTGCGTATGGCAGCTGATGATGTAGAAGGTAATATCTTATCTCTTATGTTGAATGAGTGTACGAGTGTAACTAGGAACACGCATTTCTCTATGCCTATTTTCAGAAGAGGTTATTTTTTTCTTAATAAATGGTAAAAGAATATTTGTATTTTCTGAATACGTCTTTGGGAGAAGTTAAATCTCCCTAAAAAACATACTTGACTACTAAGAGAAAGATGAAGATGAGTGTTTAGCACAATGTTTATGTGGGTGCAGAGTTCACCTTTTGCAATGCTAACAAACCAGGAAAAAAAAGCATATGTGGAGTATAATATCCACCTTCCTTTTCTCTGCTTCAAATTAAAAGCAGTAGTTATGCTGTCAGAGAAAGGGAGTATACAGTAGGCTTTAAGTTATTTTAATAATTAATTTGATTAGTGAGACACTGAAGACACTACACTAATAAAGTAAAATGGGCTCTTTTTCCAACTTGCAATAATAAAGGTTATTGTTACTCTGTGTTTCTATTGATGCAGAGTGTATTCACTGCAGTTTTCTGGTCATGGCTATTTTTGTGCTGTTCACCTTCAAATGTAACATGCTGCATTTTGTGTAGTGCTTTTAGTTGTCACTAGAGGCTTGAGGAAAAACTAATGGTAATTTTGAATGTTGTTCTTGTTAGAGTATATGATTGAAAGACCAGAACCAGAATTCCAAGATCTTAATGAAAAGGCACGAGCACTTAAACAAATTCTTAGTAAGATTCCTGATGAGATCAATGACAGAGTGAGGTTTCTTCAGACAATCAAGTAAGTCCTGTATTATGTATTTTTCTGCAGAATGAGGGGTCAAACTTTGTATTTAAACCTGAATGTTCAAATGCTGTAGGAGATGCTAGAAACACTGTTCCCATTGGAAAGGAGCCTGATCCTCACTTATAAATGAGCAGAGTTAAGTATTTTTAACAAGAGCCTCATGTTACTAGACCAAACCTAAGTTCTGATTCCTAGTTTGAATTCCCATGCCACTGGTCTAGCTCTTTGCATTTGGTCTTGCTCCATCCTGTCTGACACTTTGTAGAGACTGTTTTAAGAAGTATTTGACTACCAGAAGGGGAATAAATTCCAACTTTAAATAGGGTAATTTAAGGATATTACAACTGTCTTTTTATTACCAAACAGGGACATCGCGAGTGCAATAAAGGAACTTCTTGACACAGTAAATAATGTCTTCAAGAAATACCAATACCAGAACAGGCGGGTATGTGCAATAACTCTTTCTCTACAATGTTTTTAATAGTATAAGAGGAAGCATGTTCTTTTGATGAAAGGATGGATAGAGCTTAACTGGTCAATGACATAATACTTTAATAAGGGGATTGTTGTGTGGTGGGTCTCAGCAGTTTTATAGGAAGAGGGCAGTTTCTCTGCATGTCTGCTAAAAAAAATAATGAAAAATCCTGTACATACATAATGGTAGCCAGTCTTCTCTAACACCAAGATCCTGACTGTCCCCAGCAATATGTGTACTGACTCTACTCCTGCTGGTTTTGTTTTTTAGGCGCTTGAGCATCAAAAGAAAGAGTTTGTAAAATACTCCAAAAGTTTCAGTGATACTCTGAAAACCTATTTTAAAGATGGAAAGTAAGTATGTTTTTGTCCTAACATTTTATGTAATGAAGTCATCCCTTGTTGACTAACAAGGGAAAATAAGACAAGCTTTTGGGCATCAGCTATCTTCTTCAGGACTTCCTATTTTTTTTTTTTCTTACCAGTGTCCTCATACCAGCATAGGTTCTTCAAAATATTTTTGTTCCTTTTGTAATGCCTTTGAGGAAAGGGAAGTCTGTTCAATGTACCACCATACAACACCCATGTGCATTATTGGCTTCGAATTTGCGTATGTGAAGTTAAATTTCATAGTCTCCTGTGGTTTTTTTTCAGTGTATGTATAAGGAAAAAAAATATGAATCCTTTATTGAAAAAAGTAATCTACCTATTTGAAATATCTCTTGCAAACACTAAATACCTGTGCAGTCTTTTCTTTGATTTACACTTTCGTTGTCCTTTCTTTATAGCTTCTTATAGTGCTTTGCAATATTTAGAACTACTCAACTGATTAATCTTTTTATATTTGAACATTTTAGCCTTCAAACTGAGGGGTTTTTTCTGGTCTTCACCTTGGGTTTTGAAGTCACTATTCTTGTGTACTTCACTAGAGTGACTGTTTTGGATGATAAGTGTATCTCCCTCGGATTTTGACAGTGCCAAAAGTGTTCTACTCTTTTAAAGACGAGAACTAATTTCCATGTCTGGTCTTGTTGAGCTGGGCAGAGACTAAGAGCACCCAGGGGATGGTGTGTTATTAAAGGAAGAGAGGAGGTTTGAGACCAGCTGTGAATACTATGTTACTCCTATTAAAGCATTCTTTTTTTTTTTCTTGCTCTTACTGAAAGTGGGGCTAAATTTGATTATGATACCAAAATGAGAAATGTAGACCTTGGTAGCTTTATGATAAATGAACAGACGTGCAGAAAACTTTTCACATGAACAAGGTCTGAACAGTCTCAGTTGAGTGCAAAAATGAGGAAAAGGGAGACCAGCTTTGTTTAGCCCTATTTGAAGTGAATGCTGTGCTGTGTATTGTGGGTGTGAGCTTAACGTGTGTTAGGGATTATCAATATTGCAAGAAATCCCAGGTAAGGCTTTTATGTCATATATGTGTGGAATTGGAAGTAATTTAAATCTCTCTGAACAGCATGGTGAATAAGATACCCTGCTCCTACCTGAAAGTAGCAGCACTAAACAGGGTAGTCATGCTCACAGATGTCATTACTGAGCTGAAAAACTCAGTGACTCCACACCCCTTCCTTAACAAAAGGATAACTAAAATAGTATGTCACTTCTATATGCATGCCTGCTTAGTCTTTCTTGAGGAGAGAGAGTTGCAAATTCTGAAATTGCTAATGGTGAGGTGTTCAGCTTGAAGAGGCATTTAATGGTCATCGTGCTCCACTCTTTTTTTTTCTTAGCTAAAAGTCCAGAACTAAATGATTGAGATAGCCATGATGATTGAGAGCCAAAGTCTTTTAAGTTCCTGCCAATAAAAATAGACTTTCTAGGATTAGCTATGCAAATAAGTCTATCTGTTTGCCAGTGGTAAGCTTCAGGTAAATCACAATATGGTAAAACATCAATATGTTTCCAATTTGCAGAGCCCAGATGCCAATATGTTTAGTTGCCCAACCTTAATGCTGTGTTTATTGAATGACGTGTTTCTAAAAATGTCTGAAACGATATCTTTCTCTTTTAACAGGGCAATAAATGTGTTCATAAGTGCCAACCGACTAATTCATCAAACCAACTTGATACTCCAGACCTTCAAAACTGTGGCCTGAAAACTGTATATGTTGAGAGTTGTACTTTTCAATGGTGGATAGGGTACCTTTATATGTAAATTTTAAAGTTTTGACTGTATAAATTATCAGCCCCTCTTGAGGGCCTAATGCAGGATTTTGAATGGGATTATTGCCATCTTACACCATATTTTTGTAAAACATTGTAGCTTAATCATAATCTCACAATGAAGATTTTGCATCACTTTTTGCTATTATCATTCTTTTCAGAATTATAAGCCAAAAGAATTTACGCCTTAATGTGTCATTATGTAACATTCCTTATAAGAATTGTAAATATTTGGTGTTCTGTTTCTGACATTTTAACTTGAAAGCGGAAAACTGCAAGATTATGTATTTAACAATATTGGTGGCAAATATTCAATAAATAGTTTACATCTGTTAGACTGTCTTTTTGTATGTAAACAACAATGCATAACTCATCTTTCTAGAACTGCAGAACATTCATTAAATTAAAAAAAATTAAAATTATTTGGGTGCTTCAAGCTACTAGCAGTCCAAATCAGTATAAAATGAGGGGTTTTCCTTAAAGCTGAGATTTTTGGCTGTGATCTAATACTAGACCAGAATACTAGTATGATTCTATTTAAATGTCTTTGGCAAAATAATAAAGAACCCCAGAAGTGAGGTGTGCTTTTGTTTTTTGACAGAAACTAAATCCCACTTCTTTCTTAATCTTCTTTTGGTGGTGAGTTAACAGGTTTTTACTCCTAGACTCCTCTGAGATTTTGAGCAGAGAATTAACTTTAACTATATGCAGCTGACTATGCAGCTATGGGTGAGTTAAAAATATTCAGATAGTTGGGTTTTATACTGGTACCCTTTTGGGAGGGAGGAGGAGAGAAGGTAGAACTCTTCCAGGTAGCACTAGTGATGTCTATACTATGCATGCCAATAAGGCAACTATTTTTTTCAGGGATTGAAATCATACGAGAACCTCGATTGACAAAACTTGTGTATGTAGATGGTTAAGAACTGCTAACGGACAGGTTGAAACTTTATCATTGTGATGTCAAGGTAATATTTCACAAGTTTTACTGAATATCTTGCATACCCCTTTGAAGTGCACCTTGAGTTTATTTTGAAATAGGATTGTTATAGAATAAACTTCTGAAAGTCTTCAAAATGTTTCTATGGCCATAACTAGTAAGTCTAGGGAAGGATGTGAAGCAGTTTATAAAGCTGCACAAGCTGTTGCAGGAGGAGCACTTCAGGCTGAAGAGCACAATTCTTACAGAACTATTGTTTTAGGTAAAATGATGGAAAAAAAGGTACAACCAGACTTTTCTTGCACACTGACCTGGTGCCGTATCGCTTATCCGGGGCAAGTGCCTTATCCAGAGAACAACAGCTGGGTCTGAGTTTGGGTTTCTGTTGAAATAAAAATCTAAAAGGAGAAAACAGTATCTGCAACCCTCCAAAACAGCACTGGATGTTCTGCTGTGTATCTGTGCATGGAAATTGTTTCCTTGATGAAAGCACTGACTGTAGTGAAATACAACAATGTGAAGGAGAGTATTATGTAAAAATGAGTTCTTGGGAATGTACATTGTGAATTTCTTGGTTACATAAAGCTATAAACAGGACGTGGTCCTTAAAGCTCGCTGTTCAGGCTGTTTTCTGTTTTGACAGTGGTGTTTTGTGTTTACTAGCAAATTGAGCTGAGTGACATGACAAAGGGATGCACATACAAATAATAGTTAAAACTTTTTGTTATTTATTACAGTGTGGCATGCTAAACTGTCACTTCTTGGAAAGTGGTAGAAGAGAAGCAGCGTTAGCAGCTACTAAGGAGCCTCTGACTAAATTAGAGTAATATCTAATTTGCATCTTTGAATTCTGTACGTGAAAAGGCTGAGTAGTCTTCCTTGTGGATGATGTTAGCTTAAGTTGTAGCACCCAAGCGCTTGATGAAAACTAATTAGTTGGGTAGAAGAAAGGGAAAAGGCACCCAGAGTTTCTGATACTTCATTTGTTTTGAAAAGAGTATTTGGTATTCGGGAGACTACACCAGTGGCTGTAAGGAGAGACAGTAAGGTTGGGTTATACAATAAAATTCTGGGATTTTCCTATTTTCTTGTGTTGAGCTGTAAGGAGAGACAGTAAGGTTGGGTTATGCAATAAAATTCTGAAATTTTCCTATTTTCTTGTGTTGAGGAGCAGTAGCTAGTGTGGGCAATCATTAGTGGAATGATACCGTGTTTATACCTGCAGGTGTAGTAAGAAATAAAAGAAGTATGACTTGGGTTCCAAACAAGATGCTGTGTTATGTCCTGCTGATTGATTCCTTGAAGTTAAAAATCAAAGAGGCTGTCAAGAAATGGACTGTTCCTGTTCCTCAGTTCTTCCTAAAACCTTAATTGGGTAAAAGGTACCAAGCACAGGGCTAAGTTTCTGGTAGTCTGGCCAATATGTTTTCTTTTCTTTATAACCTTATTGTGATTTCATTTTGTTACCCTTAAAAGTAATGGAAAATTATTCATTGTAATCAATGTCTGGTAATGGAAAAACTTGAAAACTGATGTCTTCAGGTCGCACTGTTCTATTGTGTGCAGTGAATCCATATCTAGTGATCTTACAAACTTTATTTTCCACTGAGTATGAGCTGGATCATGTGTCTGTCAAATTTTATTGTGGTTTTGCACTTTATTCAAGTTACCTGAGTAGCTAAAGATAAGTTTCTCTTGAGGATTTCTAAAACGGCAGTTAGTGTTGCAAAATGCTATTAGAAGATTTCTGCTGTGAATGTGGGTTATAATTGATATGATAATGTTAACATACAGAAGACCATTCTAATAAATAAAATAAAACTTTGTATATTTGTTAATGAAGCAAAGAAATGTCTTAATCACTTGTTTTTATCTTCCTCAGCCTATAAAGAAGTTAAGAAAAGCTTAGGTTGACTTATTTCTGGTTAGGACCTTCTTGTTCTAATACCGATAAAAAGTTGTGTTTAAAAGTGTGTAAGATGTGCCCAGCTTGATAGAAGCTTTAGCTTGAGTTGACATAAAGTGGTAAGTATGAAATTTCACAGTGTTCTGGTGTCAGAGCTTCAATTTATCCAGACAGGAAGATGAAGTAATAGCAGTTTTGATTAAGCATTATCTTTTCACATTATTTTCTTTAGATTACAACTGAAGTGTTCCTTCTTAATGTTCTTTTTGGATCCTTGTATGTCAAGGGGAGACATGCCTTGTTCATTCTGCAGATGTTACCCCATCTCTGTATCTTACAAGAGATTGTGGTTGCTTCTCTCGGTTGGGTGGGGAATGAAAAGAAGCTTATCTAGACAATCTCGCCACAAATCTAAGTTTTAGATTATTCCATTATGAAAGGGAGACAAATATAACTTACTGTGTGCAATACTAATAACTGGATTTGGCAGAATGGTGATTATGACTTACCTTTGGAGTAGGCACGGGCTGTTCTGCTTGAGAATATTGCTTTGCTGTGCTCAGTCTGGCTCATCTTCCTGCAGGACTAACCAGTGCCTTCTGGAAAAGGTACTTGCAGAGAGTTTCTGCTCGTGAGGCGTGGGGACTCTTCCACCTTTGCATAATGATTCACTGCATTTGTTCACTTTGTTGTTTTTCACTCCGCTGTTTCAGTTTTCCTCATGCTCTTCTGGGCAGATGTTGCTTTCAAAAGAGAGGAGTAGGAAATGTCCTTCAGGCACAGAACCACTTCCTAGTGCTAAAAAATAGGACTGAAAAGATGCTGCTCGATCATCATGCTTCCTGTTGAGGAAGTTAAAAAGTACCATATAATGTTGGTCATAAATATGTCAAGTTCTATTTTAAAGCAAATTTCGTTGTCCTCATTCCTCTTGTTAGATGTCACTTCAGAAGTCTGAAAGGAAAAAAAACCACACCTTCAAATACCAAAGTTTAATACGCTGCATAAATTTAATTTATGATGAAGAATTCGCTAACCTTGTCCGCAATCAGTTGTTCTTTTTCCCTCCACTTAATTTTGGGATGAATTGTATGCCATCTTGGGCTTTGCTGCTTAAAGAAAAGCAATCCCAAGTTTTTTAGTCCTCTCTCAAAAGAGAGGAGGTGTTAGGCAATGCTAAGTTTGCACCTTCGAGGCTGAGACAGAACAATTTGTCCTCATGCTTGTAACACAAGCTTGAATTTTGCAACAAAATTAATTGGAGTTGGTGCCTCCAGGGTGGAGGAGGAGGGTTTGGCTCATCTAGAGATTGCTGTGGAGGTGATGTCCCTGCTTAGCTCCTCTGTACCTCCCTCCTGCCTCACAGCTTGGTTACGGTTTTGTGACAGAGTGCTTGATTTCTGAGATGATGCAAAGTGCTTCTGACTAGGTACCATGCATAGCAATTCCTTGCTGGGTGGTGTAAGCATCTTCTCTGTAACTTCTTATTTTGCACCTTGTCCTCCTTCATCCCCCAGAGATGGCAGTTCAGGAACCAAAATGTGTGTGCTCGGGGTCTGTAGGCAGCACTTCATCACGCCAAGGACTCGTGTACCATGGGGGAGAAGAGCTCTTTGCTCAGGATCTGCACCAGGATTGATTCCTAGGTGGTCAGGTGGGGTTCCCTTCTCTATTTCAGCACACGTTGCATGTTTTATTCACACCTATTTGTGCAAGATCTGTGCGAGGACCTCACTGTTTTTAACACCCCTTGTAAGGATGAGTGCAGCTCGGCAACATCTGAGGTGCAAGGATTGTCCGTGCCTGCAAAGCACACACAGAAAGCTGGGGCTGTGATAACGGCACCCGGCCACTATCAGAGTATGCAATTGTAGGAGAAAGGGTTTAATCTCTTCCCCTTTTCTGCCACCTCTCAGTGCTGCTTATCACAGGTCAGACTGTGTTAAGACCAGTAAGACTTAACCTGGCAGCACAGGCAGTGACAATTTACAATTTTAGGAGTCATTCCAGAAAATGTACGTCTTTGGGTAAAGATTAGTTTGGTCAGAAAATTCCAGTTGAAATTTTGACTTTGGTTAGCCTTTCCTATTGGTATTCCTTTGGAATTTGTTTTTTGCTATTAAAGGTATGTAGCTGCTTCCTTTTTTTTTTTTATTTTCTAAGCAGTAACCAAAGGCAGCCGTGGAGGGAAGTTGGGTTGATTTTGTAGGTGCTGTGAGGGACTGGGAGACTTGTGAGCACTGAGAGGAAAGGAAGCAAAAGACTGAGCCATGTGAGTGTTTGACTCTTCTCACCCTAGAGACAAGTGTGTTCTACTTATTATATTCAAGAAGGAAATGAGTTTCTTAGTGATGTAATTCCATTATTGGTGCCAAGGTAAGCAAGATCGATTTTGCAGTTGCTGATTCCTAATGCACACTCAGACACGCTGTGTAAATGTTTATGAATTTGCATTTGGTAGCACAGTCAAAGGGATCATTGTACCTGATGGGTATAATGATTTTAGAGAATGTTTTGTAGTATTTCACGAAGCTGGAAATTTTAAAACCCTATATCTAAATTAGACATGTCTTTGACATTTTATTATTTCATAATTGCGGCTTCTAGACTTTTCACAGTAGGTAATTGCTTTTTTCCCCAAAGCTGTGTTAGTCTCCAAGGACAAGTGATGGGTGAAATAGAAGCCTGAGTGCCTGAAGTTTTAAAATAAAGAGAATAGAGTATGAGCTACAAATATAATTCACTTAAACTCCCTTTTTTTGCTGCTGGCTATCTAATATCTGATAGATCCACAGTGAAAAATGCTGTGGAGGAATCTGAAAGCAGACTTGAGTTATAACCTTTAACAAAATGCAGGACGTTTTCATGGTAAGCGAATTTTCTAATTAAAATGTTAATTGGAAGGATTTTGCCTTGCTTATCGAGAAAAATATGGTAACCATTTTTCACTGCTGTTTGCATAGCCATGTGGTATTAATAATTTTGTGTGGTTTTCTACATCTGCTTAATGAGTGACAAACAGAATTTTCTTCAGTGGTTTGGAATTGGGAGATCAGAAATTCCTGTCAAGGATGTAATGCAGTAAGGATAATAAATGTTGCCTACAAAGGTTAAGAAGTGAAACTCAGTCCGAGCTGCAAGTTCCCTCTGAATCTAGATAGCCTGTACAATAACTATGTCTAAGTGAAAATCCCATGTGTGTGGTATTACACCCCTGTAGGGAAACTGTTACCAGTTAACCCAGCACTAGTATTTGGGGAGCTGTGCTGCTTATCTCACTTTTCTCAAACTCAAATTAAATACATGTTCTTCTGAAGCCTTACAAAGATCCTTGGTTGCTGCAGGTGATGGCAGAATAAAAATCCTATCTATTTCTATTTGATTAAGGATTACTAAGTTTAAGGCACAAAGGAATAATCTAGTTGGAGCTGAGTTTTACCTGCATTTTTTTACATGGTTTAAAATATCAAAAGCAAAGTAAACATTTAACAGTAAAGCCTTGAGCGAGTTCATATTTTTTATCAGAAATACCTGAATGAGAACTGAGATGTTTTTTTCAAAGAAAAAACAAACATTCACGTTAGTATGGAAGTATGTGTTGATTGTTTTGTTTTTTGTTTTTTTATTCCAGCGTAATAAGAGATCTTTATATCGTGAAATACAACCAATAACAACTGCTGACAAAGCCAAAGTAAGTGAAGTTCAACCTGTTGACCTCTTTCTTTCCAGAGCTTTTTCTCATGAACGTGCAATAATGCTTTTGTAGCTCTCTGCCAATATACAGAAGCAACTTGCATTAGCAGAGTAATGCATAAGAAAAATACAGCTGAGGTGCAAAAAAAAAACCTGTTGTAATCATGTCCGTTAGACACAAATTAAACAGCAAGGCTGACACACTGGAATAATTAGAGATCAAACCTGCCATTCGGCCAATTCTCATTTACTGAGGTGTCAGGTGTGTGATGTGTCACCTTGTACCAGAGCTGCATCTGCAAGGACATTGGGCCTGGCAGGACATGCTCTGTGTTCCCATGCTGTCTTTACTGGGGGAGCCCCAACCAGCCTTCAAAATCTCAGCTGATGTTGCTTTATTTATCCAATTTTTGAAACAGTCCATAAGGAGCTACCGCATCTTCCTCCACGTGATATATATTGCAATCCTAAAATGTAAGAAGAATCAGGTGCGAACCTTCCTGAATGTTTAATGATTTTGGTTCTTTCTTTCTTGAGGCCACAAATGTGTCTGTCTCTATAGCTCTTGGGTTTGGAACAACCGTCCATGGTCTCTGGGTCTAGGGTTGAGGTCACTTGGGTCCCCGCTCTACCTGTAGCTGTTCTGTGCAAGTCAACAGTGTCAGCTCAGGGGCACAAATTTCAGCACAGACTTCTTATTTGTTTCCAGACTCTTCTGCCTCTGTAGCCTTTGAGGCTGCTTAAAATGGATGGAGTTCATTTGTAAAAGGTACACCTACACACAGCCATTTATTTTCATAGTGGCAGTCACTGGGCTTCGTTTTGTGTGTTCAGACTGTGAACTCCAATTTCAGTTCTTCTCCAAGCTATTAGTCACTGTCCTTTGAGCCCAACTTTGGGAACAAGTGGAAAAGTTCATCATCAAAAATGCCTAAAGTAAACGGATTTTGCTGGGGGAATGGTCCAGCTGCAAACTGCTGTCGCTTCTGTTCATCACTACATAGCGGGTCTCTCCAAATTGGGTACCTGGAACTAAATTTTAGGAGTTGGCAGCTTTGTGGGTTTTCCGACTTCTTAAAAGCTAATCCAAAACCTGTACTTTCTGCTACTTGTGTGCCTTGCAGGCAAAGCTTCTTATCACTTCTATATTTCCAAAAAGCTGTTTGGAGGAGACCTATGTGGTAGAATGAATGAGAAACTTGGCCTTTACATTTGTTTTCTTGACCTCTGACAATTATTCAAAGAGGTGAGTGTTAGTTTTGTGGTGGTTTTTGGGAGGGGGTCAGAGGATGACAATTTTAAGTTAGTTAAACCTTTAAATAATATCTAAAGGTGTTTTGATCCAAAGTTGTGAACATGTGGCAACTCACCACAGTGGAAGCTGGAAGATTTTTTGGTGATATCCACTATATATGCTTACTGGTCCTTGGGAGGACATTGCTTCTCTTCTAATAGGCTTTCACTGTACTGTTGGTATAGTCTAACTATACAGTGTGCACATTCTAGCCTATAGTGTATTAGTATAGTTCTGTGTGGGGACTTAACGTATTTTGGATGGTTATGGGTGACCCATCCCTGGAGGGGTTCAAGGCCAGGCTGGATGGGGCTTTGAGCAACCTGGTCTGGTGGGAGGTGTCCCTGCCCATGGCAGGAGGTTGGAACTGGATGGTCTTTGAGGTCCCTTCCTACCTAAACCATGCTGTTTAGGATCAGTTGCAAGACTGAAATGATCTCTCCTTTCCATGAAGCAAAGGAGTTGTAAAAGCTGCTGTGTGTCTCAGGTTTTTGTAGCTGAATTAGCAACAGAAACCCAAGAGATAACTTTGCATTTCATCACTGAGCTGTTAGAGTTCAGAAATCCGACACACAATCTACATCTCCCACAGATGATATGCCTAAAATTCTCTGTCTTTCAGTCTCTGCAGTAAAAAACTGTTTTTCTGCTGATACATCTCAGCAAGAGAACTCAAAGTTGGACAAAAGAATTCATGCTATTGTGAACGGAACTTGAAAACTAGAAAGAAAATGTTTGAAATTCCATAATTAAGTATTAAAATAAGGATTGAAATGTTCCTTACAAGAAGTGTGACCCTGGAAATTATTCCTGAGAGCTGTCTTTGTCCATATTAAGAGATTTCCAGACGTGGCAGAGTTGGAAGCCTGGTTCTGCAGGAAAGTGGTGTGTAGAGAAACCTGCACTGGCTTTAGCATGACTGTAGCTCCTGCTACTGTCTCCTCACAACTTAGCTTAAACATAGTTTTGGCACATCTGTAGTTAATAAAGCTCTAGCTTTTTTTTGTTTTGCAAACACTATATAACTGTATATTCAAAGTAAATCAACTTTTTCCCAATGTGTAGAACATCGCTCAAGAGGTGACTCTAAATTGAAAAGGAAAATCAAATCCAGCATTATTTTCAGCTGCAGAGAGGTTTTGGTTTCCTTTTCCATGGATGACTGTTGTTAGGGGGCCCGTTTACTTATTGTGAAAAATCCCTCTGTTGTGCAACAATTTTCAGTGTCATCAGTGTGACACTTAAAATAAAAGATATTAAAGGAGTTTTAAATTTAACCAGGCACTGAGCACCTAGTCCCCATTCCTAACTCCTCTCAATGACAAAGATCAATCATTTTTTTTCGTCACATGCTGGCGAATTTGTGGCACCACAAGATTTATTTCCCATTTCAAATAAATGAGGTCGGGTATGATGTTGCATGTGACAAAACTGGAAATGTCTGCTGTGATTTGCCAGCCAGCATCCCTTCGACCTAGTGGGCAGCTTAAATCCAGACCTGTTCTGGCAGCATAAAGTAATAGCTGGGACTGAGCCTGGAAGAACAGGGACGTGTTCCAGTCTATACTGGACTTGTGCATGCGTTTGTCTCATTTTTCTCCTGTTCCTGCTGTGTGCCAGCCATAAGCCATATGGCTTTTTCTTAAAACAACTGATCCACCACTTTTTTTCTCTCTTTTCAGTGCCATTTTGACACCACAGCAAAGGCTGGCAGAGAACAAGGGCAGCCTTGTCTCAAAGGGTGGCTGTGGTTCCCGTGCTCCTAACCTTTGTCTGACCTCCATCAACGTGTTTAATTTCTCCCTGCCTCAGTTCCCTGTTCATTATTTAAGGACTACACACAATGGGGCCCTGATTTCAGCTACGTTACTGTAATAACAATAAAATTTCCCAAGCATAAAGGAAAGATTTGCAAGCCAATGAGTCTGTCAAATTTAGAGTGCTGCATAGTCTTTAGAATGAGAAACATTTTAATGTGAGCAAAGGCAAATCACTTATGTTCAAAAGCTAGATGGTACCCTCTAAATATTTTAGAATTGAGATAAAATAAATAAGTCAGTATCTTTCAGCTAAAGAGCTCAGATAATTTTCTGCATGGATTATATTGCCAGAAGAAAATCAGAGAAACAGATACTGGGAGACAATAGTCATAATTTGTAGAAAATGGTTGTGTGGAAGGCGAAAATCTGTAGTATTTCATTAAAACATCTACTGCACATTTTCTCCCCAGAGCAGGAAAATGCTGGTGTCTTACCTGGCTCATTCCTCGGGGCAGCACCTGCAGAGGTGCCAGGTGGAACTCATCTATGGTTCCCTGCAGCTCTGTGATGCTCTGTGGGCCGTGACATTATTTGGACATCCTGCAGGAACCTATTGCTCCTTCCTGCCTGCTCTGCCTCTCTCCCTTTGAGTGGTGACATCAGTAAGTACCCAAACACACCTCTTCCTCTGAGAGGATGCTGGCTGAGATGTCTGCTTTATTCCAGATGCAAGGCTTCTGGGGTACAGCTGTACAACGTGCTTACTCCCTTTTGCCAAAGAGAAGAATGGGAGCCCAAAGGGGGTCTTACCCACCCTCCCTATATGATTAAACAGGTTTTATTTATCATAGATAAAATTTCTGAGCTTCATCTTTTTTTCTAAAGATCGAGAGCTTGAGCAAAAAGTCTTTAGCATTTTTTTCTATTCTAAGAGTACAGTAGGAGCCCTTAATCTTTATGAAAAATGATTCCTAGGTGGTCTCTATTTCAAACTTATTCCAGAAACGCAGCATTATTTATTGTATTGTAGTTGTGAGAGTTTTCAGTTCAGAGTGGGGTCTTGTTACGCTTCATCTTGTGCAGCGCTACAAGATAAATTAGGGGTGAAAGAGCTTGGAGTTCAAAACAGCATGATTCACAGAATAGGAAAGGAAAGAGTTTTGCCAAAGATCACTGGTATAATGTAAGTGGAAACAAGGTTTCCTTTTCCCCAGCCTTTTGTCCCAACTATTGAATTAACGTAGCTTCTTTATAGCTCAACCTGCCTCTGTAAGTGGAAAAACTCCTATTGTTTGATTTCAGTGACAAAGACCATAAGAACAGAATGTTACAGCAAAAAGAAATCACACAAAAGTAATATAATTTGTGCTATCACATTGAAAAAAAAGATCTCTTGCTGTAAGGTGGTGGTGGTGGGGAACAGGCTGACCTGTGGCTTCAAGCTGTGGGCTGGTCATACGCTCTTCCTCCTCCTAACCCTTGTCAGCATCACGTGGGGTGAAAACAGTGGGGAGAGCAGGGCAAAGCAGCAGTGTTAAAACCATATATCCAATCTTTTGCTGCAGAGGCTATTCTCAGGAGATGACAGCAATTCTGCTGCAAAATTCCTTTAAAAATTTCATCAAGCACCCTTTTAGATTAGACTTTCGGACCCAGCCCTGAAGAGGTTTTGGCACATTTTAACGTAACGTCTTTGTGGTTAAATATGTGCTTGCAATATGCCAAGATGTCTGGGTTTAGCTAATCAAGGCTTAAGTACTGTGTCTATTGAAAATAAAAAATGAAACGGTGGTGCATACCTTGAGAAATCATTGCCTTAATACTTTCTTGATGTAATATATATGTAGGAACTAACAATTACTATTTTTTTCTCTTTACCACAGAGTAACTCTTGTAAGCAACCCAACCACTGGTGGGCCAGAAGATGACATTTTGAGAGTCCCGTGCTGGAAAAGAGCAGGCAACCACTGGTGGGCCAGAAGATGACATTTTTAGAGTCCCATGCTGGAAAAGAAGCAGATTTTTTTTCCTGTCTCAGTGAGTCCAGACAGATTGGTCACATACAGAACATCTTGGGGGTAGATCTTGATTGAAGAACAACTGTGATCACTGGTGTGAGAGCCATGGGAAAGCATCCTGTGATTCTTCTCCTGAAGCAGAGTAGGTGAAGCACCCCCAATGCTTTTAGAGTCAGAGAAGTAGTTTATAGTGTACAGTGGTGAGATGACTTGGAAGAGTGCACGTGTGGTTCTGGTTCCCTCTGCTCAGAAAGATTGCCTTGAGTGGAGACAGAACCAGGGAAGTTAAGAAGATCAAGGGACTCCATTAATCTTTTTGTAAAGAGAGATTAAGGGTTTGGCTTGTTCAAAAACTAATCAAGGTCAGAAGAGAGATTATGAATCTCTATTCAAATATTTGGGATAAATAGAATTGCTTCAGCTAGAAGCTGGTATGATTTTATGATAGAATTATTATGACTGTATGATGACTACAGTTGTGTTAGTTACTAAAAGTGGGGTTTGCTACTTACTTGGAGAAGAAGTTGTGTGTTCTTCTGAAAACCTTATGAGGAAGAAGAACCTAAAAGGCCTTAAGGTGGATTTTGAGTTCTTGGAAGACATTGTATAACTGAGTGGGAGAGTTTCTGGGGACAGGAAATTAGGTGAAGTCCATAAATACCTGAGGCTTATCTATACCTAAGGGAAGAAGGTTACAGGCTATGGAGTGACAGCTTTCCACACAAATTGTACCCATTGCATGTTTTTGCTGGTCACTGGTGGGGAACAGGAATTCACTTCTTCCCTACAGAATACTGTAGCTTCTTTTTTATTTATTTTTGGTGGGCGTGTGTGTGGCAGGGGAAATGTTTGGACTTTTCTTGCTTTCCAAGTGGATAACTTGGTTGCAGCCAGTGAGAGATCATGCCGGGGGTCCTCGTGGAGGAATTGCTTAAGCATGAGTGTAAACACTTTGTGTATCTGTACCTGATGTACTACAGGGGCATGAGACAACAGCAGTTCCCTTTACTGTTCTTTAGAGGTTTATAAATTGTAAATTGCTTGGAAGGGGGTTGTGCCCTGGAGCGTGTGATGATGTATTGAATGGATGTACTGAAGCTCCGCTCTCATATAAAGCTAAGTGAGCTGCTTTGACCACAAAATTATTTTGGAATAAAAGGGGCCACTTTGGACTTATTGAAGCTAGCAGTAAAAATGGATCAAGTTTTATACTTAATTAGCAAAATAAAAGGGTAAGGGCGGGGGCATATTATTTCAAAAACAATAAATCAAGATTACTTAGATCAATGCTTGGAAAAGAAAGTTTTACCCTTTTAAAAAAAGTTACATCTAGAAATCTATTTTTTAGGCATTTTTTTTAAAAGTCTGAATTAAAACATTTCTTGTAGAAGGAAACTCATGATTTGGCATGAAGACTTTTTATACATCGTGATGAGAGAAATGATTTTAGTTTGTTTCCTTTGACTGCAGCTTTCAGCCACCAAGACACAAGGTGTGTTATTGTGTCTCTGCTCTTACTGTCCTGCTGGCAAAGCAGTTAGTGTGAATTGCTTAGCACCTTAGAAAGTCAGGATATATTTACATTTCATAAAGCAGAGATCCTCATTCTCATGAGTGAAATAAGTTATTCTTCAAATATATCATTTGTAGTCTAGAGTCTCATGATAATGTAAAATATAGAGTAGCAGGAATAGCAACACGAAAGCATTAATAGAATTGATACAAGAATTAGTTTTGATATACAAGGTTATGAAGCTGAATTTCACTTTATTTCTGATAGTTTTATTTAACATTAAAATGAGAGAGTCAGCATTTACTGGGATAGACAGGAATTTGTCATGAAGATACGGGATTTTATTCCTAACTTCATTCACTACCACCCTTCCCTTACCACCTGCCCAAAATAAGTACATACTTCTTGCTAGTAAAGGACAGCTGAAGAAATCAAGGTAAAAATGTGTGCTGTAGGATAATTGCTGAGGAGATTATGAATAAGATACAGAACCTTCCAGCCAAGATCACCAGATCAGGTTGAACCCAACAACCAAAAATCATTACCACCTGACAGCTATTCAGCAGATCATCTGAAAGAAGTTTGTAGTCTCAGGTGTCCGAAGTTCAAAAAAAACCCCACAATGCTTATTAGAACTGGAATTAATCTATACCTTTTGGAGTTTCAGCAGTGACTGCCCACAGAGAAGCCAATACCCCTGTATATTCCCTAGGGAATTGAAAAGTATTGGAAATACCTTTTTTTGAGCTAAATAAAATTTATGGAATTCGCTCTTGTCATTCCAGTTGTAGATTACAGCAAGTGGATATATGATTCATCCCTTACAGTGGAATAAGCTCATCCCTGAATGTCAGGGAAGTCTCCAGAACTATCAATTCTGTCTAAATTTCACAATTTATATTATAGAACGGTTTGGGTTGGAAGGGACATGAAAAGTCATCAAGTTCCAACCCCCCTGTCCTGGGCTGGGACACCTCCCACTAGACCAGGTTGCTAAAAGCCCCCTCCAGCCTGGCCTTGAACACTTCCAGGGATGGGGCACAAAGTATGCATAGAAGGAGCCTTCTTAGAGGGGTGAGGAATGTGCCGCCTCTTCTTTTTTTTTTTTTTTTTTTCTCCAAAAAGTGATTTTACTGCATCATTACTGCACGTTGGCACAGCTTTCAGTATTTATGGTGAGATCAGGACTGGTCTTCTGAGTCAACTTTTGTGTCAGCTTCAGAGCTCTCTATATATTTAAAGATCATGCTGAGGAGAATTATTATTTGAATGTGTTTTATTTTTTGCTGATAATTAACAACTACAGATGGGTTATTTCAAAGATGATAACAATCAAGCTGTTCTGGGATCTTTAAGAACCGGTGGCATGGATACAACTCTGAATAAAGCTGGTTTAGCTCCTTGGTAAATACAATTTTAGATTTGTGAGCAACAGAAGACATACCATAGTTATTTTCTTGACCTTTTAGAGTCTCCGAGGTGGAAGGGGTCAACTGAGAAGAGATTAGAGCAGGTGCCTGCAGCAATCAGACGTGCAGCTACCAGGTGGTAGCAACAACAACCAGTAACTGATTCATGGAAGTTTCTGCATAAGCCATTTTGCTAGAGGGATATGTAAGTTATTGAATGCATTTTTTTTTTTTTTTTCTTTTTGGTAGCTCTTCTATAGCTGTTGTTTTTGCAAGTAAACAGCTTTGCTTCTGTCACCCGAATTCTGGCAAGAACTTGTCTCGGTACAGACTGTACTGTGGTGTGTGTACAGGAGCACTGCTATGTACCAGCTTTCAGATAAACCTTATCATCAGCATGAAGTCATTCTAGCATTTGGAGATACTAATGTTTGGACAGTCATTAGCACTTTAAACATAATGTCATACTTATATTTTGATAAAAATTCTATAATAACTTTTAATTCAGGTTTCAAATGAAAAATACCTCATTGCGTAAATGAGAAGGCAGACTCCACATTCTTCTCCTTATAATCTTTTGCAGAGAGTGTTTTTTGGTAAACCTAGAGTTTTTCAGTAAGTCTTTCTAGGCTTAGATGTGGTGGCATTCATATAAATTTTAGGGTAATAAAGGGTGCGGATAAAATGTCAGGTCAAAGGACAGTCCTGGCACAAGAACATACATAAATTGGCCTCGAATGATTTAGGTATCCAATTATCATTAGGGCACTAGTTTTAGTACAGCTGTCCGGTGGGAAGGGCAAGGAGAAAATACAAACCAACTGGCATAACTTAATTTGAGTGAGAGATTATTAAATTTCTGGAAAGACTTGATAATATATTGCTCGCAGCATCGCAGGTGTCGACCCACCGGCTGAGGAGGTTTGTTCTAGCCCTGTACCTGTGCATGACCTGAATGAAATGCAGGAAGGAACTGTATCACTGAATCATAAGATGATGGAAATTACAGGAGGAGAAAAGAACCCCTCTCATGTCATTTAGTCCATTCCCTTGACAGCACAGAACATGAATTCAGTCTCACTGTTAGAGCTTTTTCTAATATTCAGGATAAATTACCCTCATCCGAGCTGCGTACCATTCCTCACACTCAGAATCATTGTGCTGCACTAAACAGCTTTTTCTATTTATATTGGCTGCCTTTAATGACTCTCACACTTTGTCACCCCCTTATTTGTCACATACCTGGATTGTACACACTCGGGTCTTTCAATCTCTCATAAGAGAACCCCCTTCTGTCTCATTAAGGAAAACAGCCCCCGCAGTGATACTATCATGTAAAGACCTGGCAGCCAGGGATTGTAAATGGGACAGGATCTCCGTGCTGCACTTGGTGCAACTACCTTGATAAATATCCTGATTTGAAATTTCAAGGTTGACAGAACCTTCTTCCCCCCCCTCACCCTCCTCAAGTTAGGTCTTTCTTCAGCAGGTACAAGTTATTTTCTTCACTGCTCTGCTTTCCTTGTTCCTCCTAAGAGGAAGGCTGCAATTTTCTTTTATTTTATTTTTTTCTTGAATGATCAAATGATCTTTCCCCCTTGGAATGTCACATTACTGCAGTGAGCTGTTAAGGGCTGCAGGAGTACATGCAAATTCAACCCTTTACTTAGGAGGTGAGAATTGGTTTTCGCCTTGCTTATTGTCAGATAACTTTGGGGGCCAGATCCCTGTGCGATGAAGCTCCCAGAGGCTGGTGGCTCTGCTGGTGTGTCCCTGCCTGCAGCCTGCTCCTTGGAGAACGCTCTGCTGAGGATCTGGAGGCTGCTGAAAATCCATTTCTGAGAATGGAGTAAGACATTATCAAACAGCTGAAAATCAAATGCTGTGCTTTTAAAAACAGATTTAGCGTTGCTGTTTTCAGAGCAATAGCTTGAGTTTTCCCCGGTTTTGAGCACTACCATAAAGAAATTCGTTCCATCTCTGCCTGCTCCTTTTCCCCAGTTTTCTCCTCTATGAATTTTTTAATTTGTCGCATAGTTTGATGTTATGGAAATTACTTTAACATCACCTTTTAGTCAGGCGTTCTCCGAGGAGCATGACTTACAATACAATTTACTCAGAAACGAGTTTATGTCTTTGTTACAAACTGCAAATTGCCAAGCTGGTGAAACACAGCTTCTCATAAATGCCACTTACAACCTTGCAGATTCAAGTCCTCGAGCGACAGTCGGGCTTTTAAACTTCATCATTTGTCTTTCTGTATGGACTGCAGAGCTAAAATTAAGAATGCATTTGGGTTTTAACTAGAAAAAATAACCAAGGGATTTTTCAGGTAGTTCAATCCTGTTGTCGTACTGTACAGGAACGGCGTGTTTGTGGAAGAATAGTTAGTGGTCATTGTAGACAGTAGAAACCAGTTTTGCCTTGCTGAGTGAGGAGTAACGGGGTGAATAGCATGGACAAAATTGAGGTCATTTATGAGAAAGCACTTCAGGACTGTGTTTAGAAAGAAAGAGCAATGGTTCAGAAGTAGCAGTTCCCAGTCAGTTGCCAGTATTCACTCTTTCTGTAGGAATTCTATCTATATAAACTATATACACTACATAGTATCTTTCTCCCCTGTGGATTCCTTTCTTGGTCCATTCTAAAACAATCTCCTACAACTTCGAGCCCACGAGGGTTGATGCCACTCAATACCTTGCAGGATTAACATTATCCAGCGCCTTGTCAAGTACATGATGTCCTTGCTGTCTCTAGAGTCATATCTAATATGTGCTAAGAACCCTGGCAGGTCTCCAGAAACACACTTAAGCATGTGAACAGTCTGGAACTGAAGCATGAGCACTTGGGACCTTGCAGGATCCAGCATCTCTGTGACTTACTCAAGCTAAATGTAGTTCTTTGTAATTTGGGGAGCTGTTTTAATGCTCTTGATATCAGTCTGCAAGTGAAGTTTAGTATCTTTCTAAATTATGTGCCTAGTTCTGTGTTGATAAATTTCTTTAATTTTTTTTTTTTTTTTTTTTTTTTTTTTTTTTTTTTTTTTTTTTTTTTTTTTTTTAGTTGCATATAGTTCATTAAATGCCTTTATTTCAAGTGTAACCAGTGTTACTGCTAGACTGGTGCTGCTGTGGAGAGAGAGAGAGAGACTCATTTCCAAGTCTGTGTTTCAGTGTTGCCCAAAGAGTTCATGTTCTTGTTTTCTACTCTCAACTCATCGTAATTATTATGTTAAAAACTTCAAAGTTAATTCACTCTGCTTATTTAACATGACTTATTATGGTGGCTACGATTGTGGATTGTACCAATATTTCTTTTACCTGTGTGTGTATTACCCATCAGAATGAATTATCGCATCGGTTAAACGGTGGCTGTGATTTAAGAGGACAAATCTGCTTGCAAAAGGAGAAGATTCAGTTTGGAAAATAAGTTTGGTGAAATTTCAGATAATTGAGGATGGAATTAAAAGAAAAAAACATGATGTAGGATTGCCATTATAATAAATGTTTAGATTTTAAGATAATATCTAAGGATGTCATCCACTCATTTTCTGAGAAATGGGATAGTTGATTAAGTAAAATCTCTGCCTTTTCTTGATGGCCTCATGCAGAAAGGGATCCAGGGCAAATGCGTGGTGAAAAACCCTATTTGAAGGAGCCTGCATGTTGGTTACTTGTCTGCATTTAATTATTGGTTTTTTGTAGTTGTGTGATTTTAGGGATGCCACAGAGGATGGACCCCCCTGGCGTCCCTGCAGAACAGGCAATTTCCGATGATCTGTAGCAGTTACTGCCGTAGACTTATTAAAAGCCCTTTACAACATCCCGAGTAAATATTGGTTTAGAAATTGCCTGTTCATTTATGTGCACAACGGACCATGATATTTCTGTCTCAGCCACCGGTCGCTCGCATCAGCCCCTGCACGATTCCACAGGAGATTTTTACTGTATCATTTCCCCACCAGCCTCAGTGGCTACAGAGCTCACCTACAGTATTTCCAGGTCTTTGGGGACCTTTGGAAAATGTAGGTCTGACGGTGCTGATGCTTCACCTTTTCTCTGACAACTCCAATTTCGTTCTGTGTGCGAGACTGAGAGATTTTTAGACATAATGGCTTTGCTTCCTCTCATTTGCCTTGATTATAAAACAAATACGTTTCAATGCAGACACATCAAATGAGGGAGACACGAACTGTGGAGAAGAAAATGAGCGTGATTCATTAGCTGAGACATTGCACTGAGATCAGAAACAGGACTGATCGCACACCGTGCTCTTTATCTACTTTGTGACCTTGGATAAATCACCCGCTTGCCTTTTTTTTCCCCCAACCCTTTGAACGTTCAGGAGGTAAATCTGTCTAGACAAAGGCTCTTCATTAAGAATAGATGACCAGAAGGGCTAATGAGGACCACTGGGCTGATTGCCCTGCAATTGCAGGCACCTTTGCACTAGGTGTTTTGGTTTAGGTCTCACCATCACCTGTACCTCAGGTCACAAACCCCTCTGCAGCTCAACAAATGTCAAATCTTTTGTAAAGGAGCGTCAAAGCCACAAAATACAACATGCCAGAGTAGGAACAGGCTATCAGTGGAATATATTGTGTATTCATGCAATGAATAATAGTACAACGGGGCCCTGGCTATTGATACAAAACAAATAATAATGGAAAATAGTGGTTGACAACTCTTTATAAAGCCAACCAAAATGTGCTTAGTGGCAAATGAGGAAAATAATAAGCAAGGCAGACCTTCTGCAGTGGGAGCTATTCATTGCTGAATCCCATTCTGAAGGAAAAACTGGAGATAATTGGTGATTTCTCTATTATGTTCACAGGTGTGGAGGATCTGGGGCATTCAGCATCAGCTGCGCATCCAGAAGATTGCTGGCTTGTTCCCAGAGATCTGAAATCCCATTCTTCTCTCTATTTTAATGAAGCTCAGAGGTGCCCCTTTATCTCATTTAATAATGAACTGATGATACTGGGAATGGAGCAGGAAACTAGTAGAAGGGTCAGAGGCGGTGAGGAAGCTGTTAGTCGTGTCTGAGCGATTCGGTCTGGAAACAGGTAAAGGAAAAAGGCAAAACGACCTTTCTGCATTTCCCTGATAAAGAGCTTGAAAGTGTCTCCTTGGAAGAGCTTTCCCAAAGTTCAGAAAGATGCGAGGAAACAACCCTTTACTTCGGAGAGGAAATTATCTCATGCTGATGTAGCCTAATTGTGATGTTTTGTGACGCTCCCCGGAGAGAAATATGAGTAGTCTGCTTCTCCTGAATTTTTGTGGAACTGGCACACTGGCTGAAGTGCTCCAGCCTTTCATATTCGAAAGCGTTTTGTTTCTGATAAAGGTTTGGTGTTTCAAAGAGGTACAAAATCTTCCCATGTCCTGTGCCTCAGTGAAGCAACCGTAACAGAAATAAACCTCCTAATCTGAGATGTTCTGGGGGTATCTCTGAGGGAAGCTGGTCTTCATGTGGCTGCCAATTCCCAATGAACTTGGTTATAAAATTCCCCTTTATTGCCACCTCCCTGTGTCCCTGAGGTTAATTCTGAAACACGCATGAAATGTAATTAGCGCGGCTCCATTTCTGCCGGTGCCTTTTACACAAGTGGCTGACGGTGGCGGACCTGGGTGTATTCATACTAAAATGATTCAGTTAAATGTAACACCACTTGGTATGCAGCAGGAGTGTTGTTTGTCTTCACAGTACTTTAATGATGCACTGCAGTCTTTGGTATCGCAGCGCTACCTGCATCTCAATGAAGAGCCGTGGTGGCTGGACGGGGGAACGCCTCCTATAACGTTTTCCAGAGCTCAGCCCAAGCAGCATCTTTTATTCACCTTAGAGCATCTTGTGCTCTGATAGGGAGCGTCGTGACTTTTTTTTCATCACTTTGTTTGGTGCAAATGAATGTTCCGAGCGTGGCAGCAGTGCTGCAATCTGATTGAAAAAGAAAAGGAAAGGAAAAAAAAAAAACCAAACAAACAACTCAAAACCCAAAGAAAAGCAGCCGGTGATCTAGTTTGCAGTCAAAGCCATCTATCTGTGCCCACCTGTCTGAAAGCACAATTCAGAATCCTCTCCCTCTGGACAGAGTGTTTTTCTGGTTAAAGAAACAAATGTTGCCTAAATGCATCTCCTAAAGCTTCAAGAGAAGTTAAGATTATTTTGAAGTCTGTTTATAAGAAGTTACTTTGCTGTTTCATTAATGAGGATGCTAATGCAATCTCTTCTGAGGAGCCTGTATGGTTGGCAATTATTCCTTTACAATTCTTTTGTCAGCCATCACTCAGTGCTAAAGCAGCTTTTAAGAATCGTTGGAGCTTATGATGATAAATTGTCGGCTGAATTGTCTTTCTTAAATAGCTTTTGGTGCACTTCAAATCTATCATTTTCAAGTGTTGTTTGTGTTTGGATCAGGCTCTGAAGGCGAGATCGGTATTTGGGAGGTTTTTTCCTGTCTGGGGAAGCTGAATCAAAATGTCACTTGCTGGTGTGTAAGCTGAAAATTGTTTGTCTGTAGCTTGGTGCAGATGCATTGTCCCTAACAGCAAAACAGGGGTGCAGGCTTGGAGCCAGAAGAGGTCATAGGAACCTTCTGGGAGTCCTTCTGGGAACACGTCTAGGGACTAAGTTGGTGTTTGAGCAGATGAGGAGGAGATACAGGACTTGGTCTTGACGTTGGGGTAAATGGGCTGCTGAAGGGAATGACTTCCAGCCCTGGTAGATCAGCCTGACCCCCTGCAAGGGCTGGACAAGTTACTGAAGAAGCTGAATCTTCAGCATTGGTATCAGACCTGGTTTGCAGCTATGACTGCTGTATTTTGCCATTTATAATTGACTGAGAGTTCTCCCTTTACTACCCTAATGCTATACAACACACGTATGCATTCCTGTGGTAGTAGCAGAAGTTCCCTGGGCAATGGACCAATTCCTGTATGTTTTCTACTTAGTACTCTAAATCCCTTTGAAGTCTCAAGTATAAAATTACTTTTGTTATTAACCAAGTGTTATGTAGCAAGAGGAACGTTGTTTTTAAGGTATGTATGTTCTCAGTTTAGCTGTTGAAATTGAAGACCACAAAATCAGAATCCAAAGGAACGGATGCCTAAGACAGTAGCATCACTGGATGCTTTTATTTTAGGGAAAAAACCATCTATAAGGATTTTTTTTTTCGTGGTGGTATTCCAAAGTTAGATGTACACCTGAATTTGGATGATCAGTTTGTTCTAGTGTAACATTGAAAAATTAAATATCCAAGCACAGACAGTAATTTATGATACAAAACACTGCCCAGAAGATGATGGGGATGAAGCAGTGCTGAGCATCTTCTGGCCTGGAGACCTGTGTCAGTGCTGGGCTAAGTGACAGTTCCTCATCTTGATCTCTTGGTTTGCCATTTATAATTGACTGAGAGTTCTCCCTTTACTACCCTAATGCTATACAACACACGTATGCATTCCTGTGGTAGTAGCAGAAGTTCCCTGGGCAATGGACCAATTCCTGTATGTTTTCTACTTAGTACTCTAAATCCCTTTGAAGTCTCAAGTATAAAATTACTTTTGTTATTAACCAAGTGTTATGTAGCAAGAGGAACGTTGTTTTTAAGGTATGTATGTTCTCAGTTTAGCTGTTGAAATTGAAGACCACAAAATCAGAATCCAAAGGAACGGATGCCTAAGACAGTAGCATCACTATACCATCTATAAGGGAAAAAACCATCTATAAGGATTTTTTTTTTCGTGGTGGTATTCCAAAGTTAGATGTACACCTGAATTTGGGTGATCAGTTTGTTCTGATGTAACATTGTAAAATTAAATATCCAAACAGACAGTAATTTATGATACAAAGCACTGCCCAGAAGATGATGGGGATGAAGCAGCGCTGAGCATCCTCTGGCCTGGAGACCTGTGTCTGGGCTGAGTGACAGTTCCTCATCTTGATCTCTTTAGACTATATGCTTCTTTGGCCCTCTTAATGCATATTTTCTTGCTTAAAACAGGAGTAATGGATTAGTTGATACCTGTGAATGGGGGAAAGGCTATTGTTTTTTTTCCTTTGGGATACAAAAATGTCACTGTGTACTAAGCTCATGGAAAAAATCTTGCCCAGGCCAGATGGAAACACCTGCTGCTCAAATAGTCTGGGTTTTCTCTCAAGTGTATTCCCTTCTGAAATAAAGCCTAAACTTAAAATTTGAAAAATTCCCTGTTTGAAATTGGGGAAAAAATGGTGGTTATTCGTTGTTAGAAAACTTTTTGCTTGCTGCATACAATTTATCAGTGCCTAGTTTCTGCATACAGCACTTCACGTAACTACGGGAGAGGCTCAGAGGAACAAGATGAGATGTTGCTCTGTGGAGGTTTGGGAATAGACACTGAAATACCACAGCTAATTCTGGCTGCAATGAACATTATGGATTTGACGTGAAAAGTTGTCTTTTTAGTTCATTTTTTCCTGAAATGAAACATTTCTTTTTTCAAGAAAGCTTGTAATAAAATAATACCCATGTGGAGGAGAAGAGAATAATCTCAGAAAAGCTTAAAATACAAGTCTGGTAGTCTGTTTCGATGAATCGGCCTCTTCTGTAGAGTGTTTCTGTCTCACGTCTATAAATGGATGTGATCTAGATTACAGATTTATTTCCCTGAGATATTTAGGGTAGTTAGTGTCTAGATTTAAACCTAGTTTCTTGCCCCGTGGCTTGTGTTTTTTATTGCTAAAGCCAGCTTTGCTTTTTAGCATTTGGAGCCGTGCTTGGATGTGAAGATAACAAGTACATCTAGGGCAGGTACTTGTGAAATACACATTTTCTGGGCTGTAAATGTACCTCTTGGCTTACACTGGTGTATGACCCTTTGCTATCAGAGAATCACAGAATGATACGGGGTTGGAAGGGACCTCTGGAGATCATCTAGTGCCAACAGGTCCACCGAGAGCAGATGGCAGGGACATGTTCCTATGCAATGTGTTTTATTTTCCCCTCTGCTACTTAGTGGTCTTCTCATTCAATTTCATATGCTGGCTTTCTTGAACTGAGCAGTGTCTGTCTTCCAGTAAGCACCTCTTGAGTTTGCTGTGAATAGCTGCAGAATGGTATTATATAAAGGTTCACTCCTTATCATACTGGAACGGTGCCACCACGTGTGGTGGGTCAGCCAGAGCTGGGCAACGTGCTCCGTTTCCACCAGCATATATTGCAAAAAACTGATTTATTCAGTAAGGACATTCTCTGCCTGGTTTAAAAGGCAAGATATAACTACACAACCCCACACTGCAAATTGTTGGCAATAACCACTAAAAGTATTAATAAAGTACCCATTAGAAATTGTTTAAAAGGGGGGGAAAAAAGCCTCTTACAACCTCTCATCCAGAAAACTGATCTTTGCAAAAGCTGGGAAGTGAGGCGTAGAATTTAATGCTAAATTCACTGCTGCCTTCACCATTCCTGAACTGCTCCACTCTGGCCGGGGGTAAGCTCGGACAGTCTTCACAGACATTGCCACTCTGGTGACTTTGATATGAAATGCTTCTTAGGTCAAGTAAATCTTAACTTTTTCTGCTTTGGTAATCAAATCTTGCCAGACCAATAATGAAACTTTATTCTGTAGTTTCTAGAAGTTGTCTGGAGCTGTAACCATAACTGTCCAGTTCTTTCTTTTCCCTCCTTTTTGACTTTTCTCTCATATTGGGGTACAACCATGTTTTCTGGGGCTGTCACGCCTTTTATCAGACAATTGTGACATAGTCAGCAACAGAGCTTACATTTCTCAGTGTCAGTCCTTTTAAGTTTTCTTTTTTTAATTTTTTTTTTCAGTTTCTTTATCACTAGACGTGAAATTCTCTCTCGGAATCCTTGTTTAAATTACCTTGGATGAGCTGATGGTAAGGCTCTGCCTGCCAGACGCTGGCTGCAGAGGAGAAGTGGGGTCCCCCTGTGCCATTAGAAGTTGTTCTAACATATTAAAAACGTCTGGTAATGGAATCTCCATTAATTCCTCAAATAATTTATTCTAGGCCTATGTTCTCCTAAGGAGAAAAAAAAAAAAAAGAAGATTTTAAAAAGCTTTTTCTAATGTCTAAGTAGATCTTTTGTCTTGCAGTTTGAGGTCTCCCAATGCTTGCCTGTCCTCCCTTGGTCACGGACCTAAGGTGATTCCCTCTCACAGTGCAACAGCCTTCAGGTAACTGGAAATTGTTGTCACATCTTTCCCCAGTCCCCTCTGTGCTAAAATAATCACACCTTTGCCTCCTTGCTCTCCTTCATCCATATCTTCTCTGGGCCTCATAGAATCACAGAATGGTTTGGGTTGGAAGGGACCTTAAAGGCCATCCAGTTCCAACCCCCTGCCCTGGGCAGGGACTCCTCCCACCAGCCCAGGTTGCTCCAAGCCCCATCCAGCCTGGCCTTGAACCCCTCCAGGGATGGGGCAGCCACAGCTTCTCTGGGCAACCTGTTCCAGTGTCTCACCACTCTCACAGTCAAGAATTTCTTCCTAATATCTCATCTAAATCTCCCCTCTTTCAGTTTAAAACCATTCCCCCTTGTCCTATCCGAAAGGAGGGAACTTATCCAAAAGCCTTACTAGTTCTAATACTTCATGAGTCCTGCAGATGTGTAAATATATCACTAACAGCTAAAATTATGATGATTTCTGTCTCTGCTGGCAGGTATTGCCTCCCGGTTCCGTGTCACCAGATCCCTTCCATCACCCAGATGGTAAATGAAGTCACCCCTCGGAGCCAGACCTCTGCCCACCTGCTGGCACGGGGTGACGTAGCACAGCCTCCCTCTTGGGCAGTAAATCATGACAACTCTCCACCTGCTTTGCCTCTCTCCTCTAATAGTTTCATCTTGACAACTAATTAGGGGAATGTCTGCCCCGAATCAAGATATATGAAATTAACTGCTTCTTTGTGCCGTGTTGCTGTGGAAGGAAATGAGATAACGCTTTGTTCTTGATGAGTGAGTGATGGCCACTGCTCCCCTCTTGTTACCCTTTGCTGCTTACCACTAATAGCATTATATTATTCCTGATTATTTTTTTTTTTTCTGGGATGGAAGTAATGCTGTCTTGTTTTTCATTTCTCATCTCTTTTCTCCCTCTTCTAGCAGACAAGGGAAAACAGTTGCCTTTTCAAGTTTCTTGCTATTGTGCTTTTTTCCACGATTCCTCAATTAGAATTGTTAAAATTTTGAGGTTCTCTAATCAGGCTTTGGAAACATCCATGTAGTCCGATTGTGATCCGACCTGTTTCAGGGAGAGTGCTTGCCCTTCTGTCGTTGCTGTTAACACCTGCTTGACATTTTTAATAGGACTAATTAAATAACGCATTGAACACGGTGGCCTTCTTGGCATTGCCCAAATATTACACTCTCTGTAACGAACCAGTATTTTCCTCTGTTTTTCCCCTTACTCCTAATGCATTTAGAGAACGATTTCTTACTATCTTTAACTCTGACAAGTTGCTTCTCCTTGTAGTGTGATTAGATTTTTTTTAATTTAATTTTTTAAACTTTTTTAAACATTCTGTCCTTTCAGTATTGTCTGATTCTGCTGTTCAGTGCTTTTGATCGTGCTAATTGTTCATAAAGCACTATATATATGAATGTATGTATAAAACCTTCTGAAATCTGTGATCTGTGGTGAGCCATGATAGCTCCCATGCTCTGTTTTTCCCTTTAACTTTACCAGTGTATTTTTGAGAATATACAAGATAATATATTTGCTTTTTTCTCTTCCTTTCCTTTCTGAGCAACCTGTACCCTCCCAGTATCCTTCAAGAATCATCAGAGACCTTAGAAGGCATAAGAAAATACCTACGTTTGTGTTAAAAGGAAAATTGCTTATAATCAGAATTTAGTTTTTGCTCTGTAAGACATTTTTTAAGGCAGAAGCAGTCCTTGTAATGTGGTTAGGATGGGATATTGCTTCTCAAATAGGTTTAAGTAATTCAATCAGACCTTCTAAAGGGCAGCGTCACACTGTCTCACTTCAATGACATTTTTTTGCAAGTATACAAAAAAATATTTCTGATAGTTTTGACCAGTTGTTGCTACAATAGGTATTATATTTATGGCCTCAGGTGTTAAGATCCAACATTAGTTTATGCCATGAGGTTTCTCCAATTCAGTTGTACGCACTGGCTGCAAAACCCAGGGTATTTTCTTACATTTGCATTGCACTATGAAGAAATACAACTTTTAAAGTTGTCTTTTAAAAAAAAAATTCAAGATGATTTCTTGACTTTGGACAGGAGCAAGGTGATCAGATGTGACTCTCTGGTGTAAGTTCACAGCAAAGGACAGTAGGAGTTTGTCACCTTTCAGCAAGTTGATGTCCATACAGAAAAGAGACAATCACCGTGGATTTTAAATGGAATTTCTCCTAACTTGTAAATCTGATCTTACTGACGAATTCTAAAGCACAGCTGCTATCTTCTCAGTCTCCTTGAGTTTCCCTTTCCACGGGCTGGTGATTTATTACTCAAGGTGTCTGTTATCCAAGGGAAATAAGGAAGATCTACCTAACACCAAGCAGCTTCTGTCAGAGCTGTCTCCCAAATTGCAGTTGGCGTGTGGTGGGATGGGTGGTGCTGCCCTGCCTCACCCCTGCTGATGACTCCAAAGGAGCGAGCCTGCTCTCTTCCCAGGAGCTTTCATAGCTCGGGATGAGAAATCTTTTTAATGAATTGAAAAGAGGAGGGGAAGAAAAAAAACCAATCAATGCCAACCGCTCTGCGCTTTGCATTTCAGATTTTAGTGTTTTCTAAGTTCAGAGCACATATGTATGAGATTATTGTAGTGAAGATGTATATAGCAAGAGTTTATATTTCATCACAGTTTCTGCTTTCCCCTAGGTAATTAGCTCAAACACAGGATCTGCTCTTATCCTCTCGCTGACTGACGGTGGGCAGAAAATCAAAGCGTTTACTGGTTGTCATGGGGATGCTGAGTTTTAGTGCTGGGGCACTGGATCCGAGCGAGACGAGGCTTTTAAGCGGGAGCAGAAATGGAACTGTAAAGGTGGGGTAAAGCCCCTCCTTCTCCTTTAGCCTTTCAAGGTATTGGCTTCTCTCACAGTTTTACCCAAACACAAAATGTCAAAAAAATAGCGTATTGTTTTCCACTGCCTTGCTCAGAAAGGCTTTGAAGCCATAATGCTGTTGGGGAAAATGGAGTTTGATTTCATTGCTCATCTAAAACTCTAGATATACACATAAACCATGACATATAGTCCGTGCTTTGAGGACTCTGCAACATATGGTAGAATTCCTGCTTTTCTTACTCAATTATTTCCAGTCAGCTAAATGAGAGAGGCTGTGTCAGAAGCCACGCAAGGATCTGACCTCAATGGGCTTTGCTGCCCTTTAGTGCAGCTTTTTAGCAGTTCCTAGAACATCCTATGTCATATGAGACTCTCAGAAACCAAAGCAGGGCGTTTAGTTGGAGCACTCTTCAATTAGAGATGTGTCATCAACTGGTTAATACCTTTGTCACTCCAAGATCAAGATTTTGAAACGGGAGCGGTGCTGGTAGAGATCATGACCAGGCTAGTTCCTACACTGGCAGTGTGTATTCAAATGTTGGCGTGTTAAAAGGCAATAACAATTAAAGGAGTTTATAATGTTCTTAAACCACCACATGAGCTAAGGAGACTTCAGTCTTGGACCTTGGCAGCTCCACAAAGAACTGGCCAGCAGACAGCACTGTTAATTTTTAACCTGAATGCACGCTGAACTCTTAATAACTTACTGACCAAACCCACTTCTTCAGAGGGGCCAGCTCTGACGCCTCCAATTTCATTTATTAGCTCTATAATAAAGCACATCATATATATATCTGTATATCAGCAGATGCCAGCAGCAAATCCATCTGCAGAGAGTTTGTGGTGCTGCAGAGCAAAGGGTGGCAGTGAGAGAGCGGTAGCTTAATAACAGCAGTGCACAAATCCAGCAGCTGAGCTGGCCCAGGAATCAGTCTTGTGGTTCCCAGCACGGGGCTTGCTCACTAAACTGTGCCAGGGCTTAACTTTTCTGGTGATGCTTTAGAAAGTCACTAAATTTGGTTCCAAAAACATTGTATATCTGGCTTATCCTGGGGATTGGACAAAAAGCCTGACTTCAGTCTTCAAAGTTGGGTGTGCGCTGTGTAGCTGTTGGAAATACGCCAGTCTAAATCAAACGCATCAGTTCAAAGTATTGCTGGTATCTGGTGGTACCTCACGGGTGGAAACTTCTCTATATAATGGCATACCCTTTTTAAAAGTTTGATTCTTGCTGCCTTGATCTCAGTCGTGTAACAAAGTGCTTGTGCCCTTACACCTCTCCCCATTATCCCAAATGCTGATGCTGAGGTTAATGTGAATTAAACTCTTGGCTTTGTCTAATACAAAGTGCTCTCAGAGGAAGGTTCCTTCAGAGAAGTGGGAAGCCCTAATAAATAGTAATAATAATATGAATTTCCTGGAAAAGAGGCTTCTCTTAATGCTACGTTAGGACTTCTCTTGATACAAAAACTCTGTCTTGGAACATTAGGTCCGTTAGGTCCTCTGTGTATTACACCTATCTTCCCTTTTGGCTTTTAAAAAGCAGCATTACAAAACCATAGTCCTGTTTTAAACAGTTATAATAAGAAAACAGCAGATGCAATGGCATTACTCTTAAAGAATAATCTAGGGGAAAGCCAAATTTTAGGAGCAGTCAGAGTTTTAAATTAGGGTCCTGCGGCTGAGTTCAAGTGTTCCCAGCAGAGATGATGTAGCAAGGGGAGGTCCTTATTTCGGTTTTTCTGTCTTGTAGATAAAATAGAAGCCTCCCTGACTCTCACTTACAGAAAACAAATGGATGCAACACCTTTGAAATGGATTCCTGCCATGAAATATGCATAGTTTGGAATAGCAATAGGTGAAACGCGTCCCAGCTCTAATGGCAAATACATCTTATCTGAAATTACTGTCAATATAAATTATCGCCGCATGAATTAGATTGCATTTAAAATGAGATGTACTACCAATATTTCCCCAAACGGCATCTTTTGGAAAGCTATTTTAGTCTGTAGAGGCCAAACTGTAAATTAATGAATATCAGCCTAGGAAAAGCAGATATTGGTGCACGGCGATGTACAGACCCTATTTTATTGGGTTTTAGCATGACATTGGGCTAGTGAAGGGAAAACTCTGTTATTCAGGAAAAAAAAATAAATCACTGCATACAACGTGAGTGTGTTTGAGCACAGGTGAGCACTGATCTAGGAGGGGGCATATCAGTGGCCTCAATTTTCCCTCTATCCTTAATCTACTCAATGGAGGGACCTCTAAAGCCCCAGGAGCAGTGATTGAGAAGAAAGTGAAGTGTTGGGTTGGAGGGGTGTCTGCAGCCTTCTGAAGGGGAACAGAGGCTGCAGGTACCTCCCAATGCCACCATTTTGGTAGTAGAGTACTAATTACCATACCACTGGTTAATTTTTAATTTGTAAATCAAACTGACTGCATCCTGCAATCCCAGACAGTGTGTAGCCAGAGCAATCTGTGTAACGCACAGGAATCCCACATGTCCCAGTACATTAGTTTTATTGCACACGAAATAGATGCTTCCATGTAAGAGCACCAGATCTGCCATACTCTGGAGATGTCAGAATTGCTGCCTATGCAGAGGAACACCTGAAAAACAGAGGACTTCCCTTGAAGGCATTGAGTTGTGCAGGCAGAAGCATGGGGATTTCGATAAAATTTCTGTCTTTTGTCATATCACTGGTTCATATCCTGCCTCTGATACATGGTTCTCTTACTGTCTTACTTATGACCTGCAATGTGAAATTTAATTTTTGTCTGTTTGCTCTGCCCATAAAATGGGGGATGCTGTCAGAGCTGCTTTCTTCTGTGTTTTTATAGAAAAAAAGATCCATAATGTGAGGTATGGGACTAAGTCTTTATAGAAAAAAAGATCCATAATGTGAGGTGTGGGACTTAGTCATAGTAGTAATGGGACTAAGTAGTTATGGGACTTAGTAATTCTTGTCACCTATTTTTTTTTGCTTATTATCATATTTGTTTTTCCTATATTCCTTCATTGCTTTATTGACTCTGAAATTGCTAGAGCATTTTTCTCCTTTTCCCAAACTGTTTGTTTTTTTTTCTTAATTAGAAGTTTGATTTGGCTTTCATCATAAACTTAGTGTTGGAAAGGACAGAGCAGTTGACATCTGGCAGATCCTGCTGCTAAAGAGGCTGGTAACAGTGGTTACACACTAGGACAGGTGCTGTACATATTATAAGAAAAATCAGGAAAAGCTATATCGTTGCAATGTATTGTTTGCTTCAGTTTTTTTTTTTTAAGATAAAGATCTATCAAAATCTAATTTTCTCAAAGCTTAGTAACTCACTGCCTGGTTGGTAGCTCAGTGCAGGAAGAAGATTTAGGGCTTGGCTGCACATCACTGAATATTGCTTCAAAAGTTGCAGCAGAGCCAAAGAGATTCCCTACCGTGTCTCTTGCAAACAAAGGTGCTGGTTCTGTGCAACAAATCCTGTTTCAAGCCACAGGTTTGTCCACATTCAGGATATTGTAAAATTGGTGTTGACAGCAACAGGATTGTCACAATATTGGCTTCCGAAGGCTTCGTTTCCTCGGCTTTATAGCAGAGAAGAAAGTGCACTTTGAGATTGTTCAAGATCTTCAAAGAAAGGAAATAATAAAAAAACCCCACTTATCTGCTAATTTTTTAAACTGTTATTATGAAAAAGATTGAGACATAATTTGCAAACATTTCATTTGTCAACCGAGAAAGTCAAAGAATACAGATGTTGCTTTATCTACAGAGATGACTTAACACAGCAGTTGTTTGCTGTGAGATGAGGAATAAAAGGGGACAAATTGCTTCTGTGTCTTTGTCTGCTTTGAAACTTTCAAGAGAGATATCTTTCAGTGCCTTTTAGGATATAAATTCAGCAAGGAAAATACCCAGTTATGGCCAAAAGCACTCTCGGTACAATGTATTGGCAATGTGCTGGAAATGGGGAAAAATGCCTATTAGTAGCAAGGGTGAGTGCTACCTCTCTATAAATTTTGCACTCTCTATTTATAGTATTTAGTTTTTATTCAATAACTCCTAGCTGCCAGGTAAGAACATACTGTTGCTGTTCACACATTCTTGCAAAGTAACCATGGCTCATAAGGAGCTGAAACTCCCTTTGAACCTCTGAATCTGTGATGTTTGCAAGGAACTGAGAATAATATTATTACATGGTTTTCAAATGACACCTGGCTTTAAACTTCACCTCACCCAAATTCAATCATCTAAATGTTTGTCTTGATTTTATTTTATTTATTTGTCTCCAGCAAATGTAAGTTTTGTTTCCAACCATGATAAGCTGATGATGTTCTTATCTTGTTTACATGGGTGTGATGAACTGCTCTCTGAAGTGCCGTTGACCATAGTAGGAGACTAGGAAACTGGTTTAGATACAGTTAAAATTCAGGGGATTATCAAGCAGATGAAATGAATCCCAATTAGCTGTCAGCATGCTTTCTGGAACCATTTGAGCACTGAGCATTCTGGAGCCAGTCAGTCCTCCTGGACTTTATGATGCCCTACAAAGCCAACATCTGAGGTGGCTTCTGCTCAAGAACAGCTCATCAGTGTTCTTGCGTAGGCGCTTAAGGCACCAATTAGATCTTTTTTATTTTCTATGGTGTCCTTTCAATAAGTTGTTTTTTCCAATTGTAGACATGGCTTTGATTCTTTTAAATAAAGTTAAGTTTTATTTGGCACGGTGAGTAGAAAGTCAATATTAATCTACAGACAATAAAACACTGCTGTACTATGCAAAGTATTGTTGCAGACAGACTAAATTCTGTTTGGAATCTGCACATTAGCAGGACTGAAAGGCCTCTATTTTGGTGAAGATCAGTCTATTTGTCTTCCTACCAGGCTATTGAGCCTATTATTTTTCAGCTGGGATCACTTGACTGACGGGCCTTTTTTTCTTCCTAAAAACAAATGGTAAAATTAACGAAAAAATTATTGTTACTGATTATTTCTATTTCCTATTTCCATCTGGCAAAGTCTTATTAAATTACCACAGGTACAAAGACAGCCATCTGTTTTTCCCTGATTGTAACTGTGCCATGGCCGCCTGTACCCTATATCATCTCACTGTTGTGATCCTTTGGGGAGATCCAAACTTTGCTGCCTGGTTCAGTTTGTCTCTTTCCAATCAATAGATAGACAGAAATGGAAAGAATTTTATCAGTGAAATGCTCGGCTGAAATTTCCTTGGCTTCCACAGAACTGTGTGCAAGCACTGAGACCTTCCCAAGCACCGATGATTGGAAGAGCATCAACACCACTCCAGGTGGTGAGACCTCCGTACCCACCTCGTAGATGTGAGTATCATCGGCGGTTGGGATGTCATCACACTTTGTTGGCAACGGGTGTTATGAGAGACTCAGATGATTCTGTATCCATTTTTGGGGGACTGTAGCCCTGATATTAGTGATATCAGTGATGTATCTGCTGCTAAGGACACAGATCCCATCAGGCTGTGAGCTGGGGGCAGGGTTGGATGCCGGCAGAGAAACAGTTATTTGTGGCAGTTACCTTTTTATCATTTGATTTGTTGGCAGGCAGCATTTTTATGGCAACTCAGTTCAAAATTCACTTCAACCCATTAGAAATAATAATCATGTTTAAGACAACGCTGATAAAACACTTCTCTCCAGTAGGAAGGTGGGACTAGATTAATTTGTTTGGGACTGGTTTATTTGTGCATCTTTTATGAGGGTAATTATAGGCTTCCACCTGAACAACGTGGAAGCAATTTTCCGTTCAAGCTGAAGAAGAGGGAAAGGGGGGGTGGGAATCAGTATCAGACTTTCTGTGCTACATTTTTACTGCCTCCTGCTCTCGTTAGAGAGAGGAGAATGTTTATTGCCCAATAGATCAGCTGGGAACGTGCCCTCGTTATCCCACCGGGCTGGTTCTATCACTGTGTGGGAGGACCGAGGCGCTGGATGGGGGCCAGGAGCTCTGTTACGTACCAGCCATGACCAAAGGGGATCATTTTGGAGAGTGAAGGACAAATGTACGTTTATATCAAGCTTGTGTACTGTGAACAAGTGGTTTGTTGGTTGTGTTTTTTTTTTTTCAAATAGATGCATTTTTTCCCCCAGAGGTGTGTAGGGAGGGATGTGTGTGGTTTACAGTGGAGGGACCGACAGGACAGTTGGGTTCGTATCATCGTACGGGCATGGAAATAACATTTTGTGTAGCACACCATGCATGAAAGTACAATATGCCCGCAGAAAATGTAAAAAAAGATTTCAACTGTAGTGCTGTATGTAATCTTTACTCCTCATTGATTTCATTTTGAATCGGTATGTTTTTAGCTGTTTAAAGAGCTGACTGGCTTAGCTGGCGTGTGCACCTCAGCAGCTTGCCGTAGCAGAGGGAGCAGGTAAAAAAGCAGTTCAGCCTTTAATTCAGATGCTTTTTGATACTGGAGATTGCGAGTTCAATTTTTGCTAATAGAATCAGCAATTACACTGGCACTGAAAGGAGACGTGAGCCAAAGCTCGTGCCTCGACTTTAAGGAGGCAGGGAAAGCCCCTGAGAATGTACCTTATTGCTGGTCTAATGGGGGCAGGGAGAGATGCCTCGCTCCTCCTCGCTTCTCCTGTCCTCCCATCACAAAGGCTGAAGGCATCAGTCCGGGCAGGAAACCAGTTCAAAGTCAGCATTGAGATGGTCCCGAATGTAAACCTGGTCATGCCACAACTCTGCATCACCCTTGGATGATATGCACCACTCCCGTGGTGGGATAAGAACCTGAAATGAACCCCCTTCCCTTCCGAGGGCAGGGGTTAAGCAGTGGGGTAGTGGGAGTTGGTATTGTGTCCCTCTCTACACACCTCTGGGGAAAAAAATGCTTCTATTTGAAAAAAAAATACAACACAGAACAGCAAAGACCTTAAGACCTGTTTCCCACTTCCTTAGAAAACTTTTACAAACATTTTAATAGTCTGATCTTTATAAAAAGCACATTTTCCCCCTTTTCTTTTAGTGACCAGCTTTACACCCATATAGGAATGCAAGTTCTGTTAACCTTTTAAAGGTGAACTTTCATAGAGCACAAGTATTTATTAGGTTGGGAAGAATTTTTTTTAATTTATTTGCTGTAAGTTTGGCTCAAGATTGGCTGGTTCATTTCAAGTTAGTGGTGCTTACTCCAGGGAGGTGGGGTGGAAAAGTTGTTTGGAGCAGCAGTTTGGAAGAATGCCTGCCTTAAACTGCTCTTCAATCCTCTGAAGCCACTGAATTCCAGCTCAGGTGAAAAAGCAACTTATCCAGGTGATGTTGTTGAGAGCTGGAGGTGCCATGCTGTATTTTCCTGTGCATATCATATCCCACGTGCTGGTAAATTACTCATAATTGAGTGTAGGCTGGGGTGGGGGTGGGGGGGGAGAATTATTTACGACTGTCCTGTCAGAGTGACAAAAAGCAGCCTTGAGGTGGTGCTCGCTCCGTTCACCTCCACACTTCCAATATATCCTCAAGGCTATTGCTTCTGTCTCCTGTCACAGACCTACATCAGCATTTTCATATCACTCCCTCAGCGAGGAGCATTCCCTTAATTTCTGCCTTGTTTGGTTCTGGACTATAAATAACACTAACTGCTCGTGAAACCGAGTCTTGCAGAGCCCGACCCTGGAGGCTACTCCCAACCTGAAAATTTCATTGGTTTGACAGTCTTTACAGACTAACAGCTAATATATAATAATCATTGTGCCAGTTGGAAATCCGTAATTATGGCCCACTCTAAACTCTAGCGCAGTAGATGAGGAATAATGCAGAGTGCTCCACTGGAGGAAGTGCACTGAGAGGATTTGTCAAGCCATTTATTTTCTCTATATGATTCTTATTCTGCCTGTCTCTCTCCAGCTCCCCAGCCAGTGTGATGGGAAAGTAAATACAGATATTTATGCCCATTTCTAGGAATGCAGTTGTGTCAGTGCATACAGCACCCAGGAGGGCCGTAAGAGATAAATTAGTGATCTACTGCCTGTATGTGCCAGAAAGGATGCATATCTGTTTGACTGCTTCTAAGGAGCTAAATATTTCAGATGAGGAAGGCTTACAATACTGTGAATGTCACTGATATGTCAAAAGAACAGTAAGTTTATTGAGCTTTTAGGGGGCTGTTCTTTAGGAAGCCGGTGCAGAGCTATGCAGACTCTCTCCAGAAGTCACAACCCCAATATTTAGGTAAATAAATCCTCCATCCCCACTGATCTAAAAGGAGCAAGACCAATTTACGTTAGCTGAGGATCTGGCCCTGTAATTAGGCAACTCTTTTTCTGTTCAGGCAGCTGCTCGTGTGTAGACAACTCATTGATGTAGTGGCTGGGATGTGCAAATGAGGTAGGGACTGTGTTTTGTGCTCATTAAAGAAGGCACTAGAAATCTCATATGGCCACCATCTGCTGCCTTGTTTGTTGAGTTTGATCATTAGTCAATGAATGGTTCTACTGAAATCCAGTGATTAATCTCCGGGATATGATTCTCTTTATCACGACGAAGGATGGCAGAATTTAGCTCGTTATAATAAAATTGTACGAATGTGCAAATTCTCTTCAAAAGCCATTGGGATTCATCAAGCGGTGAAGTACAAAAATGGGAAAATTAGCTGCGGGGTTTTGTAATGCCTATTTACAAACACAAGCTCCTCCATAAAAGCTGGGAATATCTCTTGTAGATATGTAGTGACTAAACCAGCGGCGTTGTTGTGCTGAAAAGAAGGACTTCTAGAAGGCACGCAAGGTCTGCAAGGTCTGCAGGCGATTTTAATGAGTGACACTGATTGCAGCAAGCTATTATGGGGCTTTTCTTTCTAGATGGTAGAAGGAATATTTCATTGACAGGTGTGTTAAAGTATTTTCTGAACACTGGCTTGGCTCAATTTGTCTATAATGAATAAAATGAGTTTTAGGGGAAAGGGGGGTTATTAATGGCTCTGATTTATTAAGTATGTAACAGTCTTTAATTTTCTCTTCCTAAAAAACTCCGTTCAATCAGAGACCTTGGAGTTTTTAATTGCATGTTGGACTAGTTTTTCAAATAACAAAGCATTAAGTCTTGTTATGGATCCATTTCACTTTTTATGTGAAATGATTTGACCATAAGTGATGCTGACAGGGAATTTTAATAGTCTAAACCCAGTCTGGCAACAAACACAGAATCGTAATATGTACAGATCTCTAGCCCTTGAAATTGCTCTAAAGTCAATGAGGTTGTGTGGGATATACGTCACGGCACATTTTGGGTTTGTACTGGTATCTTCAGCTGTTTGCTGTCTTGAGAATGTAAAATATATTCTCTGCTATTTTTATTGAACATTCTTTGAATCAGCATCGTATGTCTACAAAACAATTTGAAAAGCTGCGGATTTATTTACCATATTTGAAGAAATCTCTTCATAGGGCTATTGATCATTTTTTTTCCCCTGCATCTATATGCAGTTTCACCTGTTACTTTCCCTCCTATAAAGAAAGCTGTTTACACAGAGATTTACTTTGGATCACGGTCTTCAGGAATAGAAAATAAAGGTTACATTTCTGAAAGATCATTTTTGGTGCTGTAACTTCTTTGCATTTTGCATTGCTCTGGGAAATGATTGCTTTTAGCAACCAGCTCACAAAATGTATTTCATGTGGATGAAATTTATTTGCAGATTGGTCCCATTCCATATTTCAAAAGTGACCAGAACAGTGAATTTGTGCTTAACAGAGACTGCTTCTATGCAGAATTGCTCAGCCTTGTCCATTTGGCCACACTTGTGTTTAGGAGGAGAATGGAGCAGACTTTGTTTCCTGTGGAAGCTTTGCAATACCCTGGGGAGGCAGCCGATGGCCAGGTGCAGTGCTCATGCTGGAGCTGGATTCACTGTGGTTTCTGATGAAGTGGGTCAGTATCTCCTAATAGATCAGGCAAGTGAATGTATGGAATATACAGGTAGAGTGGAGAAGAGAAGGCAAGGCTCTGGGGAGACCTTATAGCCCATTCCAGTACTCAAAGGAGGCTACAGAAAAGATGGGGATGGACCTTGATCAGGGAGCGTAGTGACAGAACAAGAGGTAACTGAAAGAGGGGAGATTTAGATTAGATATTAGGAAGAAATTCTTTCCTGTGAGGGTGGTGAGACATTGGAACAGGTTGCCCAGAGAAGCTGTGGCTGCCCCATCCCTGGAGGGCTTCAAGGCCAGGCTGGATGGGGCTTGGAGCAACCTGGGCTGGTGGGAGGTGCCGTGGGCGGGAACTGGATGATCTTTAAGGTCCCTTCCAACCCAAACCGTTCTATGATGTTAGGAACAACTTTTACCTCTTTAGTAGAATTTTTGAGTAGAATTATGAAATGGAAATAAAAAGTAGCTCTGGTATGGTAGTTATTCTGACTTTTAAAAACAACACTTTTAAGAACTGCCATGGTAGCTCTATGGGTGTCTCAGGGGAGATCTGCACTTGCTTTCTTTGTCTCTTTTTTGTCTTTTGGGAGAAAGATGACAACTGATTTATTTATATATAGGAGAGACTGCCTATTTATTTGAAGGCTACAAGAAATTATTCAAGCTTCAAGCAACTATTTGCTCCATACTTCTAGCAAGAAAAATCAGCAAATTGAAAAACTTGCCTTTCACAAGAAGGATGTTGCAAAAAACCAAGCACAGGTTGAAGACATAAAGAAAAGCAACTCCTTTTCTTGGAGAGAAATCTCCTAGTTTTAGTGTGGAGGAAAACCAGTAATTTTACTTTAACTTATAAAAGGTTGGTTTATGCAGTGGTACACTTTGACTTATTATGTCAAAACTGGATAAAAAGCCAAAAAATACTGGACACTTTAGATCAAATTTTTTTGAGAATGTTGGACTTCAAGATTTTATGTTAAAATAAAACATTGAATTGTCTCCAATTTGAACCACTTGTTCATATAACAGAAATAGATATTTTAAGTTAATTCATGTGCCTTCTCAACTTTTTCATGATTTGTTTTCTTCAGCCTCCAGTTGGGAAGATGGATTCGTGTGATGTGCAAAGAGCAAATGGAATTTTCCGGCATCGCTTAGATGTCAGGTGCTGAGTGCATCACGTCTCTGTGCTAGAAAGTGTCTCCTTGAAATGGCAAGGGGATGGTATAGTGTGATGCCTGTTTGCTAATATAGTGTGCATGGCTTTATAGTTACATTTATGGACTTTTATTTTCTCCCAAATGATGTGTGGTTTGCTAGATGCTATCACGAAAGATAATATTTAGTCCTGCTGACAATATGATGTATTAATCTTTATCGCTTTGGTACGCATTTAAGCATTTATTTCTTCAGTAACTTTCTGTAGCACAGACTATACAAGACACAAGCAGAGTAAAATGCAATAGTACTAAAATATGTCCTTGCATTACATTTTCTGAACATAAAATCTTGAGCACTTAGAGTATGAAAATACTTTTTAGATAACATTCACAAATTTAATCTTAGCAATACCATCCAAATCATCAGAATGAATGAAGAGCGAAGGTAATTTTGTTACACGTGGGGTTATTTCTATATGGGATAAAGCATGTGTTAAAGACTGAGCAGCAGATAAAAAGAGCACCGAATGAAAAGCATTTTTAATAAACTTTCACTCTAGACTTTAATTTCAGAGCATTCCCCCTAGATTTCACTCTATACAGCAGTAAGAAATCAGACCTGAATTGGGCCCAACACCATAGTTTTCAATATCCTGAAAGGAAAAGAGCAAACTGCTAAATAAGTGCTGTTTTGTGAGATCTGTGCTTTTCCAAGGCATCGCCATTTTTTGCCACTTCCCAACTGTGGCAACAAACACGGAGAGGTGCCAGCCCCTTCTGCCATCTTCCAGCCCAACGGGGGCCTGGGGAGACCTCTTTAGGGAGGGGATGGCAGAGGGTCTTTTTCCTCCAAGTTTTAGAAGTGCCTAAAGATAAATAGATCAAGTTGTTCCACTTCCGGTACGTTTTTACAAGCACGTGAAAAAGAAACTGGCTTTTGGGTGTTCTTGTAAATATTTTACTAGAAAGTGGCCTCGTGAGGGATTTTCTCTTTTGTTAGAGCCAGATTCCTCCGAAACAGTGCTTTTAGTAAAAATTGTTTTGGGATCACATCAACATGTCCTAGTTTCCAAATCTGCAGCGATGTAAGGCATTTCTGAGAGTATGCTCTTTTTTTTTTTTTGGAGGCATTTATGGTAATGTATAAACCTCTAGACCAGTTACTAATTTTTACATAATTAAAATTTCATTAAAAAAAGATAATTAGGAGCCTTATTATGTAAGCTGAATTTCTGGCTCACTTGCTAAACATCTAGCTTGTATTTGCACAACAAGTGGGTCATTTCACGTACGGTTTGCAAACAGCTACTGACCTGATCTGAAGCCCTCCAAAATCGTGAAGAAACTTCCTCTTGGATTTAAAGGGTTTTTGATCCAACCATAAATTGCTATAACTGGTTCTTTCGCTTATGCTTGCTGAAACAGAAGCTGCAAGAAGCGCAAATACCTTTGTATGTCCTGTCTTTAATCTGAAAGAGAGGAGATTTAGATGAGATATTAGGAAGAAATTCTTTCCTGTGAGGGTGGTGAGACACTGGCCCATGTTGCCCAGAGAAGCTGTGGCTGCCCCATCCCTGGAGGGGTTCAAGGCCAGGCTGGATGGGGCTTGGAGCAACCAGGTCTGGTGGGAGGTGTCCCTGCCCAGGGCAAAGGGGTAGGAACTCAATGATCTTCAAGGTCCCTTCCAACTCTAACCATTCTATGATCTCTTCATCCCATTGTGGAAGCTATTTCTGAAAGTGGTGGGACCATCTCAGCATAAGGATAGAGTAAGTGCTACCCTCTGGTTTTTCTGTTTAGCCAAAAAATGTTTCATTTTTCCCGGGAAAAATTCACAGAGGAAAGAAATTTTAAATGCCGAAACAACACGAAACAGTGAAGTGGTAAACAACTGTTTTGACATAATTTCCCTCTTTACATGTATATCTAAGCACAGAATGTTCTGGGGCTGGTTTTTCACTTGTCTTTTCAGAATGGAAAAACCAAAAGAGTAAGAGCCTTCCTACTGAAGGATAGTAATAGTTTCAAACCTTTTTCTTCAGCCATGTTAATAAAAGGTGTCTGCCTAAAAGCAGAGCACTACTTAAGTGTTCTTGTGGCTGCCTAAAGCTTCCTGCTTAGCTGGCAGGCAATAAAACTTTTATTCTGCAGTCTTCCTTAAAGGTCTGCTTCATACCATATATATATACAAAATATTTCCCCCCCAAGATGCTTTTCAAATACAGATGAATCTTGTACTTCTACAGCTAAGAAAAAGACTGAAGGTGACAGCACGTGCAAAGTCTAAACGCAGAGTTTGGCAAGCAAATGGTGGATACCTCCTCCCCAGATCAATGTGTACAGATTCCTCCTGCCAGCCTGACCTTGAGGGAGATAAGAGGTAACGGGCACAAACTTGAACCTAGGAAGTTCCATCTAAACATGAGGAGGAACATCTTAACTTTGGGGGTGGCAGAGCACTGGAACAGGCTGCCCAGAGAGGTTGGTGAAGTCTCTGTCTCTGGAGACATTCAAAACCTGCCTGGACACGTTCCTGTGCAACCTGCTCTGGGTGGACCTGCTTTGGCAGGGGGGTTGGACTAGATGATGTCCAGAGATCTTCCAACCCCATATCACTCTGTGATTCTGTGAGACCCTTGGGTTCAGTTTGCTGTGTTGGGGAAGTCCATGAGTGATATGAATTATGGCCAGGTACAGATTTATTTCAGCTGACACTTTTTTACATTATATTTCAGAGAATTTTTTCCTTTTGATATGGGCCCAAACTGATTCCCAACTGTCTTTCTCAGTATCATTGTTTTAAATGACATCTAAATATTTCAGCAACAAATGAAACACAGCACCTGAATTTTTCTCAGTACAGTCTTGTTTTCACAAAACGAAGCAGTAATTAGCACTATTAGTTATATTCAAGAGGTTAGCCCAATTTTCCAGCACTAGCTGTGTTCATCTCAATTGGGAAGGATCCCATCTAGAGCAGGCAGAGTTTTGGCAGTAGGAATGGAAGCTGTTTCGAGGAAAGAACCTAAAAGGTTCTTTTTCCCCTAAAAGGTAATAAAGAATTGAATGTGTCTTAAAGAGCAAAAAATAATCATGTTTTTATCCTATACATTTGTACAGAAATCTTGAATATTTTTTGCCTGTAACTATATTGTCTGCCTGGCAGAGTAATATTATGAAGATTAGATGAGAAAAGTTAACTTATCATAGAAGCACAAGTGCATTTGGTTTTTCCACGAACCTGGATTTTTCAGGAGCATTTTAAGTCATTGAATATTGGAGCCCTCAAGGAGATTGATGGCATGAACGAGTCTGACTTTGTTCTTCTCCCTGAGAAATACTTTAGGGAAAAGACAGAGGAGAGGAGCTCTGAAAATCTGAGCCTTCCTACCCTGTTGGAAAATAAGTAGACCTTCATTATATTCTCATTACTCCAGCTCTCAGCACAGAAAGGCAAAAAATAAAGGTCACTAGCTTTTACCATCTGTGCTAAAATGAGACGAAGGTAATAGAGAACTCCCAAGATTTATTGCTTAGCAGCTGATTTGAGGCTTCACCTAAGTAGTAAAATATATAATCCTATCTCAACAACTTTCTACCTTGTAAGGACATGTTCCATAACCCACTGAATTTGATTGGAAAAGTCAGAACTTCTTTCATCAGGCACTGGATTGAGCTTTGCAGGTCAATTGAGAAAATTGAGTCTAAAATACTGACTTTTGACTTTGAGCAAAGAAAAAGGATTTTAATTTGTAAACAGATTTAAAAAAAATATATATCCAAGAGTAGGATATTTGGACATTGTACTGGATGATTTGTGGCTGAATATGATGTTTAATAAGATGAGACACTTCCCTCAGCCCATTTGGAAAACAGAAGCTTCATTCAACTGTCAAACGCCTGAGGATGGGGGAATGAAAGCAGGGCATGAAGCTGCTTCAGCTACTGGAGAAATCATTTTCTCCTTAGTGTAGTTACAGTCAAAGCCCAGCAGCAGCAGAAACCTCCTCATTTCCCTGACCAAGGCTGAATGTGTAAGTGCCTGGTGATGGCTTAATTGCTCATTAAAAATAAATCTTTTTTATGAAATGGAACAAAGCTGGAAATGTTTTGAAAGTAAGCATAGTACTAAAAAGGAGGCTGGAAAAACCCAGTTACTTCTGTGCTCTGTGTTACCTTCAGACACAACATTCTGCTTCTGTTCCTACTAAACAAGCAAAGTCCCAATGAAACGTCAGTGATACCAGTCTCCTTAAAATAGATATTTGCTATCTAGGTGTCATCTTGGTTCAGAGACACCTTCCTACTGTCCGAGTCAAGCTGGCTCTTGACAAGGTTCCTATAACTGTTTAATTTGATTCATTAAAGACGCTGACTTGTGCATTCATTAGTGTCTTTGCATCCTTGATGAGGCTTTCTGATGGCTTTGCAATTTGCTTTGCAGTTTCTCCCTATTCTTTAGCAAACCTCCTCTCAAAACATAACGGCTAACAATCTGAGTACAGTATGAAGGATATATGACACTTACCACCAAGCACATTGTGAGATTTAATTGATGATGGGATGTAGATACAAATATCAGCTATTAGAAGGTCAGTATTTGGTGCTCTCCTGTGCGACACCATCAGCTCTGGGCGAGATGGATGGCAAAGGTCAATAGCAAGGCTCGTGGAAAGAAATGAGGTGAAAGAACCTGATTATGTGAGACACTTTGCCGCTGACTCAGCAAGGCCAAATGTGCAATCTTTAAATGAAACACTTTGAAGCTGAATTAATTGTCATATGAGCTTTAATTTTTTTTAATCAGGTGCCTGTTTTCATTTGACTGAGAGATGTTATTTCTCAGGAAGGATTTCATTAGCAGTATATCTCTCTCTCTCTCCCCACCTCTCTCTGCTTTTCCTGTAAAAGGCAAAGTGTAAAATACTGTGCTTTTAATGCAGATGATTCCAGCATTTCAGAACTTCCCCACTATTTCAGCTTTGACTATCCAAAACTCATCCTCATCGAGGAAAAGAAGAAGTCTGGCATTTCCCACACCACTGTGAGTTGCTCAAAATGAGAGGTAAATGAGAGATAATGCCATAAAAAGTGTGGGCAATGTGATTTTAAAAGCAGAACCTGAATGAAGTCTAATTGCTATGTGTGAATATCAAACTAAATCCGCACGGCTATTACTAAACCTGCAGTTTATTTCTAAGTGGACTTGGCTTCTCAGTGGCCACTCTCTAGAGGAAACAGCTAGGTTTTTCACACAAATCTCTGTCACATCAGTCCAGTTTGTGCCACAGAGTAGTTTTAATGTATTGTGGGCACATATAAAGCCTCAAGCATGCTGATTATCCAGATTGCTCCTGCAACGGCTGCGCTGCGGACACAGGCTCTGGGAACTGATTTGCTGTTTGAGGCTTTGAGCCATCTCTCATTAAAGCCAAGAGCAGCTCTTTGCTGCCTTTTGGATCAGGGTTATCACTAAATTAGTATCAGCTTCTTTTTGCAGCTAACTTTAACAACAATTCCTAGTCAAAACTGTTCACTTTTAAGTGCGTGTTTAAACTGCTTTCTTGTCTCTGAAATACACCAATTAAGCGTTAAACCCTGGGTAATGTATTAATTAGCTTTTTTTTTTTTTTTTGGTACCTTTTAATTAACCGAAGCCAGAAATGCAGCTCACATCTTTAGAATTCTAATCCTTTAAATCATCGCAAGTTTCATGCTAAGCTTACTGAAATCAATAGATAAACTCCTCTCGCTTTCCTGAGAGCTAAGTACCTGTAATTATAGCTGTAAGGGTGAGATTCCACTTTTTGGACAAAAAACTTGTCTTGGCTTTTTTTTGCTGTTTGGTTTCCTGCTCTGCACAACGGGTGCTGTCTCCTGCCCGGGCAGTAATGAGCGGGGCTCGGTGAATATCGTGCACCTTTGATTTTATTTTTTCTGACGGTCTCCACAGCGTTAACAATCACTTGGGAATAAAAATTCAGTCTTCGCCTCCTGGATTCACAGCTTGTCAAACGCCAGTGAACTTTCAGTCAAAATGGTGGCAGCAATTTTGATCTCAGCAGCCCAGCCATGTTCTGATGAGCCAACGCTTGTTATCTTGTTAACAATATCCGAGTGTAGGAAATTCTTCACAAGTTAATTCCTCAGGCCTCTTTCCCAGAGAAGGTAACACAGACTTCCAGCCTACACTGCTCAAATGAGATACTATCAGGTGTCATAGTAACAGCTCGGGGAACATAATTTAATTCTTATTCATGAACTAGTCTGACTTTTGTGGGAGGGAAATATGCCCATGAGAAGAAAGAATCTTGTCCTTAATCCGGGACTGGAGGAATCCCTGAAGATCACTCTTCTGTATATATGTAAATAAATGGTTGCAGGGTAAACCTGCTCAGTCATGCAGGCGTTCACTGAACAGTTTTAATGCTCTTGTTTCAATACAGGATAATTTGTTGGTTTTTTTTTTTTTCTTTTGAGTCCTCAATGGCAGGATAGAAATTATAATAAATTAAAAGAATGGAGATTTGGAGAAGAAAAAAAAAAGCCAGTCTAGTCTCCCTGAGTCGAGCAGGGGATTAGCTGCCTCTGTGAAAATGTAAGAAGGGAAGTTCTGCTTGATGCTGGAAGGGTTTTGGTACAGGCAGCACGTACCCGGGGGGAGGCAGGCAAGCCTCTCCCTTTGCCAGTTTTGGTATCTCTAGCTATTTTTTAATACAGAGGTTTAAGTGAGGAAGAAATAAAATATAATAAGCAGTTACAAAGGCACCAGTGAAGGCACATTCCCGGGTATTTCTCCCTTGAGACTGACTGGGATTGACTTTAGTGTCCAACCAGGTGCTGGCTCTGGCTGAGCATTTCCCAGGAATGGGGGCATCCAAGGAAGCGCTGTCCTCCCCTGCTCTTTTCTAGGCCCCGATGTTGCCTTCCTGTACTTCTCCAAGGGAATGGCTTTTTCTCCTCCATCCAGTTCATCTGTTTTCCTGTTTTGTAGGAATTAAGTTCTCCAAGATCTTCCCTCTTCCATCAGATTTGTTAGACCTGGCCAATGAACTCCAAAGGTGCGAGGGGGGAAGATGGATACGGCGTGGTCCTCAGGACTGACCAGCCTTGATTCCCCCACCAGAAGAAAAATTACCAAAAAGCTGAACTTGTCAGCAAAACGGGAAGCAGAAAATTCAGTGTTGTTCTCTGTGAAGTGCAGTGCTTGAGGTCTGCCTCTTTTATTTTATTTTTTTTTCTTCTTCCAGCAGCCTGATTTTCACACTGTATCCCACCAAATGTATAAGTGGTTTTGATGTGGGATTCACTCCTGTTTTGTAGCCTTGAAAATTGTATTTGATGAGAAGAGCCTGCTCCCAGGAGAAATTCATGATCATGAGCAAAAAGCGAGGCAACTCTGTGAACGAGTGCACAGTGAAAGCAAGATAAAAAGAAATAAGAAGGAAGCAAAGCCATAAGAAAAATAAACCTCCTGTTACAAAGGCAGGTGTGTATAAAGAACACCATAGACAGAGCAAAACTGCCCTTGCTACACGCTATTAGTTTTTACAATGCACTCCCTTTTTTCTTGGGGGCAACATTTTCAGCCATTACTTGGGATCTCATCCTTACACAGCTCTTGGGTGTTAACTTGGATCTCCTCTCTCAGCTTGTCCTCTGTTTTCCATCAAAGTATCTGAAATCAATGAGGGCATTTTTATGCCTTTTTTTTTTTTTTTTTTAGGTCTGTTTTGACTCATTTTTCTGACTGAGGTCCAGGTGGAATTTCTAGGCATTTGGATGTTCTTGGAGTGTTTTAAAACTGAGAGTGATCAATTCCAGATCTGATTTAAACCAAACAGCTTGGGTCCAGAGAAGTTATTTGTCAGTTATTTGCCTCCTCCTAAATTTTTCTGTAAGAGTTTCCTATTCTAAGTCTAAAAAAAAAGAAATATGAATGTGAGGCCAGAGAAGAATCTGATTTTTGCAGGGATTTTCTTCCCAAGCATGTGCTGTCCCCAAGGTTTGATATTCATAAATTCAGATTAAGCAAGTACTGACCCCAAACATGGTATCATATTTTTACCAGACGTCCCTTTGTATCTGTGAAGCCATATGCAAATGACAATTAGCAGCTGAGATGGATGCTTGATTGGATTCAGTGCTGTCAAAACATTAATCGTGGCAATCATGGCTCTTTTTCCCCTGGACTAAAAAATGAAAAAAAACACTTTGCGTTTTTTTGGGTATGAAAAAAACCCCTAATATTCTGACAGTTTTACTCTAATCTCCTTTTTCAATCTGAAGAGCAAGAAATCTCTGTAGACATCCTAATTTCCTACATTTCCCACCTTAATACCTGTTCTGGATAAAATTGGGGAAAGTAATTGACTATTCAAGTGCTTGCCTAAACTGACAGAAATGTTTTAAGAGGAACTTTTTCTAAAAACTCAAGCCCTAATTCTTTCTCCACTGGGAGTTTTGCTATTCATTAAGGAGCAAGGTCAGATTATAGGAAGAAAACAACAAGTTGGTTTCCAAGCTCAGATGCAGCTTCTGCTCAGGAAATACCGCTCTCTGCGGAGTACAGTTGAGTGTTTATCTTATCATTTCTACTGGAAAACATTTTCTCAGCAGAAAATGGACTTTATTCAAACCAATTTACATATCTTACTGAAATAATGTTAGTATATTGGCTCATCCTCAAGTTTAAGTCAATCTACAAAATATCCTGTTGTGGAATAATTTGCATGTGTAATTTTCCAGACCAAATCCTGCAACGATTTGAGGTGTTAGTCACACTGAGTTCAGTAGAACTCAGGTTTACAAATGCTTGTAAAAAAATAAATCTCAAGCACATAGTTGTTTACAAGGTCCAAACTTGTTTTTTCCAGGATCATATAAACTTCAAAGTAAATAAAATCTCCTCCTACAAGAATGTAGTTACATAGTAACAAGCTAATGGGTAATATCAAATATCTGTTAGTTAATTCAGAGCCACTTTAGCATCTAGTGCCAGGGATATAAGAATCAGTGGACAACTTCATGAAGGAAAGCAAGCTGAAAAGAGTTAAGTAATTAAGCCAAAGACTTGAAGAATAGAACTTTAAATTTTGGTTGTGTGGTTGTGGTTTTTCCCCAGAACTGTATCTCATATCTTCTGTCTGTGTTTTCTCTGGAAATTTTTTACAGCTCTCCTGTATTATTGCCATAATGACTTTAGGACCTCAATTACACGCATACTGGATGCTTGATGCTTTCTAAGTGGTGAAAAATTATCCTTGCTCTGGGAAACTCTAATCCTAAATTAAGATAATTAAAATAATGAAATGGCATAGTGAAATGAAACAAGCAGCTCTTACACACGAGACCGTAGGTCGGTTTGTAAAGGGTATGGCAAAGATCAACAGGAGGGTCTTAAAGGCAGGGTAAAAGTAGATGGGTTTTGGCTGCCCACTGCCTGGTCAGAGGGTGTGAAAAGGCAGAGAGATGATTATTATGAAGGGTGACAGAAAGATGTATCTGCCAGCACAGTGGGAGCAGAGGGTACTTTCCCTTTTGACTGCCTGATGCTCACACAAGACATTTTCTTCTTCATATCAGTTAACCTTAATTTCAGACCTGAAGAGTTTCAAGCAGAGGCCAATTTTTAAAAATTGATCTGCTGTAGCGATGCCCTTTCTTGCCTCCCCAAAATGGAAAGCAATTGTTGCACATCTGCCCCAGATCAGAGCCACGCAGGTCTGAGGTGCAAATGGGCGATAGCTTTGTGGTATGAGGGACTTAAGCTTGATTATTTCTGTCCTCAGGGCTTGAAATTAAATCTCTGTACTCTTGAACAAAGGAGATTCCTGCCCTCCCACAGCACCTGCTTCTAGTCCTAGGAGACAGCAATATATTGGACTTTAAACTAGTGTCACCTTTATCTACAGATAAGCTTTTTTGTTCAATCTCAGAAGTTTCCAAAACATTATTTATGGCATTCACTTCCTTTAAAGCTTGAGCAAGCTCGAATTTAAAATAGGCAGAGTGACAATGAATGTTTGTGAAACTGCCACAAATAATGTTTTTGGTAGAGATACAGCACACACAGAGTGGATAATATGTTTCTGAGTTGAAATGTGCTTGTGACGACTCCCATAAGTGACAATGGCCTTGTCTCAAACTCATCCAGATTAAAAGCTTTCCAGATGTTCTATCATATATTTTGCGGTGCTTTTAATGCCACAATATTTCTCTGGTTTAGAGTAGATTGCTTTTAGGCTAAAGCTGTTTTGTTCACGTATGCCTGTTCAGCTAGTGGGTGATTGAGGAATGTTTTTTGTATTTGCACAGCGTGGCCCAGGTACAGGCTGGGATGAGTGGCAACCCCTGCGTGGAATACGGAGGATCAGAAGTTGCTTCTGGATTCCTTTTCTATGGGAAGAAAGGAAATGGGCATGGGGCAGAGCAGTTCCTCATGGACAAGATCATCATGAACCCTCTGTAATACACTGGTTTCAAATACAGAGCTCTGAACTCTGTTTCAAAAACAACTGCAAGGTAAGAAAAAATGTCAGGTAAGTTGGGAAAGAACTGAGTATTTCTTGAGATCTCATCATCCCATTAAACCAAAACGTTGTTCCCTCCAGCAATTTCTTGTCGAAGGCAGACCCGGCAGCCTCTTGGTACAAAGCTGGCATACGCTTCTTGTGGGCCTTGGTGCATGAATCAAATTGTTTTTCATGATAAGCTTAGCTGCGTCCTTGTTTTTGTCTTTATTCTTCAAGTCAAACGTACTTTAAAAGCGAGTGGTGCGGAGGTGTGATGCTGTTTTCCAGGTACACGTTAATCCTTTAAACGGCTTTTGGGACCAGTTAATGTATTAGCGATGGTTATTCACATGAGACAGTGTTGCAACAGTAGTTAGTGACAGCTATTAGCACAAGAAAACGAAGTATTTTAAATTGTGTTTGGTATTACCATTGCCTAAATCCAGGTTATATTTGCTTAAGCTTTCAGCAGCACAGCAGAGCGTTAAGCGTGGGCATCGTCTCTTTTCCCAGTTCGCTATTGATCTCAACAGAAGCTGTTTTGGAAAACTTGTCTGAATTAAATATATATTTATCTCTGAAACATAACATGTTTGGGCACGGATCCAAAGCCCATTAAAGTAAATGGGAAGAGTCCCATTGGTTTTATTTCTTTGCAGATGATGCCTTTAGGACAGTGCAGGTGATAAACAGAATTATGAGTTTGGTGCAGGATTCTCAAACGAGCTGAAGTGAGATGCTTTTAAAATCCCTGCCTTCAGCTCCTTAATGTGATTGAAGTTTATACTCTAGGGTAGTACATTAGAGATATCCCATTTCTTTACACAGTGCTTGTCCAGTGATAAATAAGATTCCCATAAAAGAACATAAATATGCTGTGGCAGTTCTTTGAATGGAGGAAAAGGGCATGTGGGTGTTGGTGATCCTTCTGAAATGTACTTTTGTGTCAGTATTTGAAACTAGTATTTCTAAACAAAAGCTTGACTTGGGCTTCTAAGCTTCAGTAAAAAAATTCTTAGTCCTTAAATGTTACTTAAGAACAGATTTATAACAGTACCTTTAGTCTGGTATAAATTGACTTAATTCTGGACTGAGGCACCACCCAATTGAAAATCCATGTTCGTATTTGCCATGAGAGCCACTCTATACTTGCAACAGAGTATTTCACAATAATTAAAACAATGTCTGGGCTCGATTGTGTGTAAAAGTGATACAATGCTTGTGTATATAGGATTTGCTGATCCAATTGGACAAGCAAGTAAATCATTGGACTTGTTTCTTGGGAGGGAAGAAACCCTATCTTCTAAGTCCTGAAACAATTTTGTGTCCGTGAGTGGGGCATTTAAAGAAATGTGTTTCCTTAAGCCCAGTGATACCTATAAGAAAGCCATAAATAGGAATTGTAACTTTCACTTGGATTTTTGCATGATTAGATCTGATGTTCATTCAGATGCAGAAGTTTACTTTAGGGGCTGATATACACAAAGTCCTCTTACAGGTCAGAGATAACGCTCCCAACAGATGTTGACAAGTTCCTTACATACGAGCCGAAGACACCGAGCAATAAAACTTCAGAAAAGCCAGCACTGTTTTATCTAATTTTCTCAGACAAGTGTTGTACTTTGAAGATAAGTAATTTTCCTGGTTTCAGTAATTTAATTGGTTTCAATCATTCGGAGGGGAAAAAGTGCAATAAACAGTGCTGTGATGACAAGTGCTTAATAGCAAAGCTCTGCTTCCACTGTTACTGGGATGTTCATGGCTTCGAGATGAGCTCGGGCCCTGTGATGCTGAGCAGTTTGGGCTGGATTTCCATTGGGTCCTTCACCCTTCTGGGTGCTGCTCTGGGTCTTGAAATGGGGTGGTGGAGGGTAGAAGGACAAGCACTTCAAAGAAGCTGTGAGATGCTGAGGAAACACTGATGGCAAGTATCTCCTGACCTGCTGTTACCTGTACTGTGTAACAAAGGTATGGATCCCCTGCTACTGGTGTAAACTGGAGTAAATTGGAATCTTGGAAGTCAAAATTTTTGCCATTGGCTTCAATCCAGGCCAAATCAAATCCTTAGGTGACGATTTCCTGATGCAGTTACCATCTGCCATCCAGGGTTACTCCACCTACAAACTTTACCCATGAGCTTCTTGCTAAAATTACTGGGGGAATGAAACATTTGTTATTATCTCAAAAAACTTCCTGGTGTCAACTTCTTTTTTTTGGTCAGAACTTGGCTGTAGCTCCATTCTCTTCTCAACCTTCCCTAATGAGTATTTTCAACTGTCTTGTTTCAGAAAAGCAAGACAGACAGTGAAAGATTAAAAAAATAGTTCAAAAGGCAATTCTACAGTTTTTGATGCTACTTTTTAAATGTGTGCAACTGTATGGAAAAGATGAATTCACGTTTTTAAAAACGGGAGTATTTGCATCTCAAAACTTAGAAGGGCAATAAGTCTATTTTAATTACTTTTTATCATTCTAGCACAATCTTAACAAGTAGTCACTGATTTACACTTAGAATAAAAAGTCTGCAGCATATTTAATGCTGCTTTGAACCACTGTTTCCTACCAGCGCCCTTTCTAGACTCTCCAAAATACAAACTTTTCAAGGGAAAATCTGGCTTTTATCATGTATTCATAGACAAAAGGTCTGCGATGCAAGTCTACTCGTTCTGGTGGGTGATTACCAGCTATTGCAATTTTTCCCTCACCATTAAAAATACTTAAAAGAGATGAGTTGCATTAAATACCATCTCCCTGGCTGCTGCCAAGTGTCTTGCAGTCAGTCTCTGGCCAAAAAGTCTCTTTTCAGGCTGCCCATTGATACAACATGGCACGAGCAGAGCACTGGCAGCAGGTGGCCACCACATTAAAGGAACTTCATATCCTGCAAAGGTTGTAAAAATGGCAACAACAGAAGACTAGAATGACTATGGAACTTGAGACAAAAAAACACACTGAAATATACTGAGCTACTGATTGACTGGCCTAAAGCAATTTAGCTGTAATGCTAGTGACATCAGTGGAGATGCTTTGGAACTGCAGTTGGTTCAGGCTTCAAAAACAAAAATTAAAATAAAATGCGTGATCAATAAGTTGAAGATGTCAAAATACGAGTACTCTCAGTAATGACAGCCAAAGCACACAAGTGACTTAAAAAAATCACCTGTATCTCATACATGCTACCCACACTGAAAAGCAATCAGTCAAACGCTGTATTTTCAGGTCCTGGCATCAATTTATTAGAGAACCAAAATATTTCATTGGTCTGTGATCTTCAAATTGCCTTTTTTTCATATTTTGGTTTTGAAATTAATTTTATTCGGTATTACCCTTTGAAGAAACTCGTAAGGTTAACAAACATATTTGCCATGCTTACGCTGAGCTGTGTTTTCATTTTTTTGAGTAGTCTCTGAGCCTGTTTGTGATGTTAAGTGCATTTTAGGGGCGGAATGAATTTGGTCGTAAATCACCACACATGTCTGAGTTGCAGAAGGATAGATTAGGTCTTAATGCTGAAGGGGTGGCTTCATTTTATTTTCCATCCTACACAAGCAGGGTCGATAGATGCTTCAGTATCCATCAGGCTGTATTTATAGGAGGGCTCTGAGTGGGGGGCAGGATCTGGAGCTTTACCATATCTGTCTTTCTCTTGTGTTGCTCATCTTGAGGGTTAGATGTGCATGAGGAAAAAAAAAAAAAAAGGGTGCCGGGGGGGAAAGGCAAAAAAAGAGAAAGATTTGCTATCAATCACATTCTTTTCACACACTCTTCAGCCTTCATTACTTTGCCTGTATCCGCAGGTTGCTTCCACCTGCTGTGGTTTGCCAGAAAATGACAAGGCATCCTCTTTTGTGTGAACCTGACAAGGATGTTGCCAGTTTTCCCAGACATCTAATTTCCTTACCTATCACCTTTACAGAGATCGTGCTAACGGGCCGTTTGGAAGGGGAGATCGTTTATTGATCGCTCTCAACTTTCTGTTTCATTAAAACAGGCTTCCAGGCATAAAGGCAACATGGAGAATGTTGCAACTCGTTCACAAAGCTGCACCATACCACCAGTTTCAGGGGGTTATGGATGCGTTTTGTGGATGGCTAACAACACCATTGTACATCTGCTTTATGCTCTTCAAATGAAGATGAAACAGGTAACATTTGGTTTGGGGGTGAGGAACTCTCCCAGCTCCAGCCACTTTTGTCTGTCACACCAACCCCCCCCCCCCCCAAAAAAAAAAAAAAAAAAAAAAAAAAAAAAAGATAAATATTAAATTTCGACATT